>NC_056729.1:1723189600-1723513350 GCF_019279795.1 Protopterus annectens | reverse complement strand
ATGTAGTCCAGGCGGGTATGACCCTAGCCCTGAGCAGCATCCTACCATCACCCAGAATGATACCACAGTACAAGCAGAAAATGATTGATTTCAACAACTGGCTAAGTTTTTGGTGTCATTGTAAGGGGGATCCAGTATCTGTCTGCCTGGGATGACATGATTGACAGACCTCAATGCTTTGCCAGAGATGGCCTGCATCTATCATCCCTGGGCATTTGGATACTGGCCAAGGCTCTTGCCACCCCTATAGTGCCTTTTTAGAGGGTGTTCCAAAGACCAAGTTACCACTGTAACAGCTACAAACAAATGCAATCTGAGGGTAATGCTGCTCAGTGATAGAAGTCTAAATCTCAAAATACATTCATTTGAAGCACTCCTTAAAATGGAGAACATCGACATTTGGGCTGTATCAGAGGCCTGGTTCATGGCAGCAGAAAGCACCCCTGCCCTACCAGGCTATAACTCATTCCACACCTTTTGGCCCCAGAACTTGGACCAAAGATCCAAAGGTGGTGGTGTTTCCACATTCATAAAGGATGTGCACACCTCCAGACTGATAGCCCAACATAATGCATCAGAGATATTTCAGGTGCAGCTAACATTGGGTAAGACAGCGATTCAGGTCGTAGCCTGCTGTAGGTCCCCAACCATGTCCCAAGACTCACACTCCGTGTTCCTAAGCACCCTCGAGAATATTAGGGTCCAGCCTAACACACTCATACTGGACGACTTCAACTACCCCTCCATTAACTGGGAAAACTACTCATGTACCAATACACTTCATAGGTTCATAGGTAGCTACTAGGCTATTGGCCCTAGGGCCTATACAAGCCTAGCCAAAAAGGTACCCTGGCTTTCGCCACCCAAGAAAATGATTTTCCTGTGCCCATGTCGAGCAGAGCCACAGAAGTGATCCCTGGGGTGAATTTCCTATTTCCCATCCAATCGTCAAGATTTTTCTTGAAGAGTGCTAATGAGGAGCTTTGTTTGATATAGATAGGTACTTTGTTCCAGAGTATGGGAAGGCTCTGGGACAGGAATCTCTCCCTCCAGCCTGTTCTGTTTATTGTGGTGACAAGGTTTAGGTCCCTAGAGCGTGTAGCTTGTAGGGACTGGGATTTCTTTAAGTGGAGCATGTCTAACAGCTCGGGGTTTAACATAGCTTTGTATGTTAGGCAGAGATCACTCTGAGTAGGTGATATGCGGCGGAGTAAAGCTGGAAGTTTTGAGACGGTCTGTGTAGGGCATCTGTTTGAGGCCAGTAATCCTCTTTGTGAGGTATTTCTGTGGCCCTTTCCGTTGTTGTAGATGTCTTGTGAGGTACATACCAAAAGGGGTGTTGTACTCTATAATGGGTCTAATGAGTGAAGAGTAGAGGGGAACAATGACCTCTTTTTTCCTAGATGAGAAACCTTTTATGATGAGGTGTGCCACGTAGAAGGATTTCCTGACTGCTGTGGTGATGTGATTATCAAAGGAGAGACTACTGTCCACCTGTGTACCAAGGTCTCTTATCACCTATGTGGTAGCTCATGGGTACAGAGGTTTTACCAAAGGGGATGACAATGCACTTTTTGGCATTGAGCTTGAGGCCATGGCTTTGACACCAGGCATTTGTCTCCATGAGGCCCTTTTGTAGGATGTCCACATCGTTAGGAGTTTCGATTATGGCTCCTAGTTTGCAGTCATCTGCAAACTTCATTAGCCAAAGACCTTCTGTGTTAGTCTGTACTTCAGAAAAGGAGAGGAACAAGAACTGAACCCTGTGGTACTCCACTTGTCACTGGTCTGAAGTTGGATTTGGAGTCTGCTACTTTCACAGTGTGGGTTCTGTCAGTGAGCCAGTTGTCAACCCATCTTGTGACATAGGGATTTATACCTAGTTTAGTGAGTTTATCTATAATTCCAGAGTGGGGGATGGTGTCAAAAACCTTGGTGAGATCTAGATAGGCTGTGTAAACCACCTTACCCTCGTCTATGGCTTTGGTGACTGCTTCAAAGAAGTCTATCAGGTTTAGGAGACATGATCTGCCTTTTACAATCCCAAACTGGGTGGGGTCCAGAGTTTGGAGATTACCAATGTCTTTGTGTATAAGATCCATGATGATACATTCCATGGTCTTGCAGACCAGGCTCATTAGGCAAATAGGGAGGTAGTTCCTGGGGTCCGTGGTGGCTCCCCCTTTGCGGAGTGGGATAACCATCACAGTGCGCCATTCAGTGGGCACAAAGCCTGAGGTGAGGCTATGATTGAACATGGTACTTAGGTGGGGTGCCAGTTCATTCTTCACTTCATGTAGAATGCAGCCTGGGATGTTGTCAGGTCCCATGGATGCTGTATTCTTGGCTTTGGACAGTGTGTTTTTTTTTACCTGTGCAGCCGTGATTACACTTGCCCAACGTTTCCTGGAATTTATTAATTCCAATGCCCTGGACCAGATCATTCTTACCCCCACTAGAGGTAGTAACATCCTTGACCTGGTCATTACTAACATGGGCGACCATTGCTCTACACCAGTAGTCAACTCCTCCCTGGTTAGATCTGACCACGTCGCGAACTAATCACCTTGGAAATCCACCCCCCCCCCCAAAGGTAACCACCATGAAAAACTTCTCCAAAGCTAACTTTGGGCTCCTAAAAACAGAGGTGGCTAACTTCACGGCACCCATGCAAATGGAGAATAGTTGCATGATAGCCGAATCATACACCAATGCACTGTATGAACATGTACACAAATGCATGGATCTCGCCATACCCAGTAAAATCAAGAAGCTCTCCTCCAAAAAAAGGAAGCCAATCTGGTTGTCCCCTGCCATAAAGAAACTCTACAACAGAAGGAGGAAACTGATGTGGAATAAGGTGAAGTCCCAAGACTGGAAAAACTCCCTTATCAGCCTCAACAAAAAGTTGAGATCCCTCATGAAATATTCTAAAGCTAGCTATGAAAACAAAATTGCAATAGATAGTAAAGACAACCACAAGGGCTTCTATAGTTATGTAAAGAATCTCCATGGCAATACCCAGTTTTGTTCTGAGCTACTGCACAATGGTACCACCTATACCGAGCCAACAGATATTGCCAATATACTGACCAACAGATTCAGTGCCAACTTTACCCCTCCCCCCAAAGGACCAATCACAATACCAGTAGATTGCCAGGCACCCAGTATTACTGCTGCATGGGTTAAAACAGCACTGTCCAAGGCCAAGAATACAGCTTCTATGGCACCTGACAATATCCCTGGCTGTGTTCTATATGAACTACACAGTGAACTGGCACCTCACTTGTGTGCCCTGTTCAATCACAGCCTCACCTCAGGCTTTGTCCCCACCGAATGGCGCACTGCTACAGTCATCCCTCTCCACAAAGGAGGAGCAACTACAGACCCTGGAAACTATTGCCCCATTTGCCTGATGAGTCTGATATGCAAAGCTATGGAACCCATCATCATGGACCTAATAAACAAGGATATAGGGAATCTCCAAACTCTGGATCCTACACAGTTTGGTTTTGTGAAGGGTAGATCATGCCTGCTCAACTTGATTAACTTCTTTGAGTCGGTCACCAGAGCTGTGGATGAAGGCAAGGTGGTTCATATAGTCTACCTTGACCTGGCCAAGGCCTTTGATACCATTCCCGACTCAGGAATCATAGAAAAACTCACCAAGCTAGTTATCAACCCCTATATTACTAGGCAGGTTGCAAACTGGCTCACAGATAGAACCCACAGTGTGTAAATAGCTGACTCCAAGTCAGACTGACAACCAGTCACGAGTGGAGTCCCACAGGGTTTGGTCCTGGGTCCTCCCCTGTTTGGTATCTACTTCTCTGATGTCCAGACCAACACAAAGGGACTCTGGCTGACAAAGTTCACAGATGATTGCAAGTTGGGAGCTATTATTAACTCCCCAAGTGATGTTGACATCCTACAGAAAGGCCTCACTGACTGGTGTCAGAACCATGGCCTTAAGCTCAATGCCAAAAAATGTGTTGTCATCCCCTTTGGGAAAACCCAGTTTCTATGAATTACTACATCGATGGTAGTCCATTGAACACAGAAGGCGTTATAAGAGATCTGGGAACACAGGTTGACAGCAACCTCTCTTTTGACCACCACATTGCCACTGTAGTCAAAAAGTCCTTCTGTATGGCACATCTCATTACTAAGGGTTTTGCATCCAGGAAGAAAGAGGTCATTGTCTCCCTCTACTCTTCCCTCATTAGGCCAATCATTGAGTATAATGCCCCATTTGGCATGTACCTCACTAGACACCTGCAACAGCTGGAGAGGCTGCAAAAGTACCTCACAAAGAGGATCCTAGGCCTTAAACACTTGTCCTATATGGGCAGACTCTAAAAACTCCAACTATTCTCTGTCTCATATTGCCTACTTAGAGGCGATCTCTGCTTATCTTACAAAGGCATGTATGACCCAGCTCTGTTAGAAATGCTACAGCTAAAGAAATACCAATCCCTCCGCACCACATGCTCCAGAGACTTCAACCTCATTACCACAATCAACAGAATGTGGTGGAGGTACAGGTTCATAACCCAGAGACTGCCCATGCTATGGTATAGACTTCCCATACATGTCAAACAGAGCACCTCACTGGCCCTCTTCAAGAGAAATCTTGATGAGTGGATGGGAAATAGAAAATTCACCCTGGGGGTCACTCCAGTGGCTCTACTTGACAGAGGCACTGGGAACTAAGGTCGGGTGGCACAATGCCAGGGTAATCCTATGGGCTAGGCTTGTAAAGGTTCCAGGGCCATTAGCCTAGTACACACCTATGAACCTATGAACCTAAGTCTTTAGAAGTGGCTGAAGTCAGATCCAAGACCCATCAGCAGAGGAGGAACAAAAGCAGGCAACACTGATGCATTGCCATGCTGAGTGCATAACTTTTGTTTTATTTGAATATTCTGTAAAAGATGTCCATATCCTTAGTGTTTGGGTCCACAGACTTTTTAATTGTTCATAACTAAGGTAATCGTTATTACTACCTGCTGAAGATTCTGACATGGGTGATACAGATGAGTACGCACTACGTGCAGGTAGACACACAGATGGTGTGTGTGTGTGTGTGTGTGTGTGTGTGTGTGTGTGTGTGTGTGTGTGTGTGTGTGTGTGTGTGTGTACTTTTTAATTGTTCCTAACTAAGGTAATCGTTATTACTACCTGCTGAAGATTCTGACACGGGTGATACAGATGAGTACGCACTACGTGCAGGTAGACACACAGATGGTGTGTGTGTGTGTGTGTGTGTGTGTGTGTGTGTGTGTGTGTGTGTGTGTGTGTGTGTGTGTGTGTGTGTGTACTTTTTAATTGTTCCTAACTAAGGTAATCGTTATTACTACCTGCTGAAGATTCTGACATGGGTGATACAGATGAGTACGCACTATGTGCAGGTAGACACACAGATGGTGTGTGTGTGTGTGTGTGTGTGTGTGTGTGTGTGTGTGTGTGTGTGTGTGTGTGTGTGTGTGTGTGTGTACTTTTTAATTGTTCCTAACTAAGGTAATCGTTATTACTACCTGCTGAAGATTCTGACATGAGTGATACAGATGAGTATGCACTACGTGCAGGTAGACACACGGATGGTGTGTGTGTGTGTGTGTGTGTGTGTGTGTGTGTGTGTGTGTGTGTGTGTGTGTGTGTGTGTGTGTGTGTGTGTGTGTGTGTGTGTGTGTGTGTGTGTGTGTGTGTGTGTGTGTGTGTGTGTACTTTTTAATTGTTCCTAACTAAGGTAATCGTTATTACTACCTGCTGAAGATTCTGACACGGGTGATACAGATGAGTACGCACTATGTGCAGGTAGACACACAGATGGTGTGTGTGTGTGTGTGTGTGTGTGTGTGTGTGTGTGTGTGTGTGTGTGTGTGTGTGTACTTTTTAATTGTTCCTAACTAAGGTAATCGTTATTACTACCTGCTGAAGATTCTGACATGGGTGATACAGATGAGTCACTTCGTCCAGGTAGACACACAGATGGTGTGTGTGTGTGTGTGTGTGTGTGTGTGTGTGTGTGTGTGTGTGTGTGTGTGTACTTTTTAATTGTTCCTAACTAAGGTAATCGTTATTACTACCTGCTGAAGATTCTGACATGGGTGATACAGATGAGTACGCACTACGTGCAGGTAGACACACAGATGGTGTGTGTGTGTGTGTGTGTGTGTGTGTGTGTGTACTTTTTAATTGTTCCTAACTAAGGTAATCGTTATTACTACCTGCTGAAGATTCTGACACGGGTGATACAGATGAGTACGCACTACGTGCAGGTAGACACATGGATGGTGTGAGTGTGTGAGTGTGTGTGTGTGTGTGTGTGTGTGTGTGTGTGTGTACTTTTTAATTGTTCCTAACTAAGGTAATCGTTATTACTACCTGCTGAAGATTCTGACATGGGTGATACAGATGAGTACGCACTATGTGCAGGTAGACACACAGATGGTGTGTGTGTGTGTGTGTGTGTGTGTGTGTGTGTGTGTGTGTGTGTGTGTGTGTGTGTGTGTGTGTGTGTGTGTGTGTGTACTTTTTAATTGTTCCTAACTAAGGTAATCGTTATTACTACCTGCTGAAGATTCTGACACGGGTGATACAGATGAGTACGCACTACGTGCAGGTAGACACACAGATGGTGTGTGTGTGTGTGTGTGTGTGTGTGTGTGTGTGTGTGTGTGTGTGTGTGTGTGTGTGTGTGTGTACTTTTTAATTGTTCCTAACTAAGGTAATCGTTATTACTACCTGCTGAAGATTCTGACATGGGTGATACAGATGAGTACGCACTATGTGCAGGTAGACACACAGATGGTGTGTGTGTGTGTGTGTGTGTGTGTGTGTGTGTGTGTGTGTGTGTGTGTGTGTGTGTGTGTGTGTGTGTGTACTTTTTAATTGTTCCTAACTAAGGTAATCGTTATTACTACCTGCTGAAGATTCTGACATGAGTGATACAGATGAGTACGCACTACGTGCAGGTAGACACACAGATGGTGTGTGTGTGTGTGTGTGTGTGTGTGTGTGTGTGTGTGTGTGTGTGTGTGTGTGTGTGTGTGTGTGTGTGTGTGTGTGTGTGTGTGTGTGTGTGTGTGTGTGTGTGTGTGTGTGTGTGTACTTTTTAATTGTTCCTAACTAAGGTAATCGTTATTACTACCTGCTGAAGATTCTGACATGGGTGATACAGATGAGTACGCACTATGTGCAGGTAGACACACAGATGGTGTGTGTGTGTGTGTGTGTGTGTGTGTGTGTGTGTGTGTGTGTGTGTGTGTGTGTGTGTACTTTTTAATTGTTCCTAACTAAGGTAATCGTTATTACTACCTGCTGAAGATTCTGACATGGGTGATACAGATGAGTACGCACTACGTCCAGGTAGACACACAGATGGTGTGTGTATGTGTGTGTGTGTGTGTGTGTGTGTGTGTGTGTGTGTGTGTGTGTGTGTACTTTTTAATTGTTCCTAACTAAGGTAATCGTTATTACTACCTGCTGAAGATTCTGACATGGGTGATACAGATGAGTACGCACTACGTGCAGGTAGACACACAGATGGTGTGTGTGTGTGTGTGTGTGTGTGTGTGTGTGTGTGTACTTTTTAATAGTTCCTAACTAAGGTAATCGTTATTACTACCTGCTGAAGATTCTGACACGGGTGATACAGATGAGTACGCACTACGTGCAGGTAGACACATGGATGGTGTGAGTGTGTGTGTGTGTGTGTGTGTGTGTGTGTGTGTGTGTGTGTGTGTACTTTATAATTGTTCCTAACTAAGGTAATCATTATTACTACCTGCTGAAGATTCTGACATGGGTGATACAGATGAGTACGCACTATGTGCAGGTAGACACACAGATGGTGTGTGTGTGTGTGTGTGTGTGTGTGTGTGTGTGTGTGTGTGTGTGTGTGTGTGTGTGTGTACTTTTTAATTGTTCCTAACTAAGGTAATCGTTATTACTACCTGCTGAAAATTCTGACACGGGTGATAATGATGAGTACGCACTACGTGCAGGTAGACACACAGATGGTGTGTGTGTGTGTGTGTGTGTGTGTGTGTGTGTGTGTGTGTGTGTGTGTGTGTGTGTGTGTGTGTGTACTTTTTAATTGTTCCTAACTAAGGTAATTGTTATTACTACCTGCTGAAGATTCTGACACGGGTGATACAGATGAGTACGCACTATGTGCAGGTAGACACACAGATGGTGTGTGTGTGTGTGTGTGTGTGTGTGTGTGTGTGTGTGTGTGTGTGTGTGTGTGTGTGTGTACTTTTTAATTGTTCCTAACTAAGGTAATCGTTATTACTACCTGCTGAAGATTCTGACACAGGTGATACAGATGAGTACGCACTACGTGCAGGTAGACACACAGATGGTGTGTGTGTGTGTGTGTGTGTGTGTGTGTGTGTGTGTGTGTGTGTGTGTGTGTGTGTGTGTGTGTGTGTGTGTGTGTGTACTTTTTAATTGTTCCTAACTAAGGTAATCGTTATTACTACCTGCTGAAGATTCTGACATGGGTGATACAGATGAGTACGCACTACGTGCAGTTAGACACACGGATGGTGTGTGTGTGTGTGTGTGTGTGTGTGTGTGTGTGTGTGTGTGTGTGTGTGTGTGTGTGTGTGTGTGTACTTTTTAATTGTTCCTAACTAAGGTAATCGTTATTACTACCTGCTGAAGATTCTGACATGGGTGATACAGATGAGTACGCACTACGTGCAGGTAGACACACAGATGGTGTGTGTGTGTGTGTGTGTGTGTGTGTGTGTGTGTGTGTGTGTGTGTGTGTGTGTGTGTGTGTGTGTGTGTACTTTTTAATTGTTCCTAACTAAGGTAATCGTTATTACTACCTGCTGAAGATTCTGACATGGGTGATACAGATGAGTACGCACTATGTGCAGGTAGACACACAGATGGTGTGTGTGTGTGTGTGTGTGTGTGTGTGTGTGTGTGTGTGTGTGTGTGTGTGTGTGTGTGTGTGTGTGTGTGTGTACTTTTTAATTGTTCCTAACTAAGGTAATCGTTATTACTACCTGCTGAAGATTCTGACATGGTTGATACAGATGAGTACGCACTACGTGCAGGTAGACACACGGATGGTGTGTGTGTGTGTGTGTGTGTGTGTGTGTGTGTGTGTGTGTGTGTGTGTGTGTGTGTGTGTGTGTGGGTACTTTTTAATTGTTCCTAACTAAGGTAATCGTTATTACTACCTGCTGAAGATTCTGACATGGGTGATACAGATGAGTACGCACTACGTGCAGGTAGACACACGGATGGTGTGTGTGTGTGTGTGTACTTTTTAATTGTTCCTAACTAAGGTAATCATTATTACTACCTGCTGAAGATTCTGACACGGGTGATACAGATGAGTACGCACTATGTGCAGGTAGACACACGGATGGTGTGTGTGTGTGTGTGTGTGTGTGTGTGTGTGTGTGTGTGTGTGTGTGTGTGTGTGTGTGTGTGTGTACTTTTTAATTGTTCCTAACTAAGGTAATCGTTATTACTACCTGCTGAAGATTCTGACATGGGTGATACACATGAGTACGCACTATGTGCAGGTAGACACACAGATGGTGTGTGTGTGTGTGTGTGTGTGTGTGTGTGTGTGTGTGTGTGTGTGTGTGTGTGTGTGTGTGTGTGTGTGTGTGTGTGTGTGTACTTTTTAATTGTTCCTAACTAAGGTAATCGTTATTACTACCTGCTGAAGATTCTGACATGGGTGATACAGATGAGTACGCACTACGTGCAGGTAGACACACAGATGGTGTGTGTGTGTGTGTGTGTGTGTGTGTGTGTGTGTGTGTGTGTGTGTGTGTGTGTGTGTGTGTGTGTGTGTGTGTGTGTGTGTGTGTACTTTTTAATTGTTCCTAACTAAGGTAATCGTTATTACTACCTGCTGAAGATTCTGACATGGGTGATACAGATGAGTACGCACTACGTGCAGGTTGACACACAGATGGTGTGTGTGTGTGTGTGTGTGTGTGTGTGTGTGTGTGTGTGTGTGTGTGTGTGTGTGTGTGTGTGTACTTTTTAATTGTTCCTAACTAAGGTAATCGTTATTACTACCTGCTGAAGATTCTGACACGGGTGATACAGATGAGTACGCACTACATGCAGGTAGACACACGGATGGTGTGTGTGTGTGTGTGTGTGTGTGTGTGTGTGTGTGTGTGTGTGTGTGTACTTTTTAATTGTTCCTAACTAAGGTAATCTTTATTACTACCTGCTGAAGATTCTGACATGGGTGATACAGATGAGTAGGCACTATGTGCAGGTAGACACACAGATGGTGTGTGTGTGTGTGTGTGTGTGTGTGTGTGTGTGTGTGTGTGTACTTTTTAATTGTTCCTAATTAAGGTAATCGTTATTTTTACCTGCTGAAAATTCTGACACGGGTGATACAGATGAGTACGCACTACGTGCAGGTAGACACACAGATGGTGTGTGTGTGTGTGTGTGTGTGTGTGTGTGTGTGTGTGTGTGTGTGTGTGTGTGTGTGTGTGTGTGTGTACTTTTTAATTGTTCCTAACTAAGGTAATCGTTATTACTACCTGCTGAAGATTCTGACACGGGTGATACAGATGAGTACGCACTACGTGCAGGTAGACACACAGATGGTGTGTGTGTGTGTGTGTGTGTGTGTGTGTGTGTGTGTGTGTGTGTGTGTGTGTGTGTGTGTGTGTGTGTGTGTACTTTTTAATTGTTCCTAACTAAGGTAATCATTATTACTACCTGCTGAAGATTCTGACATGGGTGATACAGATGAGTACGCACTACGTGCAGGTAGACACACAGATGGTGTGTGTGTGTGTGTGTGTGTGTGTGTGTGTGTGTGTGTGTGTGTGTGTGTGTGTGTGTGTGTGTGTGTGTGTGTGTGTGTGTGTGTACTTTTTAATTGTTCCTAACTAAGGTAATCGTTATTACTACCTGCTGAAGATTCTGACACGGGTGATACAGATGAGTACGCACTACATGCAGGTAGACACACGGATGTTGTGTGTGTTTGTACTTTTTAATTGTTCCTAACTAAGGTAATCGTTATTACTACCTGCTGAAGATTCTGACATGGGTGATACAGATGAGTACGCACTACGTGCAGGTAGACACACGGATGGTGTGTGTGTGTGTGTGTGTGTGTGTGTGTGTGTGTGTGTGTGTGTGTGTGTGTGTGTGTGTACTTTTTAATTGTTCCTAACTAAGGTAATCGTTATTACTACCTGCTGAAGATTCTGACACGGGTGATACAGATGAATACGCACTACATGCAGGTAGACACACGGATGGTGTGTGTGTGTGTGTGTGTGTGTGTGTGTGTGTGTGTGTGTGTGTGTGTGTGTGTGTGTACTTTTTAATTGTTCCTAACTAAGGTAATCGTTATTACTACCTGCTGAAGATTCTGACATGGGTGATACAGATGAGTACGCACTACGTGCAGGTAGACACACGGATGGTGTGTGTGTGTGTGTGTGTGTGTGTGTGTGTGTGTGTGTGTGTGTGTGTGTGTGTGTGTGTGTGTGTGTACTTTTTAATTGTTCCTAACTAAGGTAATCGTTATTACTACCTGCTGAAGATTCTGACATGGGTGATACAGATGAGTACGCACTATGTGCAGGTAGACACACAGATGGTGTGTGTGTGTGTGTGTGTGTGTGTGTGTGTGTGTGTGTGTGTGTGTGTGTGTGTGTGTGTGTGCGTGTACTTTTTAATTGTTCTAACTAAGGTAATCGTTATTACTACCTGCTGAAGATTCTGACATGGGTGATACAGATGAGTACGCACTATGTGCAGGTAGACACACAGATGGTGTGTGTGTGTGTGTGTGTGTGTGTGTGTGTGTGTGTGTGTGTGTGTGTGTGTGTGTGTGTGTTATACATTTTTTTCTATAAAATATATACACATGCAGTAATGTGTGTTTGTGATATTTAAAAGCAATTTCATCTCGTATATGCAAGTTAAACTCCCGAATGTTGCTGTCTGTTTTGTCAACATAATTTGGCTAACAAAATAGATGGTCAAAAGGTGTGAGAGATTGACAATGCCTGGGGTTGAGTCATATGCCCTTTCCACAGGGATTGTGTGATCTGAGTTTTTATATAATTAACAGGGGGTGTGGGGGTGCAGTGGGATTTTCCTCCTGCAAACAGTAGCTTTATCTTGCATGGTTCAAGGTTGTGCCTCAGAATATGATCATTAAGGTGTAATTTATTATGTCGACCTTTTGCAGTCTTTGTATAGTGATCTGTTAGAGTTCAGATTAACTTCAGTAAATCATACATTTATATGCATGTGTATGTGGGCGCTTATGCTTATTTTTTTCCTTCTGTTGGGTGCTTCCCAGTGTGACTACCAAGCCCCAGTGGGTAACCTGCAGCCTCATTTTATCCCTCTGTCCAACCATCACACCCACATCAGCCTGGGATGAAGTTACCTGTTTCCACCAGGCATTTTCTTCATGGTGCCTTTATTGTAAGTGCTAGTGGTAGATGCAAGACCCAGCCATTGCTAGGCCTCTATCCCATGCTGGGGTTAGATATGTACTTTGTTACTTCAGGCCTCTGTATGCTGGCCACTGAGCACAGTTGCCTGCTGTGCTGTGTATGTTTTCAAACACCCACACTACATGGCTAGGATCACACTGTCCTGCTTCATGTCTGCACAGAGGTATATTTCCTGGGCCCTTCCCCAGATGATGAAACTGGTCCAAGCCAAGCAGCCCCTTTTTTTGGAATGAGCAAGGTGACATTGGCTTTTTACTTTCATTCCCAGGTGAGCTCTTCAATGAACCCAGATCTTCTGAAAGCTATCAAAGCTTTATCTGTCTGCAGCACATAGCTGGCTCACAGACCATAATTTCATGTAAAAAGTAAATGTCATAAGCTGCTGTTGGACAGAAGAAACATTCATATAGATTCATAAGTATATACTAGGCTAATAACCACCAGGGCCTTTATAAGCCTAGCCATGTAATCCAGTCCAGTTGTGTCCCTATATATCATGGACATTAATTAAGAGGGAGATATGTTAGGATGTTTCTTGAGGTTACAGGGGGATTTAGTTTGGCAATTACTGTCTGCCTGTGTCTGTCTGATATATGGTGGCTAGAACTAGGGTGAATTTCCAATTTTCCATCCATTGGTCAAGGTTACAGTTAAATAGGGTTAGGTATGGGCTCTGCTTAACACGGATGGGAACCCTGTTCCAGACTATGGGATCCTCGGAGACACATCTACATACAAATATTTCAAGCATGTGCATTAATACCCTTATAGCCTGCAATATGCCAAAACAGTTGTTCCTATAAGTGCCCAGGCTGCCCTTAAAATATATAAACTAGTGCTTACTTCAATATACTTTGGTAGTCTGTTCCATGCATTAGCTGCTCTCTGAGAACCAATTTGTGCACTTCTCATTCCTATAGAATCTTCGACAGAGGTTGTCTGACAATTCTCTACTACTTTCTGATAACTATCTCTGCGAATGTTTGGGATTATCTCTAAATGCCCTAGATAACTGAATAAAATCTCCTCTTAAATATCTTTAACAAAGACTGTACAAGTTCAGATATTTTAGTCTTTCATAATAACTTCAATTTTCACATCCATGGATGCCCTTGGTATAGTTCTGCTGAACTCTTTCCATTTTACTCATGCTTGTTTTCTTATACGATTTCCATTTTGTTATTCCATTCTCAATTTTGCGTCAGATGTAAATAACAAACAATGACCTCATCATATCTGATTTCCTAGACTTTATAAATCTTTATATATCCTGTAGTTCTATAACTATCATTAACCAATTGGTTGATATGATTAGAAAAACTCAAAGTTGGAGCTACCCATACACCCAAGTCCTTAAACGAATCTACAGTTGTAATCACTGTGTGCTGTATTAAATATTCACCTTTCAATTTATGTCTTCCAAATCTGATATGCTTAGGTTTTCATGCATTTATCAGCGTGTTATTCTGTGCCCAAATGGTCAATTTAGTCAAAGGCATGCCTGCAAAAGAACTATCTCTAACACATAGGTTCATAGATTCATAGGTTTATACTAGGCTATCTGCCCTAAGGCATTTATAAGCCTAGCCCAAATTTGTGTGGCTTACGCCACCCCTTATATGAAAAAATACTGTGCCCATTAGTTTGTTGTGCCACTGTCCAGCAGTGACACAGAGATGATTCCCGGGGTAAACCTACGATCTCCCATCCACAGGTCAAGATTTCTCTTGAACAGAGCCAGCGAGGTGCTCTGCCTCACATGGATCGGGATTTTATTCCACAGCATAGGGAGTCTCTGAATGATAAATCTATCCCTCCAGCACGTCCTATTTATATCCGTGCTAAGGTTTAAGTCGCTTGCTCTAGTGGTTTTGGTGGATTTGGATTTATACATGCAATCATTTTACCCTTGTTCAAGTCATCTACATAAAGACTGTAGAAAACCTCAGATGAAAAAGTTACAGCTGAAAGATGCAATCTAAACAAGTATGGGTCTAGGACAGAGCACGATGGGGCACCCGAATTGTGACCAAGAATTTTACCTGTCCAGTTGCTGTGTACTTGCCATGTCCTATTTGTAAGCCCTGCAGCTATCCATGTTATCAAGAATACATCAGTACCTAGTTGTACTAATTTATTGATCAGTGTTTTGTGTATGACCCTGTCAAATGCTGAAGTCTATATAAATTACATCACAGCACAATTTTTCATTCACAGCTATTATATTGCTATAGAACATCATGTTACAGGTGGTAATATATCTATTTTCAACATGTGCATGCTGATATATGGCTTCAAGTCTCAACCTATCCAGTTCTGACAATAACTTATCCAATATTACCTTCTCCATTCATTTTACACAACATGAAAGTAGACTTAAGGGTCTATATGATTCTAGGTTTGTCCTACTCCCCTTTCCCTTAAAGACAAGTTTAATAAGCGCATGTCTCCAATCTTGAGGAATCTCCCCATACTTATATGACCTAGTGAATAATATATATAATATGTTCTTGCTGAAGTGTTCTCAGGTCATTGTTACTGATTATGTCTCCTCCCTGCACTTTGTTTGGATCCAGTTTGCGCAGTTCTTTTTGTATATAATCTAATTTGATTTCAGTATCTGAGGTTGCCTGGATGGCACTAGGGCAACTTATCACCTCCTTTGTGGAGCAAACTGTTTTGCATAAGATTTCATAAATCTATAATCTGTTGTGTTTCAGAATACATTTTAGAATCTACACACGGTTTATCAATTTGTATGTCTTCCACATCTTATCTATCTAGAAAATGGTTTCCTCTTGTGCTCAGTATCTTTATACAAATTGTATTCATTTTTTCCCAAACACCTTTACTGAATTATCACTTGTGGCATAGGCAAATTTACATTCATATAAAAATAATCACACTATAATTAGCATAACAAACATTTTACTTCACATATATTGCTAAACGTCATATATCCTAAGCAACATTACATAGATTATTCAATTCCTGCCTTTTTTCTTGATCTTGTCTCAAACAAGCTGGACAAAACAAATTAAGCTTTGTGTATTTCAGTTTCCAAAGTTGTAGTTTGACCTCTTTTCCATTTCTTATATTTTTGTCTCCCCTTAATTGGGTATGTTGTTCTTACGAAAATTTATCTCTGATGATGTAAACCTAGATCCTGATGTAAAACTTTTTTCCCCTCAATTTATTTCAAAACTTTTCACCATCCTTCTGCAGTTTTTCCCCTGATTGCATCACTCCAACTAGTCTTACACAGTGACTGTTTTGCTTTCATATAATCTAGTAATCTTCTGCGCGTTGGTTTAGATTTCAATTTGGTGGAATTATCTATCAACAAATAGACCTTTATAATCCCCATGATCATGGCACATGAATGGTGGTAAAACATGACATGAATTAACAGTAATTTCTTTGGGAACACAAACAATGTTGAGTATGTTTTACCTCTGGTATTTTTTTTTTGTTACAGTCTGAAGCAATTGTTCCTGAACATACATTGTGAATAATTTCTTTACTAATGAACACACTCACAAACATTCCACACACAACATCAAACACGTCACAAACAGCAGACAACACACCAGTGTCTCACAAACAGCCCATAAGGCATAACAATAAACCAACAGAGCCCATAAGGCATAACAATAAACCAATCGAGTCATTGGCGACTCAAATGTGAGACACACCGATGTCCCTCCATCAGGCTCGACAAGGAGAAGGTCAGGTGCCAGAATCCGCCACATCACACACACACTTAGGTCTCTCCACAACAGGTACTGTTATGACTCTGTCATTGTCCATGTTGGTGTGAATGACTTGAGATGTACCTCCCTGGACTATATGAAGAGAGACATGATTGACCTCTCAGAGTATGTGTCCCAGGCAGGAATGACCGTAGCCCTAAGCAGCATCCTACCTTCACCAAGAATGCTATCACAATACCAAGAAAAAATAATTGACTTATAGGTTCATAGGTAAGTACTAGGCTATTTGCCCAAGGGCATTTATAAGCCTAGCCAGAGTGTGTCGGCTTTTGCCACCCCATTGATTAATTAACTGATCCTCTGTCAAGCAGAGCCAATGAAGTGATCCTAGGGGTATATTTTTTGTTATCCATCCACTCGTCAAGGTTTCTCTTGAAGAGTTTTAGTGAGGGGATCTGCCTGATGTAGTTTGGAATTTTGTTCCAAAGCATGGGGAGTCTCTGTGACAGGAATCTATCCCTCCAGCATGTTATATTTATTGTTGTGGTGATGCAAACCCTTTAGTAATTAGATGGGCCACATAGAAGGATTTCCTAACTACTTTGACAATATGATTGTCAAAGGAGAGATTGCTATCTACCTGGGTCCCCAGATCTCTTATTACCTCTTCTGTATTAAGGGGGCTGCCACCTATGTGGCAATTCGTTGGTGTTTTGTTTTTCCCAAACAGGATGGCTATGCATTTTTTGGCATTTAGCTTGACTTCAACAATTGGCTTAGTTTTTGGTGTCATTCCAAGGGTATCCAGTATCTGTCTGCCTAGGCTGACATGGTTGACAGGCCTTGATGCTTTGCCAGAGATGGCCTTCACCTGTCACCCCTGGGATTCCAGATTCTAGCCAAGGCTCTTGCCTTCCCCATTGTGCTGTTTTAGGCAATGTCCTAAAGACAAATCTTCTAACATAAAAGATCTGTCAAAAAGCTAATTAATTTAATTTAATTTATTTAATTTCATTTAACATACTGCGGTGGTGGTGCTGTGCATAGCCGGCCTTAGGCATAGGCCAACTAGGCGGCCGCCTAGGGCACCACTCTAGCAGGGGCACTTTTTCAGTAATTGTTTGAATGTAGGTAGACTAGGATGGGGTCACCAGGTGGTGTGGTGGGGGGTGCAGTGGAGCCCTTTTGCCTAGGGCACCAGTTGACCTAGGGCCGCTCCTGGTGCTGTGGTAGCATTGTCGCCTCACAGCAAGATGTTGTGCCGTTCGATTCTCAACAGAGCGTCTTCTGTGTGGAAACATGCGTGAATGGGCATACCTTCGTTGAAGGTTGTGCGTCAGGGCTGGCAAACTCGGCACGTAAAAAATCTACTGCCAATCATTAGCGGACCTGAGTTCCGCTGTGGCGACCCCTAACAAACATTTAACATTTCAACAAATTTAATGTTAAATTAAATTAAATTAAATGTCCCAAAGACAAATCTTCCAACATAAAAGATCTGTCAAAAAGCAAATTAAAGGTCATGCTGCTTAATGCTAGGAGCCTTAACCTGAAAATGCACTCACTGGAGGCTCTCCTCGCACTGGAAGATGCCAATGTCTGTGTGGTTATGGAAACTTGGTTCAAGGTTGTGGAGAGAACCCCTGCCTTACCAGACTATACCTCATTCCACACATTCCAACCCCAAAATGAGGTCAGGAAAACTAAGGGTGGTGGAATCTCTATATCTACCTCCACACTGTTTGCCAGCATGACGCACTAGAACTACTCCAGGTGCAACTGACAGTTGGCAAGACACCCATCCAAGTTATAGCCAGCTGAAGACCCCCCTCCATGTCTCAGAAGACCCATTCCTCCTACCTGGACCTACTTGACTGAAAATTTAAGGTACTGCCTAACACTCTGATCCTTGGTGACTTCAACTACCCCACCATAGACTGGGTGAACTTTTCCTGTACTAAAGCACTCACCCAACAATTCCTTGACTTCCACACAAGAATGTATCCAGGGAATCCAGCAATAAAACAACCAACGATCGAAAAAACAGCTCCCCTGAATGAAACACCATGATCCACAGTATCCAAATCCTTTATTGAGCGAAGTACATAAGCAATAGGTTAAGCGCTTTCATCTACTCAACGTAGATTTCTTCAGAACAACTTACATACTCAATACTACACTTTAAATACTTTCTAAAAGCCCGCCAAAAAAACTAATTATCTAATGACCTAACCAGTCAAGCATTCATTAAAATTTAAAAGCACAAAACAACAATCTCATTTTTATCATATAAACTGATGAATAATTATATAATTAAATAAAATTCATTAATATAATACTAAAACCTTCATAAATTTGAATGTGATAAAAATCCTTACTAATAAATATAATATATTCCTATATATTAAATTGATAAAATGTATACATAAAGGACTAACGAACAACATAAATTCATTCATATACCATAGTTTAATTTCTTAGTAAAGGTTTGGTGGGAATATACTCATTGATGCCTGGTGGACTGGCTGCGTTCAGTCTAATCTGCCATTGAATCTCTTTCTCCCCTAGGATAGATTTGATATCACACCCCCTAGGGTTGTTCCTAACCACTTCTAAAATGGCAAATTTGAATGAGTTACATCCCTCACTCTCTACCAGGTGCCTATATAATGCATTATTCTTGTCCTTCTTCTTAATGCAGTATGTATGGTCATATATTCTATTGCGTAACCGTCTGTCAGTTTTCCCAACATAAAAACTAGGACAAGACATACATTTTCCCAGATATACTATATGTTGGGTCTGACAGTTTCCTTTTTTTGAAAAATATTTTACTTTTGATATTATTGTCCAGATGCAGACAGTCAGTCTGTAAAATAAATGAGCATTGATTACAGTGTCCACATGGCTTGGTCCCTGTCACACTTTTATTCCCATCATTATAACGATTATTAGTTTTAACCTCGATCATTCTCTTTAAATTCATCCCTGTTTTGTAGACAAAGGTAGGTTTATCTCATATTTTATCACTAATCCCTTCGTCACAAGTTAGTATATTCCAGTTAGTCTCCAGAATATTCCTGATTTCTCCCACATGTTGTCCATACTGTGGTATATAGGCCTTATGATAATTATCTCCTGTTTGTTTTTTGTTAACCTGATTGTTTGGTGTAAATTCCCTCCTCAATATGGGTGGATATTTATTTCCCCATTCATTAGTCACATATTCAGTGACATCCTTAACCATTGATGATGGATAGTCCGTTTGACTAAACAATTGGCCAATAAATTTAATTTCTTCAATCATGTCATCCTTTCTGGAAGTCATTCTAGCTGCCCTAATACATTGCCCTTTCAGTATACTTTTTTTCTGCTTATATGGATGATTACTTGAATATTCCAGATAGGCATTACAGAAAGTGTCTTTCCTGTATATCTTAGACTGGAAAGTACTTCAATCACTAAAAATGTATGTATCTAAGTAATTAATACCTATCTTACTAGTATTATGTGTAAATTGTAAATAGGAAGTAGTTCCATTAATATATTCTATAAATCGTATCAGATTCTTCTCCTTTCCTGTCCATAAAATAAATAAATCATCCAAATATCTGACATAACAAGCCATTTGCTCCATCCATGGTGTATATAGGATGTATTCTTCCTCCCAGTCTAAGAGAACCATATTTGCATAAATGGGGGGCACATGCTGCCCCCATAGCGACCCCTGATATTTGTTTGTAGTACTCTCCTTCAAAAAAAATATAGTTGTTGTCAAGGACCAGGTTCATAAATTCAGATAGGAGGTCTATCTTATCCCATTCTAGTCTACTATGCTTGTTCAGACTGTTAATAAACCTATTCATACCTTCCGTCCTAGGTATACATGAAAATAAATCTTTTATATCAATTGTAACAAAAAGTAAATCCATATTCCATAATTCATGTTTGAACTTCCCAAGAAATTCCCAAGAATCTTTGATTGAATGTGATATCTTCGGATAAATATGTTTTAACCATTGATCAACTACCTTGCCAAAAGGGAAGGTTTTGCTACGACTTCCAGAAATAATAGGTCTAAATGGGGGGTCATGAATGTTTTTGTGTACTTTGGGTATCCCTGTGATAGTTGCTAAAGTGGGGTATTCAACCTTTAAAAAGTTGTATAAATCCTGAGTAATACGTTCATCCAATAAAAACTCTTCCAGATATAAGTCACTCCTTCTATGGGCTATATTAATCTGATTTAGCGAGGAAACCTTGTATTGGTCTGATGTATTCAAAATATCAAATATTCTTTGTATATAAGTGTCCATATCAAACAAGACTACACCTCCACCTTTGTCAGGTGTCATGATTCTGATATTGTAAATATCACAAAGTGTAGTTAAGATAGCCTCGTCAGTAGAACTCCAATTACTTCTACATCTATCTTTCTGTACATCTTTATATAATTCATAAATTTTCTTACTGACTACTTTTTCAAAATTGATAAGAGTATTGTACATGGGGGGGGGGGGGGTGAACGTACTTTTCCTACTCAGATCACTCATATTCGTGGTTCCAGGGTTAGACTCCTGAAAAAATATACCCAGATTGAGCTTCCTCATATATTTTTTAAACTCAACCAGTGTGTCCACTATGTCAAACATTCTCCTGGGTATATATTTCATACCTTTAGAAAAAGTAGAAAGCATTTCAATATCTACTGGATGTTCTGTATAGTTGTAAATTTTGAAATCCCCTACACTATACACAACCCCATCAGTGACCATAATTCCAGTATTGGTCATTGTTTTCTGTACGGGTTCCAATTGTTCCATTCCATCTGTCCCTGGTACCGAGTTTCCCGTGGGCAATTCCCCCTCCCATACTGTTCCTTCTCTAAAAAATCAGTATTATAATTCCTTGACTTCATCAGTTCTAATGCACTAGACCAGCTCGTCTCATCCCCCACAAGAGAAGAGAACATTCTGGATCTGGACTTGGTTCTCACCAACATGGGTGACCGTTGCACCACTCCCATAGTAAGTTCTTCCCTGGTGAGATCAGATCATCGGTCTGTCTCATCTGAAGTTTCTTTCCTGCCCACCCCCCCCTCCCAAAGATGTAACCAACTCCCTTCTTAGCTTCAACAAGCAAATTAGGTCACTAGTGAAAACCTCCAAAGCCAGTTATGAATCGAAACTAGCCTCCAAAACAAAGGGAAACTACAAGGCCTTCTTCAGTTATGTCAGGAACCTTCATGGCAAAGCCCAGGTATGTTCTGAATTACTACTTAACTGTACCACTTACACTGATCCTGCTGACTTAGCCAACCTACTAGCAGATAGGTTCAGCACAAACCTAACCTCCCTGTCCCCCCAAAGGCCCATTTGACATCCCCATTATTTGTCCCACACCTCACATCTCCATAGAACAAGTGTTAAAGGCCCTATCCAAGGCAAAGAACACAGCTTTCATGGGACTTGATTGTATCTCAGGCTGTATTCTGGACCATCTCCAGCAAGAACTAGCTTTGCAATTGAGTACCTTATTCAACCACAGCCTAAGTACTGGCTTCATTCCAGCAGAGTGGAGAACTGCCATTGTCATCCTCTTGCACAAAGATGGTGCCACTACTAACCTGGGAAACTATCACCCCATTAGCTTGACAAGTCTGATCTGTAAAGCCATGGAGTGTATTATTATGGCTCTCGTAAACAAGGGCATGGGCAGTCTCCAAGCACTTGACCCCACCCAGTTCTGAATCTTCAAGGGCAGATCTTGCTTGTTGAACCTGGTTGACTTCTTTGAGGCTGTCACTAAGGCCCTGGATGAGGGAGAGTCAGTACATGCAGCTTACCTTGACTTGGCCAAAGCCTGTGATACAATCCCCCACTCGAGCTTCATTAAAAAGCTAACACAACTTGGAATAAATCCCTAGCTTGTCAGGTGGGTGGCCAACTGGCTCACCAATAGGACCCACAAGGTCAAAATAGGTGCTTCCACCTCTGACAGCAGACCTGTCACTAGTGGTATTCCCCAGGGATCTGTCCTGGGACCCTTACTATTTGGCATCTACTTCTCAGAGGTCCATGCAAAGACAAAAAGCCTGTGGCTGACCAAGTTTGTGGACAACTGTAAGTTCAGTGCTGTCACTGACTCCCTAAATAATGTTAGCATACTACAAGAGGGTCTCACAGAACAAATGACTAGTGCCAAAGTCATGGCCTTAAGTTTAATGCAAAAAAATGTATTATCATACTATTTGGCAAAAACGCGGCCTTTACTGATTATCACATCAACGGCAACCCTCTAAACACACAACCTGTGGTGAGAGACCTGGGTACACAGATTGACAACAATTTCACATTCGACTATCATGTAGCGGCAGTTGTTAGAAAAGCTTTTTACTTGGTTCATCTCATAAGTAAAGGGATTGCATCCAGAAAAAAGGAGGTTATTACCTCTCTGTACTCCTCCCTCATTAGATCAATAATTGAATACAATGCCCCGTTTGGTATGTAACTCTTCAAACACCTGCACCAGCTGGAAAGGCCACAGAAATACCTAACAAAGAAAATCCATGGCCTCTAACACCTGTCCTATGTGGACAGACTCAAATCATTATCACTCTACTTTGTATCGTACAGATTGCTCAGAGTTAATCTGTGTCTCACCTACAAGGCAATCTTGGACCCTGCCCTACTAGAGATGCTCCATATCCATAAGTCTAACTCCTCACACATTACCCATTCAAAAAACATAAATTTAACATGCAACATTAACAAAACCTGGTTTGTCTCCCAGAGGCTGCCCTATCTCTGGAATAGACTTCCCATACATGTCAAACAGAGTACCTCGCTGACCCTCAACCTGGATGAGTGGATGGAAAACCACAAATTTGTCCCAGGGTTCCACCCGTTTCCCTCATTGACAGGGGCGACAGACGCTGACTGAGGTTTTTTCTTTGGGGATAAACTCTTGACTAGGCTTGTAAGGGCCCCATGGCCATTAGCCTAGTAACCTCCTATGATCCTATGAATCAATATTATTCTAGTCTGTTTCTGGTAAATTTATGTCCCTAGTCACCATTATTCCTGTGTTTCATGTAAGAAATGTATGAATTTCTGTAGGTCATTAGCACCTGACTTTGGTGATCTATACACTCCAGGGTTGTCTTTATTGTCACAGTTACACAGTCTATAGTATTGGTGTTATCATTGAACATGTAATAATCACAGATCTCATAAATATCTTTAATCCCTAACATAACACCTCCAGCTGATTTTTTTTATAATGTCTGTTACAGTAAAAACACTTATACTGTGACAGGACTGGTTTCCGGTCATTGTTCTATGACCATGTTTCACGAACAATAACATCAGTCTTGTGGGAATGTAGCAAATTTTCCAATAAAAAAAAAAACTTTAATGCTCCTAGCATTAACAACCATTGAAGATGCATCGAATGTTGCTATCTGTGAACTTTTAAATGTTTGACTGGTAAAAGTCCTGCCTTGTGTTTATCAAATATTGCAAAATATCTGCTACAAAAATTCTCTTCCGTGATATTGACAAATGCACGCCATCTTGTCTGAACATTCGCTTCTGCACATTTTCATTTTTTAAAAAGGAGACATTTTATTTTCATGTAGATATTTACTGCAAAAATGTTTTAATTCAGTGTGACCTGACTCTCCTTTCTATCTGTGATTTATGAAACAAACGTGTACATGCCATGCTGTCTAAGAGAGCTGTCAGTTCCTTGCTAACAGTCAGAGTTGCCCTGCGGATGAGATCATTTATACCAAGACGAATAAAAACAGATCTATACTTCCTTACATTAAGGGGGTTTTAAGGCTTGTCGCACATCCTCTATTTTTTCTCCTGGTAAACATAACACTATTCGATGTTCATGATCTTCTCTGCAAATAGAAGCATCAGTTCCTCCAATAACTGAATCTCCAATTACAAGACTATATTTTCTGACCTGAACTAAAGACTCTTCATATTCTAATTCAGTAATCTCTGCTCTATCAGTTTTTACAAAGGAATGATCTTTTTCACCGTTAGTCTTACTAATCCTACTGTTTTCACTGCGTATTACATTTGCAAGCATACAGTTCTCATGCAGCTGGATTTGTGCATCCACAGCTTGAGCCATGTTGTCAGTGTCTGCCTATCTCATCTGTTTCACCAGCATGTCTTTTTATGTTCATAGGTTCATAGGTTGGTACTAGGCTATCGGCCCTAGGGCCTACAAGCCTAGCCATAACAATTCCCTGGCTATTTCTTCCCACAATTTTTACTTCCTTAGACCCCTGTCTAGCAGGGCAACTGACATGATCCCCGGGGTGAATGTCCTATCTCCCATCCAATTGTGAAGGTTCCTTTTGAAGAGGGCCAAAGAGGCGCTCTGCTTGACATGTATGGGCAGTCTATTCCAGAGTCTGGGGAGTCTCTGGGTCAGGAAACTATCCCTCCAGCATGTTTTGTTTATTGTGATGACAAGGTTTAGATCCCTGGAGCATGTGGCTCTGAGGGATTGGGATTTCTTTAAGTGTAGCGTGTCCAACAGCTGTGAGTTTGACATGGCCTTGTATGTTAAGTAGAGATCGCCTCTGAGTAGACGATATGCCACAGAGTATAGCTGGAGTTTTTTTAGATGGTCAGCATGGGGCATCTGCTTTAGGCCTGTGATTCTTTTAGTGAGGTATTTCTGCAGCCTTTCCAGTTGTTGCAGATGTCTTGAGAGGTACATACTAAACGAGGCATTGTATTCTATAATGGGTCTAATGAGGGATGAGTACAGTGGGACAATTTTTTCTGGATGAAAATTCCTTAGTGATGAGGTGTCCTACATAGAAGGATTTCCTGACTGTTGTGGCGATATGGTTATCAAAGGTGAGGCCACTGTCTACCTGTGTCCCTAAATCTCTTATCACACTTTTGGTGTTTAGTGTACTGCCACCTATGTGGTAATTCATGGGTACATGTTTTTTGCCAAATGGAATAACTATACATTTCTTGGCATTGAGCTTGAGCCCATGGCTCTGGCACCAAGCATCTGTTTCTGTAAGGCCCTTTTGTAGAATATCCACATCATTTGGGGATTCAGTAATGGCTCCCAGTTTGCAGTCATCTGCAAACTTTGTTAGCCAGAGTCCCTTAGTGTTGGCCTGTACTTCAGAGAAGTAGATGCCAAACAAGAGAGGTCCCAGGACTGAACCCTGAGGTACTCCACTTGTCACTTGTCTGGAGCTGGATTTGGAGTCTGCTACTTTTACAGTGTGGGTTCTGTCAGTAAGCTAGTTGGCAACCCATCGAGTGACATAGGGATTAGTGCCCAGCTTAGTAAGTTTATCTATGATTCCATAGTGGGGGATGGTGTTGAAGGCTTTGGCAAGGTCCAGATAGGCTGTGTGGACTGCCTTACCCTCATCCACAGCTCTGGAGACTGATTTGAAAAAGTCAATCAGGTTCAGGAGACAAGATCGGCCCTTCACAAAACCAAACTTTGTTGGGTCCAGTGTTTGAAGGTTCCCAATGTCTTTGTTTATGAGTTCCATGATAATACGTTCCATGGCCTTTCAGATCAGGCTCGTCAGACTAATGGGGCATTAGTTCCCAGGATGCAAGGTGGATCCCCCCTTGTGGAGTGGGATAATGGTAGCTTGTCATAAACAAAATTTAAATCCTTGGATCTAGTGATTCTGATGTGGTTCATTTTGTGGATGTACAAAAGGTCCATCATATCTGGATCTCTGGATGCCTTGTATGCCAGGCATAGATTGTCTCTCAGTAACCTATAGGTGGCAAGAGTATAGAGCAATGGTTTTAAGGTGATTCATATAGGAGGACAATCCGTTTATACCCTGGAAAATGATTGACTTCAATAATTGGCTTAGTTTCTGGTGTCATTCTAAGGGGATCCAGTATATGTCAGCCTGGGATGACATGATCGACAGACCCCGATGCTTTGCCAGAGATAGTCTTCATCTGTCACCCCTGGGATTTCAGCTACTGGCTAAGGCTCTTGCCACCCCCATAGTGCCTTTTTAGGCAATGTCTCAAGGACAAAATTCCCGACATAAAAACACCATCTAAAAACAACCTCAAGGTTATGCTGCTAAACACTAGGATTTTTAACACGAAACTGCACTCACTGGAAGCAGTCCTAAACTTGGAAGATGCAGACATTTGTACAGTCACAGAGAGCTGGCTCATGGCTGTGAAGAGCAGCCCAGCCATACTGGGTTACACCTCCATCCACATGTTCAGACAACAAACTGAAGGCGTTAAAACTAAAGCAGGGGCTATATCAATAGTCATTAAAGATAAATGCACATCCAGATTGGTTAAACGGTATGATTCCTTGGAGATACTTCAGATGCAATTAACTGTTGGTAGGACACCTGTTCAAGTCATTGCCAGCTACAGGACCCCATCCATGAATCAGGACACTGACTCTGCCTATTTGGATCTACTTAAGTCTATCAAGCTCCATCCAAACACCATGGTCTTGGGCAACTTTAACTACCCATCTATTGAACAGGTAAATGATTTGTGCTCAAACTCACTTGCCTAAAGGTTCCTCAACTTCGTTAACTCTAATGCCCTGACACCCCCACAAGGGGTGCCACCATCCTAGATCTGGTACTTACCAATATGGGGACTACTGTAGCACCCCCACTGTGAGGTCTTCCCTGGTGAGACCTGACCACAGATCAGTCTTACTCAAAGTAGCTATCACACCTGACCCCCACCCAGCAGCAACTAAACAAAAAACTTCTCCAAAGCAGATTATAACCTCTTACGGGATGGTATAAATATCTTCACTGCACCTCGCCCCTCAGATGGAACTGGCAAGTATGTTGAATTCTACACCAGTGCTTTATACAAATACCTGTATAACTGCACTGACTTGGCCATACCTGATAGGATCAAAACAAGCGCCCCAAGGAAGAGAAAACCTGCCTGGTGGACAACTGTCATTAACAGGTTTTACAATAAGAGGAAGAAATTGCTGTCTAAGAGTAAGAGGGAGCGATCCCCAAACTGGAAAGGGTCTATATTAGAATGATGAAACCTGACTTACATGAATCCCGAAAGGCCGACATATAAACAGCGAACCACATGAACACCAAACATCCTTAAGCGCAAAATTCAAAATACCGAATCGCCATAATTGTTCACACCATGTTTAGTGAGGTAAAATGTCAGTAGGAGATTCCCTTGTCCAGTATAGCTCCCTAACGTAAATGTGCAATAGTTACTGACCTTAGGGTTAGGATACGGGTTAAGGTAAGTGCATATATAGTAATACATTCATATTTATTTTGTTTGGGTAGGCAGTATGTAGCGGGCGGTGGAGTTGGCAAACTAAGGCACTGCAATATTTTGAATTTTGAGCTTAAGGACATTCGGTGTTTTTGCGGTTCGCTGTGTATGTGTCGGCCTTTTGGGATTCGTGTAAGTGAGGTTTCAGCATTCTAATATAGACCCACTGGAAACACTCCCTCCTCAGCTTAAACAAGTGAATAAGACTTGTGAGTTCCTCCAAAGCGAACTATGAATCCAAATTAGCTTCCTCAACTAAGGACAACCATAAGGCGTTCTTCTTCAGTTACATCCTTAACCTAAAAGGAAAGGCTCAGATTTGTGCCAAACTGGTAGCTAATGATGCCACATATACTGAGCCTGTGGACATAGCTAACCTATTCGCCAACAGATTCTGGTGAAAACTTCACTCACGTGTCCCTGCCATACGTACCCCATGACATCCTTACCACCTGCCCCTACCTTGTATCTTTAAAGAGCAGGTCATAAATGCCCTTTCTACGGCCAAAAGCACAGCATCTATGGGACCTGATAACATCCCAGGCTGCATCCTACATTGGCTCCAGCAACAATTAGCAACACCACTGGGTACTCTTTTCAATTATAGTCTAAGCACAGGCATCATCCCAGCTGAATCGAAAATGGCCACCATTATTCCCTTGAACAAAGGTGGTGCTTCCACTAACCCCGGAACTATAGCGCTATTAGCCTGACTAGCCTTATCTGCAAGGCCATGGAGTGAATCATCACGGGCCTTCTCGACAAAGATATAGGTAATCTACAAACACTTTACCGTACTCGATTTGGATTTGTCAAAGTGAGAGCATGCCTGTTAAACTTGGTGGACTTGTTTGAGACAGTCACCAAGGCCCTTGATGAGGGGAAATCTGTGCATACAGCCTACCTAGACTTAGCCAAGGTGTTTGACAGTATCCCCCACTCAGGCATCATTGACAAACTCACCCAGCTAGGTATCAACCCTTGTATCATTAGATGGGTCGCTAACTGGCTCACTGATGGAACCCATATAGTCAAAATAGGTGAATCCACCTCCAACAGCAGTCTGTAACCAGTGGTTAGGGATCAGTCCTGGGATCTCTACTGTTTGGAATCTATTTCTCCAAAGTACAAGCAAAAACTAAAAGTGTGTAGCTGACAGTTTGCTGATGGGATCAGTCCTGGGATCTCTACTGTTTGGAATCTATTTCTCCAAAGTACAAACAAAAACTAAAGATGTGTAGCTGGTAAAGTTTGCTGATAGAATCAGTCCTGGGATCTCTACTGTTTGGAATCTATTTCTCCATAGTACAAGCAAAAACTAAAGGTCTGTGGCTGACAATGTTTGCTGATGAGATCAGTCCTGGGATCTCTGCTGTTTGGAATCTATTTCTCCAAAGTACAAGCAAAAATTAAAGTGTTTAGCTGACAAAGTTTACGGATGCGATCAGTCCTGTGATCTCTACTGTTTGGGATCTATTTTTCCAAAGTACAAGAAAAAACTAAAGGTCTGTGGCTGACAATATTTGCTGATGGGATCAGTCCTGGGATCTCTACTGTTTGGAATCTATTTCTCCAAAGTACAAGCAAAAACTAAAGGTCTGTGGCTGACAATGTTTGCTGATGGGATCAGTCCTGGGATCTCTACTGTTTGGAATCTATTTCTCCAAAGTACAAGCAAAAACTAAAGGTGTTTAGCTGACAAAGTCTGCTGATGACTACATACCGGGAGTGGTCACATAATCTCCAAATTATGTCAACATCCTACAAGAGGGTCTTACACAAACAAATGATTAGTGTCAAAGTCATGGTCTTAAACTCAATGCAAAAAAACAAATTATCATCCCTTTCAGTAAGAGCAATGTTCCTGCTAACTACCACATCAATAGAAACACTCTAAGCATGCATTCAGTGGTGAGAGACCTGGGCACACAGGTTGACAGCAACCTTACCTTTGACCACCACGTATCCACAGTGGTAAGAAGGGCAGTCTATATTGCTCATCATATAAGTAAGGGCACTGCCTCCAGAAAAAAAGAAGTTATAACCTCCCTGTGCTCTTCCTTCATCAGGCAAATCATTGAGTACAGCGCCCCTTTTGGCATGTGCCTTTCCAAGCACCTGCATCAACTGGAGAAACCACAAAGGTTCCTCACAAGGAAAATTCAAGGTCTTCAGCATCTGTCCTATGTGGATCATCTGAAATCACTGTCACTTTATTCTGTTTCATACAGGCTACTCAGAGGTGATCTCTGCCTTGCATACAAGGCGATCTCTGACCCTGCCTTATTGCAAATGCTGCACATCTGCAAGTCAAATGGTACATGGGTTACTCCCTCTAAAGAGCTTAACCTGGTATGTGACATTACTAGAGCCTGCTGGAAGGACAGATTTGTCTCCCAGAGGTTACCATACCTTTGGAACAGACTCTCACTTCATGTCAAACAGAGCACCTCACTGGCCCTCTTAAAGCACAGTCTGGACAATTGGATGGGTAACCATAAATTCACCCCAGGGGTTTCACCTGTGTCCCTCTTGGACAGGGGCAATAGGTGCTGATCATGGAAATAAGGGTAGAACTTGGCTAGGCTTGTAAGGACTCGAGGGCCATTAGCCTAGTAACTTCCTATGATCCTATTGTAAGGAACGTTTATGAGCATTCCAGCTGTTGTATATGTCTGGTCCGCTACATGCTGAAGGGGGCATTATACACAATGATGGATTTGATAAGGGCCAAATGAAGTGGCACTAAGACTTCCTTGGTCCTGGATGCCATGCTCTTTCTTATAAGTGGGATGACATAAAATGATTTTCTTACACGGAAGAGGTTGGCTTAATGGTTAAGGTGCTTACATCACAGATACAAGTGCTTACATCACAGATACAAGGTACAGGGTTTGATTGTGTTTTAACTTTACTGGTGGCACAAGGTGTAAGTGAATTGAGGTTAGACACAGAAAACAGGTGATACAGGGTTCAAATCCAGTTTACGGATACTTTGGGGTTGGTGTAATGGTTAAGATGTTTACCCCATAAATGTAATGTACAGGGTTTCTCACCTCTGGAAAATTGGCTAGGTTTAAAATGGCCCACAAAGGCATCTAGCTTATTGCTTGCCTATGAACCACCTTGGTCACATGTTTTTTTTTTATTTCTTTTAAGCACCTTTATTGAATTATCACTTGCCAACTAGGCAAATTTACATTTATATAAAAGTAATCAAACTGTATTAACAAGTTCGCATTTACAAACATTATATTTCACATATATTGCTGTATATTATATAACCTAAGCAACATTACATAAATTATTCAGTTCCTGCCTTTTTTAAACAAGAAACATGTTTATTAAACTATCAGTTATGACATGGGCAATCATATATTTGTATAAATGAAAACAAACCACACCAACACAGTACTAGTTACAGGCATTTTACATCACAAACCATACTGACACACTCCCAGTTGCAAACATTATACATTATTTTATTTATTTTTATTTTACATTTGTTGACCGGGAGTATCCAACTGGATACAAGTCCATTTTCAGTGGAGGCCTGGGGAGAAAAGCTCCAAGACAACACTTTATTACAGACAAAAATGTAAAGACATGACGTAGCCATACAATATTTCTTAGTAGCTAAGATACGTTCCTTTGTTACTATATACTATTTGCTTTTGAAGATATCACAAAGCATTACTTATAATCTACCCAATGATTTTCAGGCATTACAACGCTCCTTTAAATCCTGCCTTCTTTTAAATCTCATTCCTCCCGTGTATGTATTGTTCCCACAATTCACATTTTTTTTCTTATGTAGTTGCTTCTACCCTTTTCTAAACATCTGAATTCCAGTTGTTTTATCTCTGTTACAATATTCACTACTTCTAGTAAAGTTGGTTTACACTTTGATTTCCATTTTCTAGTAATTGCTTTTTTGGCAGCCATTATAATTAGATACAGCAAGGCCTTACCATGTCTAGGCAATTCCAATTTTGTATCATAGCTCACCAAAATCATCTCCTCATCACACCAGTCTTCCCGACCAAACATCTCTGACAGTGCATCCCACAGGGAATCCTTAAAGTCTACCAACTCAACACACTCCCAGAAAATATGTTCCCAATTACATTTTTCTTTCCTGTCACACCTTCAACTTTTTCTGTCTACCTGAGGAAAAATTCTCTGGAGTCTATTTGGGGTGTAAAAATATTTCTTTAAGCTTTTCCAAGAAAAAATTCTAAATCTTTTAGATTTTGTTGCATACCTGGGGACATACATATCTCTTCCCATTGTTTTTATGAATTGCTTATCCAGTCTCTCTTCCCAATCTTTTCTGACCTCCTCTGATTGATTCCTATAGTTAGCATGCAATATTTTATATGTTCAACTAATTTTTCCTTTTTTTAGTGGCAGCTTCTGTTTTATAGTCTACTAAAAACTCTACCAGTGCTGGCCTTTCTGTTAGGACCATCCAACTTCTTTCTCTTTGCCTGTACTTTGATATCAATCCTTGATAGGGAAGGAAATCTCTGACCTGCAGTCCAAATAAATTCTTGCCGTCTTCCCATTCTATCATCTCTCCCTCTCTAGTTATTTTCTCCCAATACCTTCGTTCCTTTGCCAGTTTTCTCTAATAAATTGCAACCCCCTCCCGCCTATTGTCTATATCCCTAATTGCAGTCATCCCTATCAGCAGAACCTCCTTTCTCCATTCTCATGTTGGCTTAGTTCTTAGGATACTTTCTGCTACTTTATGAATATAATATTCTGTATGATTATTGTTATGCTGTTTAAAGGTCTGCATTCAAAATCCCAGTCTCTCCTTGTTTCTTGAGCTTCTCAACTGTTTAGTTATCATCCCTTTCCTCTTTGAATTATAGTTTTCTGCTTGTGCTATGTACAGGAGCCTTAACTGTGTAGCTCTGAAATACCCCTTCAAATGGGGTAATCCCAATCTGCCCTGTTCTGCTGGATGAATCAGGTTATCCCACTTGAGTCTTGCTGTTTTCCCCTCCCAGATAAAGTCATTCAGCTCTTTATTAATTATCCACAACTTCTTCTCTGGTTGATAAAAATATGTCTGGCCTGTGTATAAGACTAGTGTGACTAAAAATATTTTAACTGCTTGTATTTTACAATCTATATCCATGTAACAAACCTTCCATTTTCTCAGTATTTGTATTGTCTTTTATTTATTCTCTTCCCACATATCCTTAGCTGCCACACTAGAATAATTTTTAATCTATACTCCTAAGTACTTCATTTTGGGCTGCAGTGGTGCAGAGGTTAGCATTGTCACCTCACAGCAAGAGGTTCTCTGGTTCGATTCTCATCTGGAGTGCCTTCTGTGTGGAGTCTACATGTCCTCCCTGCGGTTGAGTGAATTTAAAGACATGCAGGTAGGTGCATGCATGTGTGGGTGTGCCTTCTTTGAAGGTTGGGCGCCAGGCTGGCAACTTGACACTGTAAAAATTCACTGCCAATCATTAGCTGACCGGAGTTCCGCTGTGACGACCTCTAACAGGGAAAAGCCAAAAGACAGACTCATAAGTATTTCATTTTATCATGTCTCCATAAATATGGATATTGTTGAACCAATTCATGTGTGGTTACATACTTTGCAGCTATTGCCTTTGTTTTAGGTTCATTAATGTAGATCATAGTGTGTCTGTTGTACCTTTAAAGCCACTGTAGTCCATGGGCATGTGCATATAAGTACTGAGCACATGCAAGCAGAGTGCCATTTTTGTAAGCAGCCAGAGTGAAAGCATGTATGTGTGCAGCAGACAGTTAGCTAATTCGTTTAAGATTTATGTTCCAGTCATACATCCCAATGTGTTTATGTGTAATAAACAACTTAAAAGAATACCCAAGCTTTATTGTCTTATTTTAATATACAAGATGAGAGACATGGTGTCAGAAGTGGGATCCAAAGTCAAAACTTCTTAAAACCATGAGGTGCATAGTCAGAAATGGAGGAATATATATATATATATTATAGGAATGGCTTAAACGACTCACAAACAAATCTCAGACAGGTCAGAAAATATTTCCAGGTACATAAACTCATTTAAATGATTTTTCACTTGATGAATATAAAGCAAAGCATTCAAAATGCTCAAAATGAATTACTGAATAAACGAAATGTTCGAAATTGCAATATATTGATAAAAGCACTTGAAATAATTACAAAACATTTGAAACAATATCTGAATCATATATAATGTTCAAAAAGGGAAAATAACCTTATTTTTTGCAATGTACTACCTTTTCACATTAACTAAAGCTATTCAAAGTGTCCGGGGTGCGCAAAGTATTGGCAGTGTTTGCAGTATTACAGTACAGTCTTTTCAAACAGTACACTTATTTCAAAGAGTCGTGTTGTGCAGTTGAATATAATTACAAGTACCTGGTGTGTGTTTGAAACTTATTTGGTATGGAAGAGGGATTTTGCAGACCTGGTCCACTTGTGTTTGATAACAATATTACTGAAAATTGAAGAGTGTTTGAGCAAGAATGTGATATTTTCATACAGGCTGCCTTTTCTGACAAAGACATGCATACAAAAGCATTCATTCTGCTCAATTTAGGTGGTTCAGAAGCCATTGAGAGAGAATGTTCATTTGTGTATGCACCTGCTGTTTATGCAGAGGAGGGGGAAGACCATCATATTGTGGTACAGGCTGAAATGCAGGAAGACCCTGAGTGCTTAAAATGTAAATTTAGAGAAATGTGCAATCCTGAAACAAATATTACAATGGAAAGGCACATATTTTACACAAGAGATCCAAAGCCTGGTTAAACATTTACAGCATATTTAACTGACTTGAGAAACAAGGCAAAAATGTGCAGATATGGTGATCTGAGAGATGAGTAGATAAAATACAGGCGTGTGTATGGTGTTAATGATGCAGTGAGAAAGATTTTGCTTTGAGACAGTGATTTAACTTTAAGCAAAGCCATAGAGATTTGTCAGATACATGAGCTTACAGAAAAGCACATGAATATGCTTATGAATGAGAAGAGCATGCTTGCAGCTTCTTCCAGCACGAATGTTGATAGTACGCAGCACGAGGTTGACATATAACCCAAAGGGTGCGACTCCCACAATGAAGCCCAGGGCACATGCAGCAAAACTGAAGGGCAATTTAACACAACCCATGGTAAACCTCATAGCCAACTGTCATAATTGTGGAGGCAATCACAAACCTAAATGAGAGAGGTGCTTAGATTTTGGTCAGCAATGCCACAGATGTAAAAAGTGGAATCATTTCAGAAAGCTTTGTAAATCTAAAGAGGCACATTCTTTTATTAACAGAGAGCATTCAAAGAAGCAAGTTGATCAGCTAGAAAGCTGCGACCCTACTTTTTATGTTGATGGTGTCTGTGAGCTTGAGGGAGAGGTTAATGCAGTGGATTTGTTGGCAAATTCTGCCAGTGAAGTCTTCCAACGTGCAATGGAGCAAATTTTTCTGTTCATCCATGTACTGTTATAGTGGATGATATTCTTGCAGGAAGCAATGGTGAACTCTAACACAACAGAAATCTTAGGAAAGTTCTTGAGTGTACTCATAAGGTGAATCTTAAACTGAATCCTCAGAAATGTAAATTCAGGCTGAAAGGAAGTTACTTATGTGGGTCATTTGTTTATCAGTTCAGGCTTGTGACCAGATCCTTCCAAGCAAGCTGCTATTCTTGAGATGCCAGCTCCAGATAATGCCACATCTTTACAACGTTTTCTTGCCTAACTAGTTGACCATGCCAAGTTCATTCCTAATTTAAGTGAGCTTTCAGCACACCTACATGAGCTGACATGCAAAAATGTAGCTTGGTCCTGGCTGCAACAACACCAAAGAACATTTGATGTCCTGAAACAGAAAATTGCCATTCCACTCACTTTGAGATATTATGATGTTCACAAACCTGTAACTCTTTCCTGTGATGCTTCAAAATACGGTCTTGTTGCACTCACTCTTCAAGAAGGCAGACCGGTAGCCTATACATCTAGACCTCGAACTCAAACTGAGATGCAGTATGTGCAAATTGAAAAAGAGCTTTTGGCAACAGTGTTTGCATGTTCGAAGTTAAATTATTATATTTATGGCCGACCTATCCAGACTGAGACTGATCGCCAACCTCTGGTTACTATTTTGAGAAAACCAATTTACGTAGCTCCAGCTAGATTGCAATGCATGATGTTAAAATTGCAAAAGTAAAATTTCTGCTTGGTTTACAGAAGAGGCAAACTATTTTATCTTACTGATAGTTTATCCAGATCACCCAGACAAACCACTGACCAGCATGACAATGAGACAAACCACTGACCAGCATGACAGTGAGACAAACCAGTGACCAGCATGATGAGACAAACCACTGACCAGCATGACAATGAGACAAACCACTGACCAGCATGAGAGTGAGACAAACCACTGACCAGCATGACAATGAGACTAACCACTGACCACCATGACAATGAGGCTAACCACTGAACAGCATGAAAATGAGGCAAAGCAGTGACCATCATGACAATGAGACTAACCACTGACCAGCATGACAATGAGACAAACCACTGACCAGAATGACAATGAGACTAACCACTGACCAGCATGACAATGAGACAAAGCACTGACCAACATGACAGTGAGACAAACCACTGACCAGCACGACAGTGAGACAAACCACTGACCGGCATGATAATGAGACTAACCAATGACCAGCATGACAGTAAAATTAACCCCTGACCAGCATGACAGTGAGATAACCACTGACCAACATGACAATGAGACAAACCACTGACCAGCATGACAATGAGACAAACCAGTGACCAGCATGACAATGAGACAAAGCACTGACCAACATGACAGTGAGACAAACCACTGACCAGCACGACAGTGAGACAAACCACTGACCGGCATGATAATGAGACTAACCAATGACCAGCATGACAGTAAAATTAACCCCTGACCAGCATGACAGTGAGATAACCACTGACCAACATGACAATGAGACAAACCACTGACCAGCATGACAATGAGACAAACCAGTGACCAGCATGACAATGAGACTAACCACTGACCACCATGACAATGAGACAAACCACTGACCAGCATGACAATGAGACAAACCACTGACCACCATGACAATGAGACAAACCAGTGACCAGCATGACAATGAGACAAACCACTGACCAGCATGACAATGAGACAAACCAGTGACCAGCATGATAATAAGACTAACCACTGACCACCATGACAATGAGACAAACCAGTGACCAGCATGACAATGAGACAAACCAGTGGGCAGCATGATGAGACAAACCACTGACCAGCATGACAATAAGGCTAACCACTGACCAGCCTGACAATGACACAAACCACTCACCAGCATGACAATGAGACAAACCACTGACCAGCATGACAATGAGACAAACCAGTGACCAGCATGACAATAAGACTAACCAGTGACCAGCATGACAATAAAACTAACCACTGACCAGCATGACAGTGAGACTAACCACTGACCAGCATGACCATGAGACTAACCACTGACCAACAGGACCATGAGACTAACCACTGACCAGCATGACAATGAGATAAACTAGTGACCAGCATGACCATGAGACTAACCACTGACCAACATGATCATGAGACTAACCACTGACCACCATGACAATGAGACAAACCACTGACCAGCATGAGAATGAGATAAACCACTGACCAGCATGACAATGAGACAAACCAGTGACCAGCATGACAATAAGACTAACCACTGACCAGCATGACAATGAGACAAACCAGTGACCAGCATGACAATGAGACTAACCACTGACCACCATGACAATGAGACAAATGATGATCTCAAAAATCACACAGCTTTAGATCCAATTCTCCAGAATCTGAACCATTTTATCGGCCACAGATGGCCTTCAAAACAGTCTTGTTTACCACTAGACGTGCAGCAGTATTTTTCTTATAGAGACAAGATTTTGATGGATGATGGTATCGTCATGAAAGGTCCAAAAGTTGTAATTCCAAAGTACTTGCAACAAGAGTACATTAAAATCTTGCATCAAGGTCACTCGGGAACTGATTCTACCAAAATAAGGGTGAGAGGACTAGTATTTTGGTCTTCTATGAAAAAAGATATTGAGAAGGAAAGCTCAGCTTGTTCAGTTTGTAATAGTAATAAACCACACCATCAAAAAGAACCACTTCAACTAAACCAGATTCCTGAACTACCTTGGTCGACAGTAGCTACAGATATTTTTGAATGGAATGGTCAACATTATTTGGTATTAGTCGACTCTTTTATTCAGATTTGTTCAAGATTGACCTACTTCCTAACCTAACTTCCAGTGCTATCATTAAGAAATTGAACAGACATTTTTCTGTCCATGGTACTCTGCACAAAATCATTTCTGACAATGGTGCACAGTTTACAAGTCAGCAGTTCAAGAGATTTGCTGAGACATGGGACTTTGTTCATGTTACTAGTAGTGTTGAGTTTCCACAATCTAATGGTTTGGCTGAACGTGCAGTTCAAAGTGCAAAACAGTTGTTGGAGAAATCCAAGAGACAAAACTGATATTTTTCTCAATTTGCTTAATCTCAGAAACATTCCTCGAGACAATTTACTTGGTTCACCTACTCAGAGACTTATGTCAAGACCAACCAGAACTACACTACCATTCAGTAAGAATGTGTTAATTCCAAGTGCTAAAAACAACAAAGTAGTAAAAGCCCAACTCGTGAAAAAGCATTTGCCACAGAAATTCCATTATGACAACACCAGCAAACCTTTCAAACCATTAAAAGGAGACAGTGTGGATGCAGACAACAAAAGGTTTTGATCAAGTAGGACTTGTGAAACATCTTTGTGAGGAATTGAGATCATACATTGAGTCACAAGGAATGAAATTTAGGTGGAATCAGAAACATTTATTGCCGGCGTTCGAGCCAGTGTTACAGGATGTTGTTTGTAATGGAGACACTAATTCTAAGAGTATGCTTTCGAATGTTCCTGTGTCAGAGAACAATTCATCTTCTGTTCCTGTTCCTGAAAGTATCCCTGAAGTTCCTAATAAAGACAATTACTCAGTAACTGTCCCTGTTGTTAAACCCATTACTGATTATTATATAACGCTGTCAGGTTATATCTCAAGACTTAATCCTAGATACACGGCAACCTGGACATGATTGATAGTGCTTGTGTTTGTATAATTTGCATGCCTATCTGAATGTCATTTTGCATGTGCATGACAAAATTGTCAAAGAGGGAAGATGTAGATCATAGTGTGTGTGTTGTACCTTTAAAGCCACCACACTTCATGAGCACGTGCATATAAGTACTGAACATGTGCAAGCAGAGCACCATTTTGTGTAAGCAGCTGCAGTGAAAGCATGTATGTGTATAGCAGTGAGTCAGTTAGCTAGTTCATTTAAGTTTTATGTTCCAGTCAGCCAACCCAAGGTGTTTGTGAGTAATAAACATCTTAAACAAACACCCAAGCCTCGTTGTCTTATTTGAATACACAACACGAGCAATAATTAATATTGTATCCCGAAAAGATTTGAAACTGTCTCAAAATGCTCCACAACACTGTAATAACTCTTTCTGGTTTTGTCAGGTATAAAATATCATCTGCAAATAATGCTTTTCTTGAATACCATACCAATGATATCCTTGAATGTCTGAGTCCTTTATTTTCTTTGCCAATGGTTATAAATATAATGCAAATAATAAAGGGGAAAGAGGACACCACTGCCTGGTTCCTCTGCTCAAGCAGAAATTACCAGAGAGGACCCCACCCACTTTCTTTTCACCTCCAATCCCTCATATATTCTCCTAATCATCCTTATAATTTTTTCAGGAAATGCAAATGCTTACATTGCCCTGCTCATAAAGTATCAGCTTACTCTGTCCAATGCTTTCTCTGCATTAAGACCCACCAACAACAATGATGTTTTCTTATATTTTGCTTCCCTCTGGATCATCAATGTCAAACAGAGTACCTCGCTGACCCTCTTCAAGCGCAATCTTCATGAGTGGATGGGAAACCACAAATTTGACCCAGGGGGTTCAGCTGTGTCCCTCATTGACAGGGGTAACAGGTGCTGATTGAGGTTTCTTTTTTGGGGATAAACTCTTGGCTAGGCTTGTAAGGCCCCCAAGCCATTAGCCTAGTAATCCCCTGTGATCCTATGATCCTATGATTTAACTATATTATAAAATATGGAGTAGTGATTTGTGAGACTATTGACATTTAGAGACATTACAGAAGGCATCATTGTATTAAAAAGTTGTTATTCCCACCTTTTATGTATAACAGTTTTTTGTTCCAGCTTTTGTGTTACATGCATACACTGTTTGGCAGGTTGACTTTTATATAGTTGTTTCTTTTCATATCCATTTGAGGCTATGTCACATCTTACAAAACTTTTTGTTTTTTTGAAAGCCCTCAAATGAAAAAAAAACACCCAGTACCCCCTAAAACCTATTAATTTAATACTAACACAAACTCTGTACATCTTCAGATATTGAAGTTTTACCCTCCTAATAGGAAAAAAATGTCCCAAAGTGACAGCCACACTTACAGACTTGAGTTAATCTAAAAGAAGGGTTATCCATGCTAAGATGCATGGTACCTTGGTCACATGTTGATCAAAGGCCAGATTACCGCCTACATATGTTTTCAGATTCCTGACAACCAAGCCAACTCTTAGGTGAATCTTATCGATGGAGTAATTAGCCTGTGAAATAGTTTTCACAAAAAAAAACACTAAAATGTACTTCTTGGCGTTGAGTTTTAGTCTGTGACTTTGATACCAGTAATTTGTCTGTGTTAGACTCTCTTGTAAGATTGTGTCATGGGGGAACCTATGAAGGCCCCCAATTTCCAGCTATCTGCCAATTTGGTTAGCCAAAGGCCCTTGACATTAGCCTTTTCCTTTGAGAAGTAGATGCCAAATAGGAGTGGTCCCAGCACAGAGTCCTGAGGTACCCCGCTGGTGACCAATCTCTCAGCAGACATGATCTCACCAATCCAGAGTTCCTGGGTCCTGTGAGCCAGCTGGCAGTGCCAATTTTGGTGAGTTTGTCAACTGTACCAGAGTGAGGTATTGTATCAAATGCCTTAATCAGGTCCAGGTAAGTGGTATGCACCATTTTCCCCTCATCCATTGCCTTGGTGACCTGCTCAAAGAAGTCGACCAGGTTTAGTAGCCATGGCCTTCCCTTGACAAAGCCAAATTGGGTTGGGTCAGTGTCTGAAGGTTGACTATATCTTTGATCATTTCCATGATAATTTGTTCCATGGCTCTGCATATTATACTAATCAGACTAATGAGTCTGTAGTTTCTGGAGTCTGTTAATGGCCCATCCTTGTGAAGTGGGATAACCATTGCAGCTCTCCATTCTCGTGGTACGAAGCTTGTTTTGAGGCCATAGTTGAAGTGACTCAAGTGGTCCTAATAAGTAATGTTTGAGGAGGAATCCCAGGATATTATTGGGGCCAGTTGAGGCTGTGTGTTTAGCCTTTGTGAATATCACCAGGAGCTTCTCTCTGTTAATAGTTGAGGGAGGTTATGCTAGTAAGTATTTTCATGGGGGGAAATAGGGTGAAGTTTGAGCTGAATTTCTCAGCCAGCAAACTCCCTATGTTTCTGCTCAGCGAAGGTGGAACCATTAACCACCAATTAGGCATCTTTGAGTCATACAATGAAGTCCCCTATGACTGTGTTGGTTGCCTTCAAGGTTTTGGACATACCTGTAGAAGGCCTTGTGATTGTCTTTAGCCTGTGATACTATCTTGACCTCATAATTGGCCTCCAGTTTCCTGTTGGTTTAGAGAACTGCTATCACTGTGGGAGCTACTCCTGCTGATTTTAGCCATGGCTTTATTTTTTCCTTTTGTTATATACCCTATTAAGGTTAGGATTCTATCAATGTGGTTGGTTTTACTTTGTTTTGGGCTTACGTCTAGTATGTACAGCAGCCTCTGTACAGCCATTTACATAGTTTTACAGGGTCTGTGTGAACAATTCCGCATAAGTTGCTGTGAACTCTAGGTTTGGAGGGGCATTGAGTTTTGACAAACTATTGCTTAATAAGATTTTATTTATTTAACATTTGTTTACCGAAAAAGTCTGACTTGGAACAAAGCCAATTTTCAGCGGAGGCCTGGGGAGAAACACTCCAGTTACATGTCTTTGTAACATGGGAAGAAGCCAGAGTACCTGGAGAAAACCCACATGAATGCAGAGAGGATATGCAGACTCCACACAGAAGGCACTCTATCCGAGAATCGAACTGGAGAACCTCTTGCTATGAGGTGACAATGTTACCACTACACCATTGCACTGTCCAGATGTAGTTTGATTTGGAATAATACCTAACTGTTACAAGGTTTGCTAGGGTTAGAGAGCTGATTTTTATTTCAGAGGACAGCATTGTGGTCTCATTTCACCAGTGATGACATGTCATGGGGGGCAGAGGTCAGAGCTCTCCCATGTGGTTGAGTACCAGGTTCAGTATGTTTGAACCTCTGGTAGGTGTGAGCACTATCTGGTCAGTGATGTTTGTGTTAATAATGTCCAGTAATTGTTGTGCCTGTGAGTATCAGGCAGTGTTTCCCAGTCTATAGAGGAGTAGTTAGTCTCCCATGAATAGAGTATTTGGTTTAATGGTAAGTGTCTCCAGTAGGTCTAGGTTCAAACTATGGTATTCTTGGGACATAGAGGGTAAACCTATAGCTTGCTATGATATGGTATGAGACTTTGTATGTATGATGATTTGCACTTGGATAAATTCCAGGGCATATAACAAATGTAAAGTTATGCCTGTTGCTAATAGATTGAGACTCCCCTACTTTTTGTCCCTGTCTGTGCAGCTGATGGTCTAAATGTGTGGAAGGCACTGAAGTCCTGCACAGCTGGAGTACTTTCTGTGGATCTTAACAGTGTCTCTGTAACTGCACAGATGTCTGTATTCTGCAGAGTGAGAAAAGCTTGTAGGGTGCAGTTTCTTGTTTAGGATCTTAGTGTTGAGCAGTAACATCTTTAGGTTTCTTTGGGTTTGATTTGCCACATTGGTAGGTATGTCAGCCTGGCATTGCCTAAATGCTCTAAGGAGTGAATAATGTTTTGTCTAATATTCCGAAGCTTTGAGGAGATGGGTGCAGACAATCCTTTGCAAAGCAGTGTGATTTGTTAACCTAACCTCCTATGCTGACAAATATCGAATCCCTCTGGAAAGACACCAGAAGCTACGTCAATTATTGCAGTTATTCATCTTTTGTTCTTAGTGTGGCATCATCCTTAGTGAAGGTAGAATGTTCAATGCAAGGCACATACCTGCCTGAAAGACATTCAGAGAGATCAATTATGTCCCTCTTCATATATTCCTGGGAAGTACGTCTCAGGTGGTTAATGCCCACATGGACTATGATACAATCATACTGGTAACCGAAGAGTGTAGTGACTTGAGTGTATGCATAACTTGGCAGATCCTGGCTCCAGATAAGCATCTAACCTTAATTTGTGTTCAGTTTGAGTGGGGCATCTGTGTGTCATACAATGAAGTCCCCTATGACAAAAGTCCTAGGTAATGTTTCTTGCCTTAGTAATTTTGTTTTGTCAGGTGTCAGTGTGTATGTTCAGACCACTGATACTCTACTAAAGAAACACCTTTGGTAGTGCCATACTAGAAACCAAGATAATTTGTGTTCACTGCAGCTAGTCTGACCAACCATTGGTAGTGTAGTTTTAAAGGGGACAGTATTGTCACGACTGGTTTAAGCATAAATAGTTGTAGACAAACTAGTCATTAAGGAAGGGTCAACAAGAACCATAAGGAAGCAAATATCCAAAAATAGCTTGACGTCATGAAGATAAACACACTCATAGCTCATTATGTCCAAAGTCAAGTGTTGTGTACGTTCCTGAAGTGCATTAATCTCAGTAAAAGGAACATGCTGCTCAGGTCTGTTTGAAAAGTCGATTTGAGGACGGTAAGGAGGGTAAAGGTATTACTGCATCTGGTTTGCATTGCAGTCAGATATGCAGTGACTGTTTTAGTAAAGTCTGGGAACAGAGCAGTGCAATACTGGAACAGTCTGTCCATGTAGTGATTCGTGTAAGAGATGACAACGTTACTATGGTACACTCCTGACACACTTTTATTTTTCTCTCCACATTTTTGATATGTTATGACAAACCTTTTTTTAACACCATTGTTGGTTCCATTTTGTTTCCAGGTGTATCTCCGGTTTGTGTTCATTTTAACTGACCTCTTAGTATTTTTGTGTTTGACTTCCTTTTGCCCTGGTCAAAACAGTGGGATTGTACAAAAACAATGGATGTAATGTAATTACGGGACAGGAAGGGAAACATTTATTGAGCTGTCACTAAGGACTCTTACTCAAACCAAAACATAGTTTTTCTGACTATTTTTACAAGGTCACACAGTGACTGCACCCAACCACTTTAAATGTTATGGCTTTAGTGAATGTTTTCCAAGAATCATATTGTAAACTGTGTGTAGTGTCAGTTTTACCCCATGAAATATAGATGGTGAAAAGACCATTTATTTGTGCATTAATGATGGTTAATTCTTATCAGAGCACACATTCTTTTAATTATTTATATATTATATTTTAATTATATATGCAGATGTAGGATGATTAAATCTGAATGAAGCTGTACAGAGGAAAGGTTGCACTTCATTCTAATTGTGCATAGTTGAAGGGGTGTATACTCTTAAACATCTACACACACTATCTGAGTGAACAGCTGAATTTGTAAAGCTGGGCACAATGAAGTTACTTTTGACAAATTACATGTATTAGTTGATGCCTTGAGCATCTGTAGAGCATAACGGTGTTCAGCTAAAGTGGCAGTACAGAGATGTTTCTTAGAGACTAGCAAGATGTACACACAAAGGTTTTAACTTGTTTTTTCCTGGGTGTGTTAGGTGTCTAACTGATAACGTTGGCAATCAGACATAATGAACATCAGAGTTTGTACAGAGGAGGATCTGTCCCCATCCCTCTCCCTTCCTCTCTGTCTTTGAAGTGTTTGAGGAAGTGTCAGTGGTCCTACTTGCTTTGGTGCAGAAGGCTATGGGTTGTTTTCCCACACCAGGTAGATTGCTGACACTGCAGTGCAGCATAAGGGGGGGTGCTGCACTCCTGAGTGTGCTGTCCTTTGGATGAGACATTCAACTGTGGTCTTACCTTTCAACTTTCCAGATTTTCACCTCATAGTTTTAGGTTCATAGGTGTGTACTAGGCTAATGGCCCTGGGGCCTTTACAAGCCTAGCCATAGGAATACCCTGGCATCGTGCCACCCGACCTTAGTTCCCAGTGCTTTTGTCGAGCCACTGGAGTTATCCCCGGGGTGAATTTTCTATTTCCCATCCACTCATCGAGATTTCTCTTGAAGAGGGTTAGTGAGGTCTGGTTAATAAAATTTGTGAATTTCTGGCAATTCCTTGAGAACTGAAGTCATTAAATAATGACATACATTTGAGCTTCAGATTTCATACCCGTCAGAAAATGCATAACCTGTTTATAACAGCATTATTTAAAAAACTCACTCTCTTTTTGGTCATTTGCCCCCCCCCCCCCATTATTTTTGACATTGTCCAGATTTCTTCTTCTAAGAAGCTGAGAGGTATGGTGCATGTGGATGTAAAAGATCCCAAAAAGAGTAGGGGATGTTCTCTGATGCACTGGCAAGATTTCCTTCAGCAGTATAAATAACACCTTAGGTCTCCTGTGAAGAGAGACGACTAGCCTAAGGGGACTAACCCAGTTAACAAAGGATAAGTAAGTAAAATAGATAAAAAAGTCTGAATTCTGGACTGATGAATTCGTTTCCCAGGTATTCTAGTTGTCCCACAGTTTTAAAATGTGTGCCTGTTCATCAAACAAAATCTGCAGTTGCACTATTCTGCTGTTACTGAGAAGAAATGTACCTAGAACATCAGGGTTCTGCAATTTAATTGAGCCAAACTTAAAATCTGAACTTTCGTTATACAAGTAGCTGTCCAAACGGTTTCTGTATAAGCTGTAATCTTCTAAACGGTTCTTGAGTCATCTTTTTCATGCTGTTTGATTTCTTGTTTCCATAGATATTTGTAGCCTGTTTTTGTGTATCCATTATTTCATATTGCATTCTTTCTCAAGTTGGCATTTTCTTGATACATCGGGTTTACACTTTGTCACTTTGTACATGCCTTGGACCCTTCTTGTTTTCATACAAAAATTAATTGCAACCATTTGTACCTTTCAGCTCTCTAAGATGAGCTGAAAGTTTTAAGCCATTCACAAAAACATGGTGACGTATCACTTTGTAGTTTCATTCTCTTTGGTTCAACTTGTATTCATAACCTGATCGGTTAACCAAGTAAGTTAATGGGTGAGGAAGAAATACAGCTAAGAAATTCATTCATTTACTTCTTGTATTTGTTAAAGGACATGCAGACAGGAGTCCCATTTTCAGGCAGTCTGTGGGAGAAGACAATCTTCCAGTGAAAGCAGTTTATGCCCTACAGTGACGTAATAAGAGCATAGAAATGCACCTGCCAAGCAGTTCCGATGTGGTTCCCCATCTCTGTGCTGTTGCTGCTGTTGAAGCTTTAGTGCTGAGTGTCTCCGCTGCTGCCAACACTGGAATGCTGCAGGAAGGCTGCCTTCCCTTATCTTTTTCTCTTTATGCCTGCAAATGGAATAGCTTGGGGAAAAAAGAGGTTAGTACATCGTTACCAAGAAGACATTTCCTCACCTGAAGGTTGCTTGCAAGACTACATAATTCTGAAGCCATCATTCCACAGACAGTCCAAAAAGGAACCTGTTTTGTGTTAAAAATTTTAAAGTACTTTGAAAGCATGGACATGCTGCAGGAGAATGAAGACACTCCAATGAGGCAAGAGATGCCTGTTTTAGCTGTACTGGACTGTCACGATCTTCCAGGGGAACTGCAAGTGGCATTAGATACAGCTAGAGATTGATTTATGCTTACCCAGGTAGAGCAGTGATCCAGGTTTTATGGTGGGGCTGGGTTACATCTAACCAAGTAGATGAAACACGCAAGCTTTCCAGCATCCAGATTGTGTAGCTCACAGCTTGGAAGCTGTCCATGGAAAACCAGATTGGGAGTAACATTGATTCTAACACCACTGTTTCAAATTCTGATGCAAATTATTACCCTGCACAAACACACACACCATTTCAGACAATAGCTAAACAATGTGCTGTTAACAGTGTTGGTAGTTTAACCCCAAATCACTCCCTTCGGATAGTCGACATAGTAAAGAAACTTCATACAGTGACAGAAACACAAACCATAAGAGACACACACATACTCGAGTTATGCAGTAGATTACAAGTGCAGGGGGAGGATTAACAATTCAGGTATCACAACTGTAGTCTCAATTTGAGGAATTGCAACTGTGTAATGATGAATTACAGCAGCAGCCATGTGTTTAACCTGAACTGTTAACAGGACCCACAGTGAAAATCCTGTACATCATGAATTTTGGGCCAAGTACGTAAGGTTTGTTGGCACTCCCAACCATACAGATGGTAATCAGTCTAGAGAAGCAACTATCCAGGACATCAGCACTTTACTTTGTCCTAGCATGTATGATTCGACCAGCTAAGTCTTTGTAAACTCAAAATTACGCATTTTTTTGAGAGGAGTTCAGTGTATCTGTTTCTAATTTATACTTTTAAATAGCATGAAACATGACCTATCAGAGCTTCTAGAATTACTATTTAACTGTAGCCTCCAAAAAGGCTTCGTGCCTCATGAGTGGAGAAAGGCAGCAGTCATCCCTCTGCACAAAGGTGGGCCATCTACAGATCTTGGAAACTACAGACCCATAAATCTCACTAGTCTTATATGTAAAGCCATGGAAAGAATTATCATGGAGATGATCAATAGAGATATAGTAAACCTCCATACACTGGACCCAGCACAATTTGGTTTTGTCAAGGGCAGATCATGCCTACTCAGCCTGGTAGACTTCTTTGAGAAGGTCACCAAAGCAATGGATGAGGGCAAAATCATTCACACTGCCTACCTTGACCTGCCCGTGGCAATTGACACAATACCTCACTCGGGCATTGTTGACAAACTCAAGAGGTTACGTACAAACCCGTATGTCACCCAGTGGACAGCTAACTGGCTCACAGACAGGACTCAGGAAGTTAGAATTGGGGAGTCCACCTCTACAAAGAGGCCAGTCACAAGTGGAGTCCCTCAGGGATCAGTCCTTGGACCGCTCCTTTATGGCATTTACTTTTCAGAAGTCAAGGCCAGTGTCAGTTGTCTTTGGCTGACTAAATTTGCGGATGATTGCAAATTAGGAGCTGTTATTGAATCTCACACTGACACAAATGTTCTTCAGGAGGGGCTGACACAGACAAACAATTGGTTTCAGAGCCATAGACTAAAACTAAATGCCAAGAACTGCATAACAGTATCCTTTGGGAAGTCATCCATCCCTGGTAACTATTGTGACAGATTCCAATAGAAAAAAGGCTCACAAAAGTAGAAACGCTTAATTAATTTAAATAAGATAAAAGCTTTCAGGAAGTACCCTTCCTCAGTTATCAAAGAATATATTTCACATAAAGTTCATCTCATTTTATATTCTAAAAAGCATAATAGCACATGACACAGCCAACCAGTAAGAAGACATAACATATTAACAATTAACTTAAAAAACAAATATTGACAAAAAATATAAAATGCAGAAAATAACTATATGTGCTTATAAAACATACTAACACATACTGAAGATGAGTGCTTATAAATGTCCATATTACTTATATTTCATTTGCTTTCCAAGTAAGGCTTTATAGTGACCATATTGTTTAGTCCAGGAAAATTAACAGCTTCTAATCTGGTTATCCACCCATATTCAGCTATATACAATTTATTATTCATATCACCCCTCTTATATTCTTATAAACAACTTCCAGGACTTTAAATTTAAAGGTATGTAAAGTACCATATTCAGTAACATGCTTAGCTAAAGCATTTGTCATCACATTTCTCCTTATATCTGACTTATGTTCTATAATTCGGTCTATTAACCGCCTGGAGCATTTGCCCACATAGAAACATGTTGTAAATCTTGTATATGTACCTAAGTAAACAACAAATGTTGTATTACAAGTTGCCTGACATTTTATATTAAATATACTTCTAGTTACCAGGTTCTCAAAGTCAGATAAATGACAAATGTTACTGCAACAACTACAATTATAACAGGGGAGTGTCCCTTTCTTAACAGTACAATATGTCCTAGTATCTGTCTTAAAATCTTTATAACAGAGCTGTCTCCTTAAATTTATACTATTCCTATATGTGAAATAGGGCCTTTTCCCCAATAAATTTTCAGGTTCTGGCATTGAAGTTAATATTCACCTGTTCCTTTTAATAACAGCTTCTGTATTTGTAGTCATTCTATTATATGTAGTTATATATCTCACATTGGCTACTATACCTTTATGTTTTACCCTGCATAAGTTGTATATCATTCTATCACTAAACAAAGGGTGGGGGACAATTGTTATCCTACCATCGAATATTTCTTTCATTATTTCAAGGACAAAGTTTTAATTATATCCTCTACTAATGAAATTTTGCATTAATTTTTTCATTTGCTCTTTACGTTTCACATTTTCTGTATTCAATCTACCTATTCGCATAAACTGTGCCTTCACAATGCCATGGAAGACATGCTTAGCATGCATACTGTCAATTCGTGTGTATCGATTCACCTGAACATGCTTATTGTAAACAGGTACTAATCACCCAGATACACTAGTACGCTGCACAACCAAAAATGATATCACACTCTTAGAATAATGCATAGTAAATTTTAAAAACCAAGTGGTATTGTTTACGTATTCAACAAACTTTTCCAAAAGTTCCCCATTTCCTCTCCAAACCAAAAACCAATCATCTACAAAACGTTGATAGAATAACACCTGATCTCTATATCGGTTCTTACTGCTATACAAATTCCCATTCCCTTTCATTTAATGTTATATTAGCGTAAGTATTTGCCATGGGCGTACCCATGGCTACGCCAGAAGTTTGCAAATATAGTTGCCCATCAAATAGAAATGCATTTTAGTTAACACTATTTCTATCATACTACACAAATTTTCTATCTTTCTACCATCCATTCAGAATTGTTGCATAAAAATTCACGTACTGAATTAATGCCAAACACATTTGGAATCACAGTAAATAGGGAACTTATATCGTGTGACCATCAAAAAATCATCATTTCCATGATTGTTTTTATACCACTGGTACAGCTTATTCAAAACGTCTCCTGTGTCTTTGATGTAACTTTTACAAAGTGGCAAATATTTACTTAAGATGCCTTGTACATACACTGACAGTGGTTCTGTAACCCAGCTCCTTCCTGAAACAATTGGTCTCATTGAGGGCCGGGATACAGACTTATGCAGCTTTGGAATGCCAGATATAATAGGCATTTGTGGACACGGTACTGTCAAAAAATTAAACAATTCTAGTGTAATATCCCCCTGAAGTTGTGCATCATAAACAAACATATTAACTTCAGGTATTAACTTTTTGCCATCTTCAAAACTTATATTCTTAAACATACTAACATCTGACAGAAATTCTAACATTAATTCTATATAGAAATGCTTACTAAACACAACAGTTGCACTCCCCTTATACGCTTGTTTAAGGATGATTTGGTTATTACTATTTATTTTTTTTAAAGCTTGATATTCATCATAAGTAATATTATAAGAATTCTTCTTCATTTTAACCTTATTATCATAAAGTTGGCGTATCTCACGCTCGCAAACATTCAAAAAAGCATTCACAACAGGACAGTTAACTGGTATAAAGGTACTAGACTTTTAAAAATTGCATATATCTTCAACTATAGAATCTTTAAAAATCAATTTTAAACTAGCAGTCCTACAAAATATTCTGAGATCAGTTAGAGCCTCTACAACAGTATTACATGACATTGGTACAAATTGCAAGCCCTGTTTCAATAGACTAATACAGGCTGGGGACAAAACAAAGTCCGAAAGGGTAACAACAGTGTCTATTATCTCACTTTCAGATATCAGCATCGCCCCCGCTTGCTCAGTGGTAACTGACTGCTGTTGCTCAGTGGGAATGGACTGCTGTTCTTCCTTTCCTTTCCATTGTAGCTGGAACCTTTCCTCTGCTGCGATCGCCCTCTCGATTGTGGACGTCCCCATACTTCCACCTTCTCCAGTAGCCGAACCGAAACAGTCCTTGTAGAGTTGAAAAAACCTCAACAGGCTGAACATTATTTGAAGCCTTGCTCATTGCTGCCGATGATGCTGACATTGACATCTGTGTCAAACTAACTTGACATTGATTAGTAGAATTATTTTCAGTCACATCCTGCTCTGACCTATGTGCAGCATGGGTGGTATTTAACATTGTAGACACCCCCTGGGTCATCTTAGCCATTTCATTAGATAAATTCAGATTTTTGGTGATTTGATTGGTGGACTGACTACTTGCTTCCCCAAAGGTGTCTAATTCATACATAGCACCTCACTGGGAATGCTTAACTGTAGAATTAAGACTTTTTTTGTCCTCTTTAGGCCAAGAGAAAATATGGCCCAGATTGTAATCATTAATGTCTCTAAGCAGTTTACGTTGCTTCACAGCCTCTAATTTTTTATCAAATATGCCAATCCTTTCCAGCATATTTTGAAATACATCAGCTGAATTGGCAAAAAAATGCTGAAACAAAAAGAAAAAAGCCAGCAACTGGTGAACTCACGACCTCATTCTCGAGACTATCAATTTCTTCTGTTAGTCCCTGCTCTACATTTGTGAAGAAGTCGTTCATTAAACACATATAAGCCGCACTTTGCTTTGAATTTAACTGTTGCCACTTTTTTAATAACTCTGGATATTGATTTGCATATGCTGGCATCTTTAATATACGCAGATCTCTCAGCACTACATTTAACTCCAAATAAGCTTGAAAGCACAGCTGCTGCCATTGGAGCTTCATGTATGCCTGAGTCTTCCTTTCCAATTTAACAATGAAATGGTCAACATTACCATTCTGCTGGGGAGCGGCTTCCTGGTTCATTTCACTTACTGTCCCAATTTTCGTTAACAGAGGGTTACCAGACAATGTAAGCAGCCATCGGATTGTCTGTTTAGTATGAATTGCTGAAACATTTTCAAGTCCTTGCACCAAACAAGAAGGCTGTGTCATGATTCTCAGCGCTCATAGTAAGTTCAAAATAAGTTTCCTCCAAATGTAGAAATATACGAACCAACTGTAGTAAACTACCAGGAACTGTGTTGCAAATTCCAACAGAAAAAAGGCTCACAAAAGTTGAAAGGCTTAATTTATTTAAATAAGATAAAAGCTTTTGGGATGTACCCTTCCTCAGTTATCAAAGAATATATTTCACATAAAGTTCATCTCATTTTATATTCTAAAAAGCATAATAGCAAATGACACAGAAGAAATTGTTAGTCTCGAGAATGAGGTTGTGAGTTCAGCATTTTTTGCCAAATCAGCTGGTGTATATTAATGGATACACTAGACAATCTCGACGTACTGTAATGCCAAATTTCAGTATGTCGAGACCGAATAGTGGGAAGTGAAGTTACCCAAAACTGCACTATGCCGAATGCGGAAGTGTCGAATCTGCAAATGTCAAATCCGCTGCTATCGTGGTGTCGTGTTCATTATGTGTGGTACGGTTTGTGGATTTATCTGGGGTTTCAGGTAAGTGTTGTGTGTTTGAAGATATTGGGTAGGGATTTTAGTATGTGTGTGAGTGTGTGTGTGGTGGTGTTTTTTGTGGTGTGTTTAGTGTGACCTCAGAGTTAGAATATATAAGTAGAAGGGGTGGGGGGGCGCAGCCCCTACATGGAGAGTGCAGGGGGGCTTGCCCTCCTGCTTATAGGTAGGTTAGGTGTGTTTGTGTGTGTTGTTATGTTTAGTTAGGTAGGTGTTTATGTGTATGATTATGTGCTGGTTTGCGTGTGTGTGTGTGTGTGTGTGTGTGTGTGTGTGTGTGTGTGTGTGTGTGTGTGTGTGTGTGTGTGTGTGTGTGTGTGTGTGAATGGTCGCGGTTGTGATATTCGTGATTATGGGTTTTCGTGTATGTGGGTTTTTCACTATTCAGTCTCGAAATACTGAAATTCAGCATTTCAGTATTTCAAGATTGTATAGTAAATCCATATCAATATATGCTGAAAAGGATTGGCGTATTTTATAAAATATTAGAGGCTGTAAAGCAACATAAACTGCTTAGAGACATTAATGATTACAATCTGGGCCATATTTTCTCTTGGCCCAAAGAGGACAAAAAAAGTCTTAATTCTACAATTAAGCATTCCCAGTGAGGTGCTATGTATGAATTAGACACATTTGGGGAAGCAAGTAGTCAGTCCACCAATCAAATCAGCAGAAATCTGAATTTGTCCAATGAAATGGCTAAGATGACCCAGGGGATGTCTACAACGTTAAATACCGCCCATGCTGCACATAGGTCAGACGTGACTGAAAATGATTCTACCAATTAGCATCAAGTTAACTTGACGCAGGCGTCAATGTCAGCATCATCGTCAGCAATGAGCGAGGCTTCAAATAAAGTTCAGCCTGTTGAGGTTTTTTTCAACTCTACAAGGACTGTTTCGGTTTGGCTACAGGAGAAGATAGAAGTATGGAGACGTCCACAATCGAGAGGACGATTGTAGCAGAGTAAAGGTTCCAGCTACAATGGAAAGAAAAGGAAGAACAGCAGTCAGTTACCACTGAGCAAGCAGGGGCGACGCTGATACCTGAAAGTGAGATAGTGGACACTGTTGTTAACCTTTCAGACTTTGTTTTGTCCCCAGCCTGTATTAGTCTATTGAAACAGGGCTTGCAATTTGTACCAATGTCATGTAATACTGTTGTAGAGGTGCTAACTGATCTCAGAATATTCTGTAGGAATGTCAGTTTAAAACTGATTTTTAAAGATTCTATAGTTGAAGATATATGCAATTTTAAAAAGTCTAGTACAGTTATACCAGTTAACTGCCCTGTTGTGAAAGCTTTTTTGAATGTTTGCGAGCATGAGATATGCCAACTTTATGATAGCAAGGTTAAAATGAAGAGGAATTCTTATAATATTACTTATGATGAATATCAAGCTTTAAAATAATTAAATAGTAATAACCAAATCATCCTTAAACAAGCGAATAAGGGGTGTGCAACTGTTGTGTTTAGTAAACATTTCTATATAGAATTAATGTTAGAGTTTCTGTCAGATGTTAATATGTTTAAGAAGATAAGTTTTGAAGATGTCAAAAAGTTAATATCTGAAGTTAATATGTTTGTTTATGATGCACAACTTCAGGGGGATATTACACTAGAATTGTTTAATTTTTTGACAGTACCGTGTCCACGAATGCCTATTATATCTGGCATTCCAAAGCTGCATAAGTCTGTATCCCGGCCCTCAATGAGACCAATTGTTTCAGGAAGGAGCTGGGTTACAGAACCACTGTTAGTGTATGTACAAGGCATCTTAAGTAAATATTTGCCACTTTGTAAAAGTTACATCAAAGACACAGGAGATGTTTTGAATAAGCTGTACCAGTGGTATAAAAACAATCATGGAAATGATGATTTTTTGATGGTCACACGATATAAGTTCCCTATTTACTGTGATTCCAAATGTGTTTGGCATTAATTCAGTACGTGAATTTTTATGCAACAATTCAGAAATGGATGGTAGAAAGATAGAAAATTTGTGTAGTATGATAGAAATAGTGTTAACTAAAATGCATTTCTATTTGATGGGCAACTATATTTGCAAACTTCTGGATTAGCCATGGGTACGCCCATGGCAAATACTTATGCTAATATAACATTAAATGAATGGGAATGGATAACCAGATTAGAAGCTGATAAGTTTCCTGGACTAAACAATACGGTTACTATAAAGCCTTACTTAGTTGAAAAGGAAATGAAATATAAGTAATATGGAAATTTATAAACACTCATCTTCAATATGTGTTAATATGTTTTATAAGCATATATAGTTATTTTTTGCATGTCATATTTTTTGTCAATATTTGTTTTTAAGTTACTGTTTCGGTTTGGCTACAGGAGAAGATAGAAGTATGGAGACGTCCACAATCGAGAGGACGATTGTAGCAGAGTAAAGGTTCCAGCTACAATGGAAAGAAAAGGAAGAACAGCAGTCAGTTACCACTGAGCAAGCAGGGGCGACGCTGATACCTGAAAGTGAGATAGTGGACACTGTTGTTAACCTTTCAGACTTTGTTTTGTCCCCAGCCTGTATTAGTCTATTGAAACAGGGCTTGCAATTTGTACCAATGTCATGTAATACTGTTGTAGAGGTGCTAACTGATCTCAGAATATTCTGTAGGAATGTCAGTTTAAAACTGATTTTTAAAGATTCTATAGTTGAAGATATATGCAATTTTAAAAAGTCTAGTACAGTTATACCAGTTAACTGCCCTGTTGTGAAAGCTTTTTTGAATGTTTGCGAGCATGAGATATGCCAACTTTATGATAGCAAGGTTAAAATGAAGAGGAATTCTTATAATATTACTTATGATGAATATCAAGCTTTAAAATAATTAAATAGTAATAACCAAATCATCCTTAAACAAGCGAATAAGGGGTGTGCAACTGTTGTGTTTAGTAAACATTTCTATATAGAATTAATGTTAGAGTTTCTGTCAGATGTTAATATGTTTAAGAAGATAAGTTTTGAAGATGTCAAAAAGTTAATATCTGAAGTTAATATGTTTGTTTATGATGCACAACTTCAGGGGGATATTACACTAGAATTGTTTAATTTTTTGACAGTACCGTGTCCACGAATGCCTATTATATCTGGCATTCCAAAGCTGCATAAGTCTGTATCCCGGCCCTCAATGAGACCAATTGTTTCAGGAAGGAGCTGGGTTACAGAACCACTGTTAGTGTATGTACAAGGCATCTTAAGTAAATATTTGCCACTTTGTAAAAGTTACATCAAAGACACAGGAGATGTTTTGAATAAGCTGTACCAGTGGTATAAAAACAATCATGGAAATGATGATTTTTTGATGGTCACACGATATAAGTTCCCTATTTACTGTGATTCCAAATGTGTTTGGCATTAATTCAGTACGTGAATTTTTATGCAAAAAATTCAGAAATGGATGGTAGAAAGATAGAAAATTTGTGTAGTATGATAGAAATAGTGTTAACTAAAATGCATTTCTATTTGATGGGCAACTATATTTGCAAACTTCTGGATTAGCCATGGGTACGCCCATGGCAAATACTTATGCTAATATAACATTAAATGAATGGGAATGGATAACCAGATTAGAAGCTGATAAGTTTCCTGGACTAAACAATACGGTTACTATAAAGCCTTACTTAGTTGAAAAGGAAATGAAATATAAGTAATATGGAAATTTATAAACACTCATCTTCAATATGTGTTAATATGTTTTATAAGCATATATAGTTATTTTTTGCATGTCATATTTTTTGTCAATATTTGTTTTTAAGTTAATTAATTGTTAATATGTTATGTATTCTTATTGTTTGGCTGTGTCATTTGCTATTATGCTTTTTAGAATATAAAATGAGATGAACTTTATGTGAAATATATTCTTTGATAACTGAGGAAGGGTACATCCTGAACGCTTTTATCCTATTTAAATAAATTAAGCATTTCTACTTTTGTGAGCCTTTTTTCTATTGGAATTTGCAACACTGTTCCCGATTGTTTACTACAGCTGGTTCGTATATTCCTAACTATTGTGACAGCCCTGCACTGGCCCAGTAATCAAGGAGCTTCAATCCTCACCACTGGGAACAGTGGGGGACGTACACAATGGAAGGATGACAAGTACACACACATTAAAGTACAATTTCCCTTAAGAACACAGAGATCACAGTCAGTCTGGGGCTGGTTTCTCCCTCTTTCTCTGGATATCCAATAAGACAACCCACTGGCACTGTTATAGGGTTAAGATCTCAGTCGAGTGGCCAAGCTAAGACCCCCAGCACACTCTCTGTCCAACCAGTGCTTCATGTCTCTGCCCAAGTAGATGACACATACACACCTTGAGATTTGATTGTTATAGAAACACAACCACACACCTGGAAAAGGCTGGCACAAGTTTACTAGCTATGCCCCCTTCTGCCCAGACTATAAGGTAGTACCAGCTGCCACCAGCCACCCTTACTTATCAGCTACTATAAGGCCCTTACAAAGGGTGTCCAATCCTACTGTGTAATGTTGCTATTAATCCAAATGGTAGTCTGACCAAGCAAGGCTATTGGAGTGGCCTGTACAGTGTCACCAAATACATATGCAAGTACTCCAGAGCTTAAATAAGTCTCACAAATATCAACCACAAAGATATGTTTAAATATATTTAATAATAAAAAATAAAAGAAGACATTACATAGAAAACAAACACAGTTACTTCAGAGTTCAGAATCACAGGAAATATTTTATCACAACATTGCAGGACAGTTTCAAATAAATATAGAAAACATCTAAACTAATTTTTATTATATTCCTATCTATATCTAAAAGAAATTACTGTACCCTGGTTACTTAGTATTAGCAAGGTAAGTGCAGATGATGGTGATAATGGATGTTTCCAGGTCAAAGACAAAATACAAAATGCATAGTCTCTCTCTCTCTCTGAGATAGTTCTTCAATTAAATTAAGACATTACTGCTGGGTTAGCCTGGATAGCATCACTTTTTTCACCTGACTTCAGTTCCCAGGCTAAAACAGAAAGTAATAGAATTTTAACATCTCTTTGTGAGAAGTAAATATCTCTCAGAAGTTTGCAGAACTTGGAAGTCGTAAAACAATAAAACAGTTTTACATTTGAACTTAGTAATTATTTATATTTCAAGACAATACAAAAACTTCTAGCTCTAGACAACTGCATTAATATTTGACAAATGTCTAGTGCAGGTAAATAGATATTAACTGTTGATTTTATGATATTAATTTATATATATATAAAATGTTCACATTTTTTAATTATCTCAAAAATCAAGTAACACAAATAGAACTCTATAGCCTCATATGAAAGCTCTCGGCTAGATGAATAAAATGCTGCTAACAGTATGTGTGTAATTTAAATGGTTGCTGAGATATTTTAAAGTTGTTTATAAAATATTACAAATGAATGTGACTTATAAAATTCGGTTTAAGACCTAGAATGTAAAAAATACTATCACTCTAAAAATAGTTTGTGCTGAAAAGTTTGACATTTATACTTAGGTTCATAGGTTGGTACTAGGCTATCAGCCCTAGGACCTATAGAAGCCTAGCCATAACAATTCCCTGTCTATTTCTTCCCGCAATATTTACTTCCCTGGACCCCTGTCTAGCAGGGCGACTGACGTGATCCCTGGGGTGAATTTCCAATCTCCCATTTCCTGAGCTCCATTTAAGTGAATGAGTTAAGGGATTGTGGTCTGTAACTACAGTAAATTTCCTTCCATACAGATAAGACTGAAGTTTCTTCAGTGTCACACTATGGTTAGGCATTCCTTTTCTACAGCTGCATAGCATTCCTCCCTGGGTTGGAGCATATGACTAAGATAAACCACTGGGTGTTCTTCTCCCTCTGAGGAAACCTGGCTAAGTATGCCCCCCACCCCATGGTTTAAAGCATCCACCTGCACAACAAATTATTTGCCTTAATCTGGACTGCTAGCAGATGGGGTCCTCCCAAAGCTCCTTTAAGCTTCTGGAATGTCTGCTCACATGCTGGGGACCGCACTACCTTATCTGGCCTGTTTTTCCTTGTCAGGTCTGTGAGGGAAGCAGCTATGGTGCTATAACTGAGACAAACTTTCTGTAGTACCCTGCTGTCCCTAAGAAAGCTCTCACCTGCTTTTTCATAACAGGAGCATGCCATGCCTGAATGGCTTCCTCTTTGTCAGGTTATGGCCTGATCTTACTACTCCCCACTCTATGTCCCAGGTAGGAGACCTCTGCCATACCCACCTGACACTTACTGGGCTTAATGGTCAACCCTGCCCTATGTAGTCTGCCCAGCACCTCCCTGACATGCTGAAGGTGCTGTTGCCAGGAATGGTTGTAGATGATAATATCATCTAGGTGAGCAAGGGCAAAATCTCCTGCTCCTGCTAGAATATGATCTATCAGGCTCAGGAAAGTCACTGGGGCATTTTACATCCCAAAGGGCATCTTTGTGAACTCATGCAAGCTAAAAGGAGTCACAAAGGCTGACCTCTCTCTAGCACTGGAAGTCAAGAGCACCTGCCAGTAACCCTTGGTAAGATCAATAGTGGTAAGATACTTAGTTGCACCCAGCTGCAATAGGGCTTAATCTGTCCCAGACATGGGGTAAGCATCTGATTCTGTGTGGCTATTTAATTTCCTGTGCTGCCATCCTTTTTAGTACCAGCACCACTGGGGAGGCCCAGGGACTGCTGCCTTCTGAATTACTCCTAGTTCCAACATTTGCTGTATTTCCTCCCTCAGAGTCTGTTTGACTCTCTCAGGCACCCTAAAAGGGGCCTGCTTGATAGGCCTTTGGGGTCCTTTATCCACATGGTGCTGCACCAGGTGGGTCCACCCTGGTTTCCCAGTGAACATGCCCCCAAACTTCTATAACACTGCTTAGATTTCTTGAACCTGAGCAGGGAATAAGCTGCTGGGACATTGCTAAACAATTGTGATATAAACTCTGAATGTTCACTGCATGGCTGATTGCGAGTACAAATACCTTCAGTGACCACTGTACACAGGCTACAGGAATTCAATATCCACACCACTACAAGCCAATTAATATGTGATGTGGCTATCTCACCACTGTCAACCAATTAATATGTGATGTGGATATCTCACCACTGTCCACCAATTAATATGTGATGCCCCTGCACTGACACAGTAATCAAGGAGCCTCAATCCTCAACACTGGTAACAGTGGGGGACATACAAAATGGGAGGATGACAAGTACACACACAGTACAATTTCTCTTAAGAGCACACAGAGATCACAGTCAGTCTGGGGTGGTTTCTCCATTTTTCTCCAGATAACCAATAAGACTCCCCACTGGCAGAGCTATAGGGTTAATATCTCAGTTGAATGGCCAAGCTAAAACCTCCAGCACCCTCTCTGTCCAACCAGTGCTTCGTGTCCCTGTCCAAGTGGCTGACACACACACACACACACACACACACACACACACACACACACACACACACACACACACACACTGAGATTTGACTGATATACAAACACAAGCACACACCTGGGAAAGGCTGGCATAGGTTTACTAGCTATGCCCCTTCTTCCCAGACTATAAGGTAGTACCAGCTGCCACCAATCACTCTTACTTATCAGCTACTATAAGACCCTTACAAAGGGTGTCCAATCCTACTGTGTAATGTTACTATTAATCCAAATGGTAGTCTGTTGTGGCCTGTACAGTATCACCAAATACATATGCAAGTACTCTAAGAGCTTAAATAAGTCTCACAAATATCAGCCACAAAGATAGGTTTAAATATATTTAATAATAAATAAAAAAAGAACAAGACAATACTCAGAAAACAAACACAGTTCATTCCAAGTTCAGAATCACAGAAACTATTTTAAAACAACACTGCAAGGCAGTCTCAAATAAATACAGAAAATATCTAAACTAATATTTACTGTATTCCTCTCTATAGCTAAAATAAATTACTGTACCTTGGTTACTTACTATTAGCAAGGCAAGTGCAGATGATGGTGATGATGGATTTTTCCAGGTCAAAGACAGCATACAAAATACATAGTCTGTCTCTGAGAGAGTTCTTAAATTAAAATTAAACATTACTGCTGGGTTAGCCTGGATGACATCACTTTTTGTCACCTGATTTCAGTTCCCAGGCTAAAGCAGAAACTAATAGAATTTTAACATCTCTGTGTGAGAAGTACGTATCTCTTGGAAGTTTGCAGAACTTGGAAGTAGTAAAACAATAAAATGCTTTTATATTTGAAACCTAGTAATTATTTCTGTTTCAAGACAATACAAAAACTTCTAGCTCTAGACATTATGTCTGCTATTGAACTGAAACTGAAAGATAACACAATCGTTAAACACTTTAATTTCAACTTATTTTCTTGATTTGCAAGTTAACTCTGTATCTTCCAGTTTCTACTATTAAAACACATTTGCACAGGTATAAAATTTATATACATTTCTTTTTTTTTCCAGTAGGGTACACTGTGGACACATCTTTGAAGCTCAGTACTATACAAACTCTGTTCAACACACACTTCTGCAGCAGTAGTTTAATATACACATAACATATAGTTCTTACAATTGTAAGACAAACATATGAATCATGTTGATATTCACAAATGACATATGATTATTTACAAAATTCCAGATAGCTGGGCTGGCAATGTCACAACTATCATATTGACAATAAACCACTTAGAGATGACCCAGTAGTCAGGGACTTAAGGACACACATAGATAATAATAAAATAAATAAAATAAAATAGATAAATAAATATATATATATATATATATATATATATATATATATATATATATATATATATAATTATAGGGCATGTGGGGTCCATTGGAGGGCTTTGCCTCCTGAAAAAAACAATGTTTTTTTCTTTTAGTTTTGCAAGTGCCAAGGTTCCTGCTCAAACTTTGCATAGCATAAACTTTCTCCTATATATTTTTGTTTGCACCTTAATTCTGTATGTATTTTTTTTACTAACCATTTTTGCTTTCTTTATAAAATGACTTGTTTGTACTAACTTAAATGTGGAGCTTTTCTCCCCGGGCCTCTGCTGAAAATGGAAATATATCCAGTTGGACTAGCCCGGTAAACAAATGTAAAATAAATAAAATAAAAATAAAAAAATAATCTAAACTTTGACCATCACATGTCTACCGTGGTGAGGAAATCATTCTATGTTGTGCAACTTATAAACAAAGGTATGGCATCTAAGTCCAAGGAAGTCCTTTTTCCACTGTATTCTGCATTCATCAGAGCTATTATTGAGTACAATGCCCCCTTTGGTATGTACCTAACCAGGCATATCTAACAATTGGCACATCCACAGAGGTTCCTCACTAAAAGAATGCAGGGCATAGGTAAAATGTCCTATGCAGACCACCTCAAGGCCTTATCCCTGTATTCTGTCTCCTACAGGCTTTTGAGGGGAGATCTATGTCTGGCATACAGAGCACTGTCAGACCCCACTCTAATGGACCTCCTGCATATCCACAAAACAAACAGCACCAGAATTACCTGTTTTAAAGACTTAAACCTTGCCTGTGATATAAATAGGACCTGCTGGAGAGATAGGTATGTATCCCAGAGATTACCCCGTGTATGGAACAGGCTCCCCAACCATGTGAAGCAGAGTTCCCCCCTAACTCAATTCAAGTGCAACTTGGATAATTGGATGGGAAAATGGAAATTCATCCCTGGTCTGGCACCTGTATCTCTAATGGACACACGTAACCTGTAAATGGTTTATCTCCCAGGCCCATGTTTACACTTATCAAGGGTATCAGAACTTGTCAGAGATTTGGGATGTATGGCTAGGTTTAAAAAGGCCCTTGTGGTCATTAGCCTAGTAAACACCTATGAACCTGTGAACTTATGAACTTCTCAGGATTTGTTGCTCTTGGTAGTCTGAGAAAGAAAATCTTTCCATCAGATTTACAAATATCTGTTTTAAGAAGGTATTGCAGCAATCTTAACATTTTCTGCACCTCTTCAGAAATACGCTTTTGTCATTCACCACAGTCTGTGAAGCAGACTGAACTTCATACTTTGTTGCTGTTGTAAATAACATTCTGCTGTGAATGGAGAGTCCTGAAGACAGGTATATTTCTGATGTGGATGGAGGTGAATGTGTTATACCTATCAACATAAGTAGAACTTTGTTGCAGAACATTTGCCTTGTTCAGTGTATGACTGTCTTTCGGCTTTTCTTGGTTAGGGGTTGCCACAGCAGAACTCCGGTCTGCTAGTGATTGAGAGTGGACTTTTACGGTGTCGCGTTGCCAGCCCAATGCCCAACCTTCAAAGAAGGCACACCTATTCATGCACGCATCTACCTGCACGTCTTTAGACATCACTCGACCACAGGGAGAACATGAAGACTCCACACAGAAGGCGCTCCAGCCGAGAATATGAACGGGAGAACCTCTTGCTGTGAGGCAACAATGCTAACTGCTGCACCAAATGATATAAATAACAAATGGGCATAATTAGATCACTATTGCAGTAGCCTGCATTTTGAGTTGTATGCCAAGGATATGACTGTTCTCCATCTTCCAAAGCTTAAAGGCGCCTTCCACACACCCTAACTGCTAACAGCTCAAGGACAGCTGTAGAAAGTCTGTGTTCAGGGCACTAATCCTTCAGAGCTTTCTTGCTGTCAAAAGTGTGCTCTTCCTCTGGTTTTCGAGTGATACATCATCTAGTGCTGCTAGACATGTACTCTGTTGGGGAATACTTTCCACTTTACAAATTTTTGTGAAGTAAAATTTTTTTTCCTGTCAGAAATTATTGCTAAGCACTAGGACCTGTGTTTTAGTGATTGTGATGAAAATGTTTTAAGTTCATTTTTAGTCAGGATTCCATGTGGGGAAACACTTTTTAAAACTGTATTTTTTTAGAAGGTTTGAGTTCTGTTAAAAATAAATAAATAACATTTTGTTTACTAAGAAATTCCGACTGGGTAATACACATTTTCAGTGGAGGCCCAAGGAGAAAAGCTGCATTTGTTTACATTGCATTATAGTAAGTTGCAGGTATAAACAGAGTAGTTACATTTCTATTTACATTTGTACATTCTAAGATCTGACTGCGGTAGAACAAGTCCACATACGGCTTTAGGCAACAGTTATGTATAAACATGTTTTCATTTCACTGAGAGGTTGAGAACTGTCTGTTTAAGGAGATTATCTGGAGAGTATTGTATGGTGAGCACAAAGTCTTAACCTGGTGATGAGTGTGTGCAGGACCAGTACTGGTTAAGATGTTGTTTAAATGGTGGTTTAAAACTGTCAAGTTTTTCAGAGAGTTTTATTTGTGTGGGGATACTGTTCCAGAGTTTAACAACATATTGGGAGTAGAGTGAGTCTCCTACAACATTATTTAACTTATTTGGAAGTAGTCAGAATCCGTTACTAAAATAGAGGTCCCTTACTGATATATATATATATATATATATATATATATATATATATATACGTGTGTGTGTGTGTGTGTGTGTGTGTGTGTGTGTGTGTGTGTGTGTGTGTGTGTAATATATCTATATTTATATGTGTGTGTGTGTGTGTGTAGATAAATATATATGTATGTATTATGTGTGCGTGTATATGTATAAATATATATATATATATATATATATATATATATATATATATATATATATATATATATATATATATATATATGTGTGTGTGTGTGTGTGTACATAGATAGAAAAATATATAGCTTATATAGACAACAAAACCTAGAACTGAAGAAATGTAGTTTTCCAGCCTTAAGTGTAGTAAACACTTCCTTTTATTTACTGGTGTGGTGTCTTGAGTCAATCAGGGTAGCCACTCCTACTGTTCCCCCACCCCCTCTTTCATCAAACAGGTTAAACTGCTACAATTCAATACAGGCATCATTTTCAAATCTAGGTGCTTAGGATTTCCCTCTCTCTTCCCCCCTTGGGTGACCTGGTGTGACTCAGTGTAAGTTTCTTCATTGTATAGATCTTTTACTGTTTTTTTGTGTAACTGAATGACCTCCTGCTAAATTCTGATTATGCACAGACTGCTCTATTTTTTGCAGAGGCTCTATAAGTAGCTAGTGATTTTACTGAATTTTTGTGGTAATATTTGTGTTTAAACTGAACCTGTACCTAGAGAAAGTGTATAATCAGAGCTCCTACTTGCTGCATGTGTTTTTAATGTTTAAATTGCACACACACATTGAAGAAGTGCTTTTATGACTTGAATAACTTGGACTAGCTATACCTGAAGTGCTTTTACTGGCAATTTTCCAGTTGTACAATTGTGAACAATTGATTTAGTTTTTCTGGTATATCTTTAAAATCTGGCAAGTGTTTATTTACTGCGTTGCTCTCTTACTTAGGTTTCTTAGCTATAAATCTTAGTTCATTCTGAAGTGTGCTACTCCCCCCCCCCCCCCACACCCTCAAACCTTTCTGAATGTATTATTATAAAATAACTGCCTGTTGTTGCCTTCATGCTTACGGTAGAATCTCTGCTTTTCTCTTTTTCTTGTTGAACTCTACAGTTCCCTACAAAACAGAGTCTACAGGACTGCAATTAGTCACCATAACAAAATCAGTTTCTCTCAGCATTTAAGCAGAGTAGGTTGCACACAAAAAGCATTTGTTAAGCTTTCACTTACAGTGCTGTGTAATTAAGCAGGTCACCATTTTGGTCAGCCATAGGGCTCTTTTTTCTACTTGAGTGTTTGCCTCCTTCCCCTGAACTTAAGTAAACTGACTCTTACATTAAGAGCTATAATACCTACCTTATGAACCTATATCCTTCAAAGAACCTATGAACCTATATCCTTCAAACTAAAGGGGTGGCGAAAGCCACAAAACTCTGGGCTAGACTTATAAATGCCCTTGGGCAGATAGCCTAGTATGAACCTATGAACCTTATAGCTTTAGGACACCTTAGGAAACTTTGTAAACTGCTACTGGCAATTTTCCAGTTGTGAACAATTGATTCAGTTTTTCTGGTATACCTCTAAATTTATAGTACTATAGCCACTCCCCCACTTTCTAGATCCTATCTGCTTTCATCTGGGATAATTCCTCCCACCCCCATTCTTCTACCTACATTTTAATAGCACCTATTAGCTTTCATCTGGCATTCTCCCATCCCTCTTTCAGTACCTTTACCTCACCACTCTATCTTCTGGTGTTGCATCACCAGGTAAAACAATTCCTTAACTCACTAGCTGAATCACAAATAATGATATACTCCTCTTTACTACCCCTCTTATTTGCACCATACCTCCTTACCTTGTATGAAAACCAGTCTCTCACAGGATTTCAGGTCCCGAAAGGCCATACTATCACCCCAGCTGTAAATCCTCTCACCTTCAACCATACTTACAGTACCAGGTCCTAGCCAACATCTTGTTCAGTCTATCAACATCTCAACCCCAGGCACATTAGCACTAGATCCAAACACTACCACAAACTCATAAACAAATTCCTGAAGTTCATCACCAAGTATAGTCTTAACCTAATACTTGGTGGTGATATTCACCCCAACCCTGGCCCACCCACTTCAGATACAAATACCCCCTCTGCTTGCAATCTAAGCTACAAACCTACAATTAATAGGCCAACAAACTCTCTCCTAGCCTATCATCTCAATATTAGAAGCATTAATAACAAGGTACATGAATTGCATGCACTTCTGAATGTCCACTCCCCTGAGATTCTCTGTTTATCTGAAACCTGGTTAAAACCTAACACTACAGACAATGAAGTGTTACCACCTGGGTACAACATACACAGGCTGGATCATGCTTCCAGGAAGTGGGGTGGGGTAGCTGTACTCTATAAATATGAGTTGAATGTCACCATAGATGCAATACAACCACTTCAGATTAATAACTCAGAAATTCTTGCCACCAAATTGCAACTTAATAAAAATAAATGCATTAATATCATCTATATGTACATTCCCCCAGGTAACAATATATCTACACTTGAAGATATCCTGCACCGGCTATCATGTCACTACCCCCAAGAAACCCTACTACTTGGAGACTTTAACATAGACTGGGGCACCACCTGTTCCTCAGAATCCCCAGCCACCCATATTAACCTGCACGCATTTACACAAATCATATCCACCCCTACCAGGATAGGTAAACCCAACCAAAAAGAAAGCATACTTGACTGGGTACTCATAAATAGTCACCCCTAACTGTACACCTCTGGTACCCTCCCTGATGGCCTAAGCGATCACCTTCTCATATATGTAATTAAGCACAAAGCCATTAATTCCCAACAACTCTTACTCAGAACGGTTAGAAACAATAAAAACTTTGACTCTGCCAAATTCCAACAAGAACTAAACTCATGTAATTGGTCTATTCTAAAACACCTCCCCTTAGAGGAAGCAGTAGCATACTTTAACAAAAAATTCCTTGAGATCCTTGATTTGCATGCACCTGTTCGTTCAAAGAGAACAAAGGCAAAAACTTCACCATGGCTTTCTAAAGAGTCTAAACTCAAAATTACCCTTAGAAACAAAGCATGGGCTTTATGGCGTTCTTCTAGAGACCTCCAAGATCAAATTAAATACAGGCAATCCAGGAACGAAAGTGAAAATCCATTTTACAAGACAAAAGGCAATACTACTGTAATTTACAGACAGTAAATCAAAATATCCCTCAGAAGTTTTGGGCAGGTTTAAATAATCTACAATATCATGGACAAACTGCAAACCCAATCCCTGCTGCTACTATTGATAAAACCCCTGAAGATGTTTCTGACAGTTTTAACCAGTTCTTTACTGAGACAATTCAAGCCCTAGCTAGCCAACTACCTCCTAGCTCCCCTGGTCCTGAAAGTAACACCCCTAGAAACATACTCGCGTTCAGCTTCCAACCAGTCGCCACTTCACTTATCCGTACCTTGATCAAAAAATTAAAACCCACTACACTTTCTGTTGATAAACTCCCTGCCGAGTACCTACAAAAATCAGCTGATGCTATTGCTTTCCCCATCTCAATACTAATCAATCGAACCATAGTAGAAGCTAATATTCCCACCATCTGGAAAATATCCTATGTAATCCCACTTCACAAAGGAGGTAACTCTTCTGAATTCTCTAATTATAGGCCAATAGCTATACTCTCTCCACTTGCAAAGATTATGGAAAAATGTATTCATAGACAACTCATGCACCACCTAATCCAGAATCACCTTATGGCAGACATTCAGCATGGCTTCCGTCCTCATCACAGCACTATTTCAGCCCTCCTAGCCTTTACCAACACCATAAACCATAATTGCAACAATAATTCTATATCCTCAGCCATCTTCTTGGATCTTTCCAATGCATTCGATATGGTTGATCACCAACTTTTAATCCACACCCTGAAAACATTCTGGGCAGGATTCACGAAGCCTCCGTGTAAGAGTTACAAGGCTTACACGGAGGCTGCAGTTAAACGGTGTGACGTCAGCATGTCATGCATATGCATGAGGGCATGCTGAATCACACCTAAGGCTTACACGGTCCGTGGAAGACAGTAGGGGGCGTGTCCGTAGGCCAAGCCCTGCAAATGGACACGTCCCCAGAAGAGTAAAAGTCCTGAAAGTAAACCCCCACGACAGAGTCCGTGTAAATGTGAATAAACACAACACAACACATGCCCCCACAGACTATGAACATAAAATATATAAATGAACATGTTATATATATTTTTTAAATAGTAAAGATATTTGCCCGTGAGTGCGCTCGTTTGCGCGGGTGTGCCTGTAGCTTAGCCACAGTTAGCAGTCAGTGGAAAAGCATATAAGAACTACATATGCAAAGTAAGCCAAGAAGCAATACTGTAACGGTAGAGACGTCGGCTGAAGAGCAGGCAGTCATGGTTCGAGCATCCCCAACATCAATTTTTATTTTTAGTGAAATAAGCAGGAAACAAGTCCCTGACATATATGTACACATATAAAATTATATTTTATGTAAAATGTAATGAAATGGGCCATTTATTTTGAAGAAATGTGAGATAACAAAATAAAAAATGCCAGATGTACCTATAGCTGAGCTAGAGTTTAACAAGTTGAGTGCATCTGCCGTAGGTGAGCAGTAGTTTAACAGGTGTAAAATGAGTGCCCGTAGGTGAGCAGTGGTTTAACAGGTGCAAAATGAGTGCCCGTAGGTGAGCAGTGGTTTAACAGGTGTAAAATGAGTGCCCGTAGGTGAGCAGCGGTTTAACACGCTGGAACTTTGTGCCCCTAGCTGAGCTGAGCGTAATATGCGTGCTGACAGCCAAATGAAGCGTAAACCAGCGTAACCCATTTGCGCGGAGCTGCGCGCCGCACCAACAAGCTAACCGACGGGCAACGTTGAGCAAGCTGTAACAAAACTGCCTTTACACAGACACACCTCCTAGCCTGTGTAGACAGTCATAAAATATAAAAAGCAGTGGCCAGGTTCGAACCCAGGATACCATGCAACATAGTCAAGGTACTGAACCACTAAGCCATGACAGCTGCACTTAGAAATGCAGTAATAGCAAATATATAGGAATGAATAGAAAGAGGAGCATGACAAAGCAGGTTTTGTGAAGCTGATACAATTCCAAAATGGCCAATCACAGATAAGTGCGGGAAAAACGGCATATATAAGCCCCATAGGCGGGAATACACAGCATAACCGATTGTAGAACCAACTTGCAGCCAGAATGTCAGGTGTAGGTGAGGGTAGTTGCTTTCGAGCACAGAGGTGGGGCGTTGAGGAGTCCAAATATATGGTTTGGCTCCTTGTCCACAATCATGAGGCCCAACTCATGCAGGGCCAGGTCCTGTGGGGAGCATATAGGGCTGAGGCGTGGGACGGGTTGGCTCATGATCTTACCAGTGCCACAGGGATACCAAGGACTGGTGAGCAGGTCCGTCACCACCATGCGGACCTGAAGAGACGGAAGCAGGACCAACTGTACCGTTGGATCCAGGAGGCCCGGCAAATGCCCAACGCCCCACTACTGAGTAAGTTACATCTAATTATTTATGTAAGAAATTAACCTAGCTGATATTATGGAGATGTGTATTCCAATATTACTTTATTTATATTACAGCTGCAGGTGTCCGTTCTGTGAACCGTAGAGCCTATGGTGATAGGCTGGTGCGGTTGCGCCACCAGGCAGGTCAGTAATCCTCTCCCTGTAACTGTAAATAATTATAAAAATATGACAGTTAGCAAAAGAGTGCAGTGTAGTCACTAAGTAATAAAATGTGCAAGTAACAGTGTAAGAGGGTTTGCAAGTATTGCTTGATTACAAAAGTGTGATGCAGTCTGTAATCCAAACAGAAAAATGAAAAAGTCTGAAATAAAGATGTCCCACCTGTAATATAATAGTACATAACCTGCAGCAGGCTGAAAAGTACAGCTGCAGAAGCTGAGTAAAACACATGTGTGAAATATATCCCTGTTGAAATACAGAAACATGACAGAAGTGAGACTGTTGGAAAGGATTGTAATAACTACAGGTAAAACATGTCAATAAAGCCTAGAATTAAGTACCATCCTGAATTGTAAAAATAAAACAAGTGAGAGAGTGCAAGAAAGAGTTATGAATCCACCAATAAAGTAGTAATAACTCCTGAATAAAGTATACTGCAGTCAGTACAGAATGAAATGAATGTGACAAGCAGAACCAAACTGCAAAATGTGTTGAAAATGTTACTGCAGCTGGAATGTGTATCCCAAAATATGGATATGTTGCTCTCAGTATGCAATATGCAGATAGTATGGTTGTCTGAAATACCAAACATCCACAGTTGTCTAGCTATATAAAGCAAATGTAGCAGGATGATGTAGCTGAACAGAGCCAGATATGAATGTGTATGAATAAAAATGAAAATGTATATTGATGTAGCAGTAACATTCCTATCACCAACCTGAAGTAGTTATCACATAGGAAACTGTAGTTAGAACAGTAGTGTGTATATATCTGCAGCTATTAGAAATGTACAGCATATGTATTGGTATTGGAAGGTGTTAATTATATTTTCTTCACCCCACCCTATAACCACATATAATCCATTCCATGTGAAATTGGTATGTGCAATCACAATTAACACCCATGGACATGTTTCCTGTTGGGTCATACATATTTGCATGTACATTGATGCATCTGCCCTGTTCATACATCCAAACCTGATGGCCTGTTGCCATCAATCAACCCTGCATGTTGTTGGACTGTGTATTGCTGTTCAAAATATGCATGTGTTATGCTCGCTGTTCAATGGTGTGAATATCTGGGTGTTTGGTTAATGGGAATACTAATGCATGCTGTTACAACTAATTGTGAATGGTATTGTACGTTACTAACCCAAACTGTCATGACATAATGCAAAACATAGGACGACAGGGAAGGCGGGTTCCAGCGGACCCACTTCAGCTGGCGAGTGCACCTGGCAGAAGTGCCCAGTCCGGACCCTCCTCCGGTGGCCCTGTGCCACCTGTGGGTGGAAGCGCTGCAGGGGATGGGGCTCGTCCCCCCTCTGCAAGTGTGGCTGGAGGAGAACAACCACTCACCCTCCGTAGTGTCCGGACTGTGGTGCGTAGGGAGATCCAGGAAGCTGTTCTTGGGCCCCTACACCAGCTTGAGGCACAGGTGGCACAACTAACGGGCGTGCCTGCTGCCCGGCCTACACAGCCCCCAGCACAGCCCCGTCCTGGGCTGTGAAGGCACAGTGGCAACTGCCCATGGGTGGGGATATCAGTTCCACTGTTGCCATCTGTGGGCTCATGGGCTCTAGATATCCAAACATCCATCCCCATCAATTGTGTAACCCCCCCCACATGTGTCATACACCGGCCCTGTATGCGTCTTGTTTGTCTTGTCTGTTGACCTACCCAACCTACCTCCCCAGCTACACCGACTTCCTGTACCTGACATACCACTCTCACCTGAAAAAAAAAAAAAAGGGCACTCTGTACCCACAAAAAAATTACGCCCCATACATAGCTGCCCATTTCGCACACATGTCTGCTGGACATGGAAACTGTCAATTACAATTGGCTGTACAACAAGTATTATTGTTGTCCTCACACCTCTCTCAGGGGTGGAAGGTTTCAAATGTCACACCAAATTACAAACATATGCACAGCTGTTGCTGATGAAGAAATGGGCAGCTATGGGCCTTACCTACATCCTGAGCTTGTTTCTCTACTGTCTTACCCTCTTTGTGACCCCTTTTTCACCACTTTCCTGTCTCCCCATTTTCATTTCTTTCAAAGAAAATAGCGCGGGTGTGCGCAAGAGTAAGCACTTTTAAGATGTTGTAAGAGGTTGTGTGCGGAGCTGAACGCCAGTGCACATGCGGGAGCTCCGTGCAAACCAGCGCTAACCCGGTTACAACTGCTTAAAAGTGCCTTAGTCACTCTGAATGACAAGCCCTATAGTCTGCTCAAAAGCAAAATAAAATCCCACTGTCAGTCCCAAACCCGAGACCTTGCAAACAGTAGTCTGCCTGACTTACCACTAAGCCATGACTGTTATATAAGAACATTATGCTACAATAAATATATCATAGGTTCATAGGTTCATACTAGGCTATCTGCCCTAGGGCATTTATAAGCCTAGCCCAGAGTTTTGTGGCTTTCGCCACCCCTTTAGTTTGAAGGATACTATGCCCATTATTTTGCTGTGCCTTTGTCAAGCAGTGACACTGAGGTTAATGTAATAGTAGGAATGAATGTAAAGGGAATATAGGATGTGTAGTACACAAAGCATGTCATGTATATTTACTGTCAAATGTAGTGGATTTCTATAATAGTAGTGTGTGAACAGAAACAGCCATGCTAGTTGGTAGCTAGTAGGTAATAATGTCACTGTAGCACCTTGCAAGCCACACACATACTCACAGCAGGATAATCACTGCCCATACCCCACAACCTTTTACAGGAACACATCCGGACTAAGTAATAAAAAATGTGGAGCAAAGGGCCAAAAACAGGGACACATTCCAAATAATGCTACAACAACCAACTAATGCTCTATCTAACCCAAAATAAACTACTCACAGACTCTCAACATGGATTCAGACCCCATCATAGTACAACCACTGCCCTCCTCTCTTTTACTGAAAACATTAATCTTAACCGGAATAATAAAAAAATATCCTCCGCTCTCTTCCTGGACCTATCGAAAGCCTTCGATATGGTAAACCATCAGTTACTTCTATATACTTTAAAAACCCTGTATCTAGATACTCCAGCCCTTGACTGGTTTCAAGCTTACCTCACTGGGAGACAACAAGCAGTAATGTGGCAAAACAAGCTCTCCTGCCTACTACCAAATACCATAGGAGTTCCTCAAGGTTCCATATTAGGACCTCTCCTCTTTCAGTCTTCATAAACGACATCCAAACAGTCATCCCTGAAGCCACCTGCATTCAATATGCAGATGACTCGACTATAATATGTTCCAATGCCTCTCTTGCAAATCTACTAACTACCACCCAACATAGCTTCACCAAAGTCGAAAACTGGCTTGCCAACCATCTCCTGATCTTAAATCCAAACAAAACCAAGTTACTTCTCTTCTACCCAACCAATAGATCTCCGACTGAAAACTTCACTATAAAATCCAATAATGGGACCATCATCTCCCCAGACACCTATACAAAGCTATTAGGAGTAAACATTGACAATAAACTCAGATTTGATATACATATCAACCAAGCCATTAAATTAGGTCAACAAGAAACTTGGGACCCTATATAGAATTAAAGCCTTCCTTACCCGAATGCCAGGGCAGCCACAGCCCGTCACACCTTCTACCCTACTATATGCCTCTCCTGTCCTCACTCACCTTAACAAATCTGATCTGGCCAAGCTCTCATCCTGCTATAGTCACATTGCCAGGTTCGTTACAGGCCTACCCTACAGAACACACCACTGTACTAACCTGAAAAAGCTTGGATGGATAGAATTTCCACACCTTCTTCACCAGTCCCAACTCATAGAGGCCTTCAAAATCCTTAAACAACCTGAGAATACCCCAGCACTAAAAAACTTAATGACTCCCTACTCCAATCTAAGCTGCCTTCGCTCAGCAAACAGACTCCTTGTCCAAACAACAAAATCTCTCAACCTAGGTGGTGACGCGCTATTTGCCAACACCACTGGTAAAATATGGAACTCTCTCCCAAATAACATCACGCTTGCAACTTCTCTAAGTCAATTCAAAAATAGTCTAAAACTCCACTTCAAGTCACACTGGCTATGTCCTTGCTCAAACCCAGACTAGTTCTGTGCCATTAACTAAAACATAAACCACTAGCTAAGATGATAAGTACTTTGTATACTGTGATAAAGAAATATGTATCCTGTCTAACTCTATGTCATTATACTGCCTACCGTCCTTGCTAATATGTTATTAATGTTACATTTGTAGTAATCTCAGAAATAGTAATGGCAGTCTTGTACTTGTATGTAAATAGCCTATGTTTTTGTTAAGTTCTTTCAGCTCATTTACTGTACCTAATTATCAATGTAACTCTGTTGGAGCTTTTCTCCCTGGGCCTCCGCTGAAAAAGGACATGTATCCAGTCGGACCATCCCGGTTAACAAATGTAAAATAAATAATAAAATAAATAAATAAACTTAGACAGTTCAGAGAGTAACAGGTTCTGCATTTTGTTGGATGTTTGGAAGGGTATGAAGTCTGAAATTTAAATGTTTGTCACTATAGTCTGACTTGAGCCCACAGTGATTTGCCAGACAAAGCTGTTTATGAGATATTGACCAAAATATAAGGCAAAAATGTGGACAACCTGCAAATATCTGTACACTTGAGAGGTCTGACACTGCCATATTTGAATAGTTAAGAGCCTAGACATAGCAACAGTGACTGAGTTACAGGGATGCCCCACAGACTCCCTGTGAAATGTACAAACAGTAGGCAGAAAGGTGTTACAACACATGCAATGGTAACTATGAAGTACTGAAAGTATGCACCACTTGCACGGCAGAAATAGTGTAGTAATACATATGCTCATGCTATCCCACAGTCACAACTGCAGAATACCAGACAATTTAATGGGTGTACCCCACTGATATGTACCATTCCATGAGGCAGATAAAAGATGCACCTGAGAGTCTCTGGGGCCTGCTCAGCAGCATACTCAAATACCCTAACAGATGTCAAGGCCCACACCATGGCCAGACCACACTGCATGCAGTAACACCCTAGCAGATATAGCAAGCATTCCGAGGTGTGAATGTACATGGAAAATAGGAAAGCCACAGCAACACACTACAGTCAAGACACCTAGCAGGCATACAAGTAGTGAATGTAAAGGGCAAATATTGAAGCCATAGCAACAAAGTGCAAGAGCCACTGCTATACACCAGTTACGCCACATGTCCCACAGGAAAGCACACACATCCACATTAACAGTACTAGTAATCTTAGGTGTCAGTGTACATACACACTTAGTACAGGAAACTGGAGAAATGAATGGAGAAATGTTAATCTACAACACAGCCGGAAATATGAGAGAGATACTAACCTTTACACTCACAGAACAGTGTCCACAGCATACCAGCATGGTCCCTAACCTTAAAATCTGAAAGGGCTACGCCTATCTCACATACCTTTTTATAGCACTGTCCTGAAATCACAGTGAGAACTGCAATCAGTACACAACTGGCTGCATGCAATTAGCAAATGCTGGCTAACAATTGGTGCAGAGGCCATCACATGGACATATGCAGATACCTACAAAAGCATGCTGTACTCCCAGTCCACACATGCAATACTTTCATTGCACCCTGTGGAGTAGGGAGAGACAGAGAGAGAGAGAGAGAGAGAGAGAAATAATAAATAAACATGCACAAACAAAACCAGTCAGCAACAACCACTTGAAAGCTGACATCTGGCAAGTGGGGCAGCAGGACACGAAACCAGACGGCAACACAAGCAGCTGTGACAAACACAGGTAATGTAAAGTAATACTATAAAAGTCTACATACTGTGAACCCTCCATATGTGTCATTGGTCTGTATCCATATGTATATGAAGATGTGCATAGGGCAGGGGACATACAGCAACTATCAGTGAAGGCTGTACATACACATGTATGTGAGGGCATCTATGTGCACATATCAATGTAGGTTGAATGTAGGTTGTAGTGCAATGTACAAAGTAGGTTTCACAGTTATGTATGTTTAGCAGTATGTTAGTGTGTGTATACAGTTTTGTAAACAAACATGTTGATATACCTATCTATCATATGGATCGTATGTATGTCAATATATGTATGTATGTATATATATATATATATATATATATATATATATATATATATATATATATATAATATGCATATATGTATACATACATAGAGAGGGATGTAGGAATACATAGACAGATGTAGATAGATAGAATATGTACAAACATATATATGTAATACACACATACAGATATGGATATATGTAGATACATATACATAGACAGACAGATCTGACTATCTACAGGTATGACTGCATATGACGATCTCACACTCCCCTGTCCCACCCCTCTGTCACTCTCACCCCTCTCTGTCACCCTCCATATCTATAGCAATATATGTACATCAATATATATGTGTATATGTATACAGACATATATATATATATATATATATATATATATATATATACATATATATATATATATATATATACATATATGTATATATATATATATATATATATATAGAGAGAGAGAGATGTATATATATTCTGAGTGAGGCACATGTGTACAGCTGTATTGCAACAGGTGCCTGGTGACAAAGGCATGGAGTGAACACCAGTGTCAAAACTGGAGTACCATACCCCATTTCAAATCACCTACACCAGTAACCACCAGATATGTGATTGGCTGCCCATCACTGCGTGTGTCAGGGGTGAACAGGGTCATAAATGTGTACAATAGTCCCCCAATGATATTCACAGTGGCACACTATTCCTGGAATACCTGCACATGGTATGTGTCAGCAGACATGGTGTGTCAGCTATGGACATGTAGGTCAGTGTACCCCTCCACACTACACAATGGCTGCCACGGTATGTACCTCACATGACAACTACAGATATGGAGAAGGACACAGTGACATGTACAACACTGTAACAATGCACTCAAACACATTACCAATGCACAGTGACTGACAGCACCACAGAGTACACACATACTACCCACATAGAGGTTGCCACTCCTGGATTTACATACTTAAGTCACACCCATGACAGATGTCCAACAACCATAGTAACACCTCACACCATCCACAACCTAAATGACTGCTGTGTGTCATCCATGACACTGCAGTAGAGAGCACATGGCAGAGGTACAGGTTCCTACCCACAGATAAGACATACCCTGCAATAAACCACACAGCGTTAAGAAGCAAGACTCCCCATGAGTACATGTCACACATACCCCTGCTGAATGTTAGTCAGATAGGTAATATGCCATATGAGTCACCCTGTGTAACTGTTTGACAGGAGCAGGTACCATCACATGTGTCACAATGGTCAGGGTAGCAGAACAGTATGCTGCTATAGTCCCAGGGGCAATAGCATATTGTATTGTATTGTATTGTGTTGTATTGTATTGGTATGTAGAGGTGCCTCCTTCGTGGAGTGGAACCACTGCTGCTGTACGCCAGTGTACAGGTACATATCCTGTAGTCAGGCTAGTGTTACATAGCACTTCTATATGTGTGTTTAGCTCCTCTTGGAGTTCATGTAGCATGCAACCGGGGATACCATCAGGTCCCATTCATGTTGTGTTTTCTGCTTTTCTGAGGGCGGCTCTCACCTGGACATCTGTGATGACAGGGAGGTTACAGTCAGCTGGGATAAGTATGTCTTATTTTGGGGGAGAGGGAGGGGGAAAATCTGCACTGAACCTGTCTGCCACAATGTTGCCAATATCTGTGGGTTCAGTGAATTATTTGTTGTTGTGTACTAACTATGAGCATATTGGAGGGTTTCTGACCAGGTTGCTAACATAACTGAAGAAGGCCTTGTGGTTATCTGTAGTGTCCCTGTTGATTTCCCTCTCAAAGTTGCCCATGGATGTTTGTATAAGAGAAAATAGCTCCTTACTAGTGCTGATCAGACATGCCTTCCCTTTATGGAATTATGCTCTGTCTTGCAGTAGCTTCCATCTTTTGTTATACAATCTGTCTATGGCTGGGGTCCACCAGACAGGATGCTGTCCCTTTGTGGAGAGTGTCTTGGTCTTATATGGGATTGCATGATCCATGCATTCTCAGAGATGTCCGTAGAAATCATTTGTGAAGGGGTCAGCATTGTGGGTTGTGTCTTCCACTGGCCCAGTGGGCTTAAAGGATACCATGTCAGTGTTACGAAGTGTAAAGTTTGCATTTGAAATGTTATTCACTGTAGTCGTTTGTGCTGGTGGTGGAGGTGGGATATGTATATCCAGGGCAATTAGTTTGTGGTCAGCTCACAGTAGTTGATGATGTACCCCATACAGTACCTCAATACAAACCCCAGAGTGAGGAGGTGCTTTGGACCTGAATCAGTGTTCTGACTGCTGGGGTTTGGTAGTATGTCGTATGGAGTGTGTCAGGTACTGTTGCACAGTTGTTGGCTGAGCACTGATACCTGGCCATTTACATGTGTATCCACCAATAGACAGACAGATGCTATATATGTGAGATATGTTGTATCACAACAGTCAAGTAGCATGTGTAGTATGTGTGCCAAATTCTACTGACATATTTTGCTGATATCATGTTATTTCCTTTTTCAGGACCATGGCTCACCAGCGCAATCCAGCGTACTCTGCAGCTGAGGATGAGGAGATACATCAGAGCCTGGTGCGGGATTATGCAATACTCTTTTCCTGCTCCAGCCAGAATCAGCAGGAGAGGGCTGCACTGTGGCAAGACCTGTTCTGTCGGGTAAATGACATAGGCATGCATAATAGGACATATGAGCAGGTACGACATCACTGCAGTGATTTAATCAGAAATGTCCATCAGCGTGCGTCGGATATCCACAGGCAACAGGTTGCCACAGGTGGTGGGGTGGCTACACATCCCCCACTCACCAGACTGGAGGGACTACTCATAAGTGTTGTGGCTCCAGCCCGCCAACAACAACAGCAGCAGACCTGCATTATGATGGAGGCTGGAGCCACGCAGCAGCAAGACTACGAGCGTGCAGGTAATATGCCATATGTATAGTTGACTATTGTGTACACTGGTAGTTAATGCATGTGTGAGGTGTGTCCTTGGTTTGTAGCTGTCATCATAGTATTTAATGTGCAAGGCGACTGTTGTACTACTGACCTGTATCATACTCAGTAACAATGGCACAGTTGTGCCCACTGACATTAATTTCCTCACTTCTGCAGGTCCCTCTGGTGTAACAGCAATGCAGCCTATCCATGCTGGTGAGTGTGTATTAACAATACCTTTAATAGTCTTGATAGTAATAGTAATATTAGGCTCACTGAGTAGTGCTCTGTGTATGCATGCAGGTGTGTCTGTGTCTGTATGTTGATATCTCGCATACTGAGTAGTGTGCAAGTGTGCAACTGTGTGCATGTGTGCACCTGTGCATGTGTGCATGCGTGCATGTGTGGATGTGTGCACCTGTGCATGTGTGCATGTGTGGATGTGTGCACCTGTGCATGTGTGTATGTGTGCATCACTGGTAACATTGTGTAGACATTGTAAACTGTATTTCCTGTTTCCCTCCCACAGGTTCTGGTGCTGCTTTGGTGTCATGCAGCAGGGAACCTGAATCAGATGCCATGGGTACTGATAATGATGACATCTGTGTAATGGCACAGGAAGGTATGCCAGGGTCCATCATTGGTCAGCCAATTGACAGTACACAGCTGTCAACCCCATCAATGCACACAGTTATCCTGCCAATACACCCTTTGTCACCAATGTCCCTAGGTGATGGACAGGATACAGTGGGCATTAACCAGGGTAATGTGGTATCTGTGGCACATGCTTCCCCACACACAGCAGCCATGGGCATGGCCCTGAGATGGTACCACACAGACAGATGTCCAGGGGTTCTTGTGGAAGCATCCGTGGGCGTATTGCCCCTGTCAGATGTGCCCACAGAGGTCTTACAACCTCAGCTATGTTTCAGGCTGTCATGCAGGCACAGTCATGTATGGAATGGTACACCAGACAGGGTCTGAGGGAGCTGACAGCATGTCGCACAGCCATGGCTGACAGTATGCGTGACATTGCAGCTGCCATCCGTAATTTCACCGATGTCATAGACAGACGTTGTGGGGACATATTAGACCGGTTCCACAACGACATGTCCATGAGCCAGGGTGATGGACGGTTGAGGCGTCGATGTGGGCGTATGCCAGCAACAGCAGCAGCTGGCAGTCATCGCAGATGACAACAGGGCCGCGGCCGCCCCATAGTGCCAGCAGCAGCCCCAGCAATGCTGGATCTGTGCTGTCATCAGACCGCCCCAGGAGACCACATGCACGTGGCTCTGGACAGGCCCGACAGGGATCTGTGTCCAGTCAATGAACACCTGCTTCTGATGACAGTACCCAGCCTGGAATGGTACCAGATACGGTCCGTAGCACCCCTGCAAGGCACAGGTACCGTGTCCGTGTCCGTGGCCACAGACACTGATCTGTATGACCTGGCAGGTACAGTCTGTGGCTGTCCACAAACACCAGTATATGGCAGCCATGAGGTGGAACTGTATGCATCCATACACACATGCAAATTGACAACACCTAGGGCTACCGCATACACGCACACACTGCATCAACATTGCCCCACCTTGTACTGCTGTCCCTCACCAACACACATACACATACATGTCAATTGGTGGTATCAGTGGCAGACTCAGGCATACCAAGTTCACACCCTGTGCATATGATGAAACTGTGCCACCTCCTGCAATCTGTAACATCAGTGCAGGTACAGGTTAACATGTTGCTGATGCACAGGGTGACTACATAGACGTGTAGTAATAGTATCATGTTTTTAACAGTACTGTGTGCTGATATAATTGTGGGTATATCCCAGCATGCCTGATGCAGTAAGGGTATGATTGTCTTGTACTGTTTTCTACACCCATGGTAAGTACCATAGTGTATCATCTGCACATGTTGGCATACTGGTGGTAAGGATGTCAACAGAAGGCCACATACATAGGTAGCACAGGGGATAAGGTAATGAAAGTATTGATACGCAATGATGGACATGTAAACTGCAAGTGGCATGTTGCCCACACTGGACTCTGCAATGCGGATGTTTGAGGATGTTGATATGTGTGCAGTACTACACAACTGGTACAGGACACACAGGAGCACCCTATCACTGCAAGCTCACATCTCATACCATGCTGGACAGCCCCAACACACAAAACTAACTGTCACAGGAGGGAGAGTCCCCATACATGTCAGGGATACTGTGGTGGCAGGCCAGGTAGCATACATCCTACTAAGTATGGAACCACTGAGTGAAGGCTCAGTGTCTGTCATTTGACATGTGTATTACTGCAGGTATGAGCACCTGGGTTTCCATCCAGTTATTGTACATCCTGACGGTACATGGTCTGTACATGTGTGTGTGCTGAGACTGGACCCTAGCCATCTGACCTGTGTATTTCCATGTACATGTGTATAGTGCCTGCATATTTGCACTGTTACCTACTGGAAGTTGTACAGCTTGTTTGTTGTACAATGAACTACATGCAGCCCTGCTTATTGTAGCTTTGTTTGCATGCATGTTTGCTTGCAGTTACCCTGGAACACTGATCCCACCTGCAATGCAGAGTTACAGAGCTTCTGTGGACTCCTAGTGACATCTGCATAGCTTACTATATGTATGTCCATGTCTCACTTGACAGAACGTCACTGTTTGTCCTGTTCACATGTACATTGCCTGTGACACATTGCATATGACTTACCTGGCATTTGTCCACATAAGCAGTCATATATGCCAGTGCTAACTAATCACAGGCACTACACCCTCACATACTCACCTTCTGTTGAACCACCTGCTTCGCTAGGGGCGGCTTGCACCTGTCACCCCTGGGCTTTCGGATATTGGCAAAGGCTCTTGCTACCCCCATAGTGCCTTTTTAGGCAAGGCTCAAAAGACAAACCCACCTCCATAGGTATTACAAGGGATAAGAAACTAAGAGTAATGCTACTCAATGCCAGAAGTCTAAACCTCAAGATGCACGCACTCGAAACTCTTCTTAGCATGGAGAACATCGATATCTGTGCAGTAACAGAAACCTGGTTCAGGGCTCCCAAGAGCACCCCAGCACTACCAGGTTATACCTCATACCATGCTTTTTGGCCCCAAAACTTGGACCGAACCACAAAAGGAGGGGGAGTATCGATATTCATCAAAGATACCCACACCTCCAGATTGGTGGCAAAGCACGAAGCATCAGAGACTATCCATGTGCAACTAACAGTGGGTAAAACTGCCTTCCAGTTTATAGCCTGCTACAGACCACCCTCCCAAACCCAGTAACCCCACTTGGCCTTCCTGAGAACACTGGAAAATATGAAGGTCTCTCCAAACACCATTATATTGGGTGACTTCAACTACCCAAACATAGACTGGGAGCATTACTCTAGCTCCAACACCCTAGCCCAAAGGTTCCTAGAATTTATAAACTCAAATGCTATGGAACAACTTGTTACCACTCCCACAAGAGGGGAAAACATACTGGACCTGATCATCACCAACATGGGGACTCTATGCTCCAGGCCAGAAGTGTATCCCTCACTGGTAAGATCAGACCATAAACTAATCTCACTCTATATTCACACCCCGACCCCACCCCCTGCCCAGAAAACCACAGTGAAAAACTTCTCTAAAGCAAATTTCACACTCCTCGAAACCGAAGTGGAATCCTTCAAAGCCCCTGGGCCTGTGGAAAATACGGCCCAGACCGCAGAATCCTTTATAAACGCATTCTATGAACACCTTCAGGAATGCATGGATCATGCGATCCCAAATAAAACCAAGACCCAATCCTCCAAAAGCAGACGTCCTGTCTGGTGGACCCCAGCAATAAACAAACTATACAATAGAAGGAGGAAGCTACTAAATGATAGAGCAAAATCCCAAAAGGGAAGGCATCATTGATCAGTATTAGCAAAAACTATGGGCACTCATAAAATTGTCTAAGGCCAGCTTGAGAGAAAATTGCACAGGACACTAAGGATAATCACAAGGCTTTCTTTAGTTATGTTAGGAACCTGGGTGGGAATTCCCAGATATGCTCAGAATTAGTCCAAAATGACAAAAAATACACCGAACCCACAGACATTGCCAACATCCTAGCTGACAGGTTCAGTGCAAACTCCCCCCCCACACCAAAAGGGCAAATATCTATCCCAGAAGAGTGCTGCCCCCCTGACATCTCAGATGCTCAGGTAAGAGCCACCCTCTCCAAAGCAAAAAACACAGCATCAATGGGACCAGATGGTGTCCCGGGCTGTGTCCTACATGAACTCCAAGAAGAGCTAAACCCAAACATAACACTACTGTTCAATCTCAGCCTTACTACAGGATATGTGCCCAAAGAGTGGCCTACAGCAACAGTGGTCCCTCTACATAAAGGTGGTGCCTCAATGGATCCTGGAAACTATAGCCCCATAAGCCTGACTAGCTTGGTCTGCAAAGCTATGGAAAGGATCATCATGGACCTCATAAATAAAGATATTGGGGACCTACAGACACTGGATCCTACCCAGTTTGGCTTTGTTAAGGGCAGATCCTGCCTCTTAAACCTGGTTGATTTTTTTGAAACAGTCACCAAGGCCATTGACAAGGGGAAGGTGGTCCACACAGCCTACCTGGACCTCGCAAAAGCCTTTGATACAATACCCCACTCGGGCATTATAGATAAGCTCACCAGCTTAAATATAAACCCCTATGTCACTAGATGGATTGCAAACTGGCTCAAGGACAGAACCCACATGGTTAGAATTGCTGGAGCCATGTCAGACTCCAAACCAGTTACAAGTGGTGTCCCACAAGGCTCAGTCCTGGGACCTCTCTTTTGGTATATATTTCTGGAGGTACAGGCCAACATGGAAGGACTGTGGCTGACCAAGTTCGCAGATGACTGCAAACTGGGTGCCATAATCGACTCTCCAGCCGACACAAGCATCCTCCAAAAGGGCCTCATAGAAACAGACAACTGGTGCCAGAGCCATGGCCTCAAGCTAAATGCCAAAAGTGTATAGTCATCCCTTTGGCAAAACAAAGTGCCCACAAATTACCACATAGGTGGTACTCCATTAAGTACAGAAGAAGTAATTAGGGACCTGGGGACCCAAGTTGATAGCAATCTCTCATTTGACAACCACGTGGCCAAAGTGGCTAGAAAAACATTTTATATAGCCCACCTAATCATGAAGGGATTCACATCTAGATCATGGGAGGTCATCGTGCCTCTTTACTCATCCCTCATCAGGCCCATAATTGAGTACAATGTCCCTTTTTGGATGTACCTTACCAGACACCTGCAGCAACTGGAAAGACCCCAAAAGTACCTCACCAAGAGGATCAAAGGGCTCAAACAGATGCCATATGCTGCCCAGTTAAAGAAACTCCATCTCTACTCAGTGGCATACCGCCTGTTCAGAGGCAATCTGTGCCTGATGTATAAAGCCATGTCCAACCCGGAATTAATGGACATGCTGCACCTCAGAAAATCCAAATCCCATCGAGCTACGCTCGAGAGACTTTAACCTCAGCACTGAAATAAATAGGACATGCTGGAGGGACAGATTCATAACCCAGAGGCTCCCTTCACTCTGGAATAAAATCCCAGTCCAGGTTAGGCAGAGTCCCTCATTGACTCTCTTCAAGAGGAATCTTGATGAGTGGATGGGAGATCGTAGGTTTACCCCGGGTATCGCTTCTGTGTCACTGTTAGATAGAGGCACAGTATACTAACCTCGAAAAAGGGCATAGCAAAATAATTTTAAAATGGGTGGCGAAAGCCAAACACATTCTGGCTAGGCTTATAAATGCCCTAGGGCAGATAGCCTAGGATGAACCTATGAACCTATGAACCTATGTACTTTGTTCCCCATTGGCCCTATGTGCTGTTAATCACCATGGCAATCACAATACTATGGTAGCATGTGCAAAGGTCACTTGTCAGTCACCTCTATGATACAGTTGTGGAATATGTGGGTCATGTGGCAATGTCACAGCTGCCACATGTACACAGTCAACCCTCTCCCCTACACATGGATGTACAACACATGTATGAGATGCAACCACATAGCCAAACTGGGGACTAAGCACTCTGAACCCAGTACTGGCATAACCTGTCAGGTGGCATGAAATACTACAGTGACTACAATACCAGTCTGATGTAGACCTACACTGACAGCAATCCAAACACGTGAACACACTGGGCCATTCGTGGAGCCTCAGAATAGCATCCTGCCTGAGCAGCAGACACCTCTGCAGCTGGCACACAGGCATACGTTAAGCTGGAACACAGCATGCAACACATAGCACACAAATCCTGTGTGCCAAACAGTCACAGCCTGTACGGCTAGACAACACACCTGCTACAGTTGTGTTAGGTACCTTTATTGCCCAGTACAGTGAGGTCCCGCTCACCAGGCTGGACAAGGTGAAGGTCACAGTGATATGCCCGTGGGGCACTATGGTCCACCACATAACACAAGCATACAGGTCAGTCAGAGGCATGGACACATATGACTCAGTCATTGTCCATGCCACTATGGCTACCTGTGATGTACCTCCCTGGACTACATGATAGGGAACATGGAAGGGCTCTCTGAGCATGTGGCACAGGCTGGTATGACCCTGACCTTGGTTGGCATCATACCCTCACCAGGAATGCTGATGTATTACTGAATGCTGATGAATTACTGTAGCTACAACACCCTAGCTGAAAGGTTCCTAGCATGTAGTCACTGCATTGTTATGGAACAACTTGTTACCACTCCCACAACAGGTGAAAACATGCAGCACCTGTTCACCAACAACATGTAGACTATATGCCCCAGACCAGATGTGTATCCCTCGCTGCTAGGATGATACCATATACATCTCACACTGTATATACACATACCACATGCAGCACCCACACAGAAGACCACAGTCATAATGTTATCCAGTGCAAATACCATGTATTCACATGTGGCAGGCGTCAGACATGGGAACTATTGAAGGTCACAGGTACATATGTGTATTTGGCACACACATACATCATCTGTGTCCATTGCCATTACTGGTTTAATCGATGTCATGCATTATTGTGAACAACAACCCACACACATGGGCATTCTGTGTGACAAAAACACATGTGGCATGTCTGGAATCCAATGCCATAACTAACTGTGCTATGACAGTAGTGAGAGACGCAGTAGCAGAGCATGCTATTTGCATTACTGGGAGATTTGCCCTCTTCCGCTGTACTTGTAGGGTGCTGACATCATCTCTGTGTAGAGATTGGAATATGCAGCAGCTGGTGTGTTGTACTGGTTGGCAAAAGGGTCAGTTCTTTCACACATGTAATTGCTCACACCCTACTTTCACCCCCCCACACACACACTTGCAGGATTCAAACCCCTACTTAACTACGTTATGACACTCAAGATAGACGCATTAGCAGAGCGCGCTATTCGCATTACTGGGAGGTTTCTCTTCTCCTGCTATACTTATAGGGTGCTGACATCATCAGTGTTTAGAAAGGGGAATGTGCATCCTGTAGTGTGTTCTCCTAGTTGCCAAAAGGGACATTTCCCTCACACAGAATTGCACACACACTAACCCCCCTCACCCAAACACACACACTTGCAGGATTCAAACCCATACCTAACTATGTTATGGAACACAAGACGGACACATTAGTGGAGCACGCTATTCGCATTACTGGGAGGTTTTCCTTCTCCTGCTGTACTTATAGGGTGCTGACATCATCAGTGTTTAGAAAGAGGAATGTGCATCCTGTAGTGTGTTCTCCTAGTTGCCAAAAGGGACATTTCTTTCATACAGAATTGCACACACACTAACCCCCCTCCACACACACACTGAGCATTTGCAGGATTCAAACCCCTACTTAACTATGTTATGACACTTGAGACGGACGCATTAGCAGAGCGCGCTATTTGCATTACTGGGAGGTTTTCCTTCTCCTGCTGTACTTATAGGGTGCTGACATCATCAGTGTTTAGAAAGAGGAATGTGCATCCTGTAGTGTGTTCTCCTAGTTGCCAAAAGGGACATTTCTTTCATACAGAATTGCACACACACTAACCCCCCTCCACACACACACTGAGCATTTGCAGGATTCAAACCCCTACTTAACTATGTTATGACACTCAAGACGGACGCATTAGCAGAGCGCACAATTTGCATTACTAGAAGGTTTCCCTTCTCCTGCTGTACTTATAGGGTGCTGACATCATCAGTGTTTAGAAAGGGGAATGTGTATCCTGTAGTGTGTTTTCCCAGTTGCCAAAAGGGACATTTCCCTCACACAGACTTGCACACACAACAACCCCGCTCATCCACACACACACTGAGCATTTGCAGGATTCAAACCCCTATCTAACTATATTATGACACTTGAGTGAGACGTATTAGCAGAGCACACTATCCGAATTACTGGGCATCTGTTCTGCACCTGCAGTATTTATAGGGTGCTGACATGATTATTTCTACAGCGGTATGTACATCTAGTACTACCTGTCAGGTGGGGGATAGCATATATATGTATTTGCAGCCACCTACTTCAGGGTCAGATATGCACATCGCACTGGCAGGTTATGTTCTATACCATGCTTCATGACCACAGGACCTGTAACACACAACACAACCAGTTCGGACCACCCCTCCCACATCCAGGACACACACTTTGCTTCCCTGGGAACAGTGCCAAGATATGTAGGTGTTCACATACACCATTCCAGTTGTTAACGTCAGGTACAGGTATATTGTGTGTGGGAACTACTCAGGTCTCTACAACATTACCCTACAGCCACTACAATTTGTGAATCCATGTGCTATGGCAGAGCCACTCACCACAGCCACAAGGGGGAATACATATTGCACCTGACCGTCTGCAACATGGGTACTCACTGTTCCACACCTGAGGTAGACCACCATTGTTGATATCTGACCATACCCACCTTTCCCTGGGCATCCATATCCCATCCCCACCCCCAGGCAAGGTTGTCACTGCAAACAAAGTGTATTTATCAAAAGCAGACTTTACACTTGTGAAGACTGGGGTGGAAGACTTCAAAGGACCCATGCTGGGGGAGTATACAGGCCACTCTGCATAATCCTTGACAATTGCATTCTATGTGCATGTGGAAGGTTTGCATTGATCATGCTATCCCAAATATACCCATGACTGCTGCACAACAGGACACCTGTCAGGTGTACACCAGCCATATATGAGCTGTCCAACAGATGGAGTGAGCTAATACATTGCAGAGCAGTAGCCCACAGAGGGAGGACATCTCTGAACAGTACTGGCACAACACTTCAATCCCTCATAATCATCACGACAAAGTGTTGACAGTGAAATTGTCCAGACAATGCAGATAAGGCTCCCCTCAGTCTGTTATTGATGCCCACTTACTGCTAGAGGTCCTCACCAACCCTCTTCCAGCACACACCAACAACATGGATGTGGCTTAGCAAATTCAACCCCTGGAATCTCCACTGTGTCCCTGCTTGACAGAGGCACAGCACACTAGCCTCACACGGTGACTTATGTGACCTACTTTACAGTGGCACAGTAGCCTACTGTACTGGGGAGGCAGACGCCAAGCACACTCTGGCTAAGCTGTCATTCCCTAGGGCAAACAGCCTAGTGTTGACCTCTACACCCATATGTTTAATTATCAGATGCACAATATTTGTTGCTGATAGACTGTTTGCCATAGCATTCCCTGTTTCTATGAACAACTTGTGTATCTGTGGAAGATGTTTGAATATGAGAGAGATCCACTATATCACGTATGTCACTGTAGTCATTTAACTGTGTGCACTGGGCAGATTGCTGTAATGTGGTTGGTTCCTGGAATTACACGTACAAATACCGGATATGTGTGGCCAACTGCTAAACTGAGATTTGGCCTAAGTGTGTGAGCATGCCCAGTTCAGGCTTTCCATGGCATGTTGTCTGACATATGTCTCATTTATCAAAGTGTGCGAGCATGCCCAGTGTGAACTTTCCATATGTTGAACTCTGCAGCCCACCACATTTGTGGATGAGTGTGAACTTCAACAATATCTCACGTTTATGGTTGTGTGTTGTGTGTCATGTTGTGTAGTTACTGTCCAACTGCTTTGTGTCTGAACACAACAGGGATTATACTGTGCCTGCAGGGTTTGCATGGGATACTTTGCATACAGTTGTCAACATCCTTTCATACTGACCTAACACTGTAGTACCGTATCGTGTACTGGTTCAGTACTTTCACTGTGGTGGACAGTATCCTGGGCTTTAGTCCTATCACTGCTTTACATTTTCACAGTGAGCACAACAGCCTGGTTAGGGGCCAGTTGTGCACATCTGACCATGTTGCATTATGTTCAGATATGAACTACTTAAACCAGGCTTGTCCAACATTGGTAGTGTATTCCACAACATAGGTGTACATTGGCAAACACTAGCGATGTGCCCTAGGCCATTTCTAATGCTAGTCGGAGAGTGTGTTTGTCCTTCGACACACATTGTAAGTGGAGTTTTCCATGACATATGTCATGGTTAGTATACTGTGCCTCCGTCTACCCATGACATAACAGTGATACCCAGGGTAAACCTACCATCTCCCATCCACTCATCAAGATTCCTCTTGAGGAGAGTCGATGAGTGACTCTCTGGCTAACCTGTACTGGGAGTTTACTCAAGAGTGGGGGTGCCCTCTGTGTTATGGATCATTCAGTACAGCTTGTCCTATGTATGTCAGTGCTGGGGTTCAGGTCCCTCATGTGCATAGCTCACTGCCATTCAGATTGTACAAGGTGCAGCATATTCATTGATTCCAGCTTGGACATGGCTTTATACATTAGGCACAGCTTGCCTCTGGGTGGGCAGTATGGCAGTGTGTGGAGCTGTAGTTTGTTTAATCAGGCAACACATGGCATCTGTTCAAGCTCTTTGATACTCCTGGTGAGGTACTTTTGGGGACTTTACAGTTGATGGAGGTGTCTGCTGAGGTACATCCCACAGGGGCTATTGTAGTCAATTGTAATGCTGATGAAGGATGACTGCAGAGCCACAATGACCTCCCCTTATCTAGATCTGACAACCTTCATGATTAGGTGGGTATATGGTATGTTTCTGTAACCACTACAGCCACATGCTTGTCCAATGCAGGATATCTATCAAATTGTGTCCCCCACTTACTGTATATCCACAGGGGTTGACTACACACTTTTCTGCAATTAGCTTGTTGACATGGCTATGGCACCAGTTGTCTGTTTCTATGTGGCCCTTTTGTGGGATGCTTGTGTCAGCTGGAGGGTCAGATATGGTGGCCAGTTTGTAGTCCTCTGCAAACATGTTCAGACACAGTCCTTCCATGTTGGCCTGTACCTATGAGACATATATACCAAACGAGGGAGGTCCCAGTACCAAGCTTTGTGGGATGCCAGTTATATCTGGTTTGTAGTCTGACATGGCTGCAACATGTCTGACAATGTCAGTTCTGTCCTTGGTCTGGTTTGCAACCCCTCTACTGACATAGGGGTTTATATTTAAGCTGGTGAGCTTATCTATAATGAACATGTGGGGTATTGTATCGAAGACTTTGCAAGGTCCAGCTACGCTGTGTGGACCACATTGCCCTCATCAATGACCTTAATGACTGTTTCAAATGAGTCAAACATGTTTAAGGGGCAGGATCTGCACTTAAAAAAGCCACACTGGGTAGGGTCCGGTGTCAGTAGGTCCCCAATATCTTTATGTCTGCGGTACATGCTGATCCTTTCCATAGCTGTGCAGACCAAGCTTGTCAGGATTCTGGGGTGGTAGTTTGCAGTATCCATTCAGGCAACACCTTTGTTGATAAGGACCACTGTTGTTGTACACTGCTCTTTGGGTACATATCATGTGGTAAGGCTGACATTGAGCATTAGTGTGATTTGGCATTCCATTCTTCTTGGAGTCCATGTTGGACTCAGCCCAGGACACCATCTCATACCATTGCTGCTGTGTGTTTTGCTTTGTAGATGCTGGCTGTTACCTCAGCATCTGCAATGTCACGGGGCCAGCAGTCTGCTGGGATAGATATTTTGCATTCTGGGGGGGGGGGGTTTGCACTGCACCTGTCAGGTTGGATGTTGGCAATATGTGTGTGTGTTTGGTATGTTGTTTGTAATATTTGAGTGATTCAGAGCATATCTGTGAATTCCCAACAAGGTTCCTATCATCAGTTAAGAAAGCCTTTTGATTATCCTTAGTGTCCTGTACAATTTGTATCTTCATAGGTTCATAGGTTCATACTAGGCTATCCACCCTAGGGCATTTATAAGCCTAGCCAGAGTGTGTGTGGCTTTCGCCACCCCTTGCTATGTGAATATTATGGCCATTTATGATTTACTTTACTGTGCCTCTGTCTGGACATGACACAGTGAAGACCCCCAGTGTACATCTACGATCACCCATCCACTTGGCAAGATTCCTGTTGAAGAGTGTCAGTGAGGGACTCTGCCTAACATGGAGTGGAATTCTGTTCCAGGGTGTAGGGAGCCTCTGGGTTATGTGTCTGTCCCTCCAGCACATCCTATTTCATTATGTGTTGAGGTCGACATCTCTCACTCTCACAGCTCTGATGGCTTTGGGTTTTCTGGAGTGGACCATGTCCATTACTCCTGTGTTGGACATGGCCTTGTACAACAGGCATACAACGCCTCTGTGTAGGCAGTATATGACTGCATTCAGCTGGGGTGTCTACAGCCAGGCAGCATATGACGTATATTTGAGACCCTTTATCCTCTTGGTGAGGTACCTTTGAGGTCTTTCTAACTGCTGCAGGTGTCGGGTAAGGTACATCCCAAATGAGGCATTGTACTAGATTATGGGTCTGATAAGAGAACAGTATAGGGGCACAATGACCTCTGTTGATGTAGATGTGAATCCTTTTATGATACGGTGTCCAATATAGACAGTCTTCCTAGCCATGTTGGCAATGTGAGTGTCACATAACAGGTTACTGTCCACTTGTGTCCCTAGGTCCCTGATTACTCCTTCCATACATAATGGTTTACCACCTATGTGGTAATTTGTGAGCACCTTGTTTGGTATTTGGTGAGACATGCATACTGTCCAGTGTCTTCAGGATGGCTGGGTGGGGTTCCTGTGTGTGAGAGTGTGGTCTGTAGCATGCTACAGACTGTACAGCACTTTTGCCTATGGTTAGTTGCACATGGGTGGTCTCCAATGCTTCGTGCATTATCAGTTACCTGTACGTATGGGTGTCTGTGCTGAATATGGATACTCCCCCTCCTTTTATGTTTTGGTTCAGGTTTTGGGGCCATAATGCATGATATGAGGTATAACCTAGTAGTGCTGGTGTGCTGTCAGGAGGCTTGCTGCAAGTTTCTGTCACTGCACGGACATCAATGTTCTCCATACTGGGGAGGGCCTCAGGAGCATGCATATTGAGGTTTACATGTCTGGCATTGGTCAGCATTACCCTTATGTTTCTTTCCACTTATGTTTTCTAGGGTGATGGGTTAGTATTTTTGGCCTTGCCTACGAAAGGCTCTATGGAGGTGGCAAAAGCCTTATCCAATATCCAGACGCCCAGGGGTAACAGGTGCAAGCCATCCCTGGAACAGCAGCATGGCTTGTCAAGCATGACATCCCAAGCAGACAGACATTGGATCCCCTTGGAATGACACCAGTAATTGTGCCACTTGTTAAAGCTGATCATTCTGTGTTTGTACTGTGGCATCATTCTTGGTGAGGGTAGGATGCTGCAAACGGTCAGTGTCATACCGGCCTGGACTACATAATTGGAGAGCTCATCTATGTCTCTTTTCATGTAGTCCGGGGAGGTACATCTCAGGTCATTCACGCCAGCATGGACAATGACTGCATCATATTTCTACTTGCTTTGGGGTGACCTGCGTATTTGTGTTATGTGGCATATTGTAGCAGCCTCCAGGCAGCTTACTGTACCCTTTTCCTTGTTCAGTCTGGTGCGCGGGACAGCAGTGTGTCTGACTATGGAGTCACCTATTACATCTGTATCAGGCATGTTGTTTCTCCTTCTGGCCTGTGACTGTTTGGCACACCAGCTTTGTGTACTATGTGTTGCATGTGCTATGTTTGGAGGTTGTGGTTGCTTGGGTGTCTGCTTTGGAGGCCTCTGTTGGTGTGGTGTGTTTGTAATTAGGGCCTCCGGGAATGTTTTTCTGTGTTTATGTCTTTGGTTTGCAGTTTTGATAGGTCTATGTGGGACTGGGTTTGTGGTGTGTGTGGTTACCTTCTCCTCCTGACTAGTTTTGACAGTACTGAGTTGAGGGAGCTCAGCCTCCGGTTTGGATAATTGGTTGCATCTCTCACATATATTTGTATTTCTTGGGGGGAGTTCAGGGTTGTCTGTGTACTTGGGGCAGGTGTAACATTGCCTCAAGATTCACAGATTCAACTTGTTGTAAATGGCCTTAGTGGATTGTATGTGTGGACATATTTTATTGCCATACTACTGATCAGTGATTACTTCCCTTTTTATGTTTGCTCTATCATGTAGTAGCTTCCTTATTCTCTTGTATGCTTTGGTAATGGCTGGAGTCCACCATGCCAGATGCCTGTGTGTATGGCATTGTGTCTTGGTTTTATTTGGGATTGCATAATCCAAGCATTCCTGGCAGTGTTCATGGAATGCCTGTATAACAGGTTCTGAGGTGTGGCCCATATTTTACACCTGCACAGGGCCTTTAATGGATTCCACATCAGTTTGGAGGAGTGCAACCTTTGCTTTACACATGTTTTTCACTGTGGTTTTCTGGCCAGGGACTGTGGTCAGGATGTGTATATCCAGTGTGATTACTCTATGGTCTGGTCTTACCAGTGAGGGATACACTTCTCATCTTGCCATCCAGTACCCATGTTGCTGATTATCACATCCAGTATGCTTACTCCTCTTGTGGGAGTGGTATGTTGTTCCTGGGCATTTTGGTTTATGGATTCTAGGAACTTTTGTCCTACAGTGTTGGAGCTAGTATAATGCTCCCAGTCTATGTCTGGGTATTTTCAGTCACACAATATAATGTGGTTTGGAGGGCTTGATATATTCATGTATTCCAACACAGACCAGGTGCAGTTCCTGGTGTTAGGACAGTAGTCTGTAGCAGGCTATAAACTGGGAGGCAGTTTTAGCCACTGTTACTTGACCATGGCTAGTCCATGCTGCTTCTTGTTGTGGTACCAACATGGGGTGTGGTTATCCTTGACAATTATTGCTAGTCACCCTCCTTTTGTAGCTTGTTCCATGTTTTGGGGCTGTACAGCACAGTATGAGGTGTAACCTGGTAGTGTTAGGGTGCTGTTGTGAGCCTTGACCCAGTTTTCTGTTACAGGACAGATATCAACATTCTCCATACTGGGGGAGTTTAGACTGCATGCATCTTGCTGTTTAGACTTCTGGCATTGGGTAGCATTACATCTAGGTTCTTATCCCTTGTGATACCTATGGAGGTGGGTTTGTGTTTTGAGCCTTACCTATTCAGGGCACACTGTGGGTAACAACAGCCTTTGCCAGTATCCATAAGGCCTGGACTGATAGGTGCACACCACCCCTAGCAGGTGGAGCATCATGTCATGCTCAGCATGTCATCCCAGGCTGGCACACATTGGATCCCCTTTGACTAACTGCAATATTTCAGCCATTTATTGCAATTGATCATCTCACCGTCATATTGTGGCATCATGCTTGGTGAGGGTAGGATGTTAGTCAGGGTCATCAAGTGTGCATATACTACATGTTGTTACATTGCTTAACACATGGCATTCATGCCTCAGGTGGTGCTGCAGGACTGCCTCTGTCAGATGCACATACTACACTCCCTGTACATGTTTGAGAGCAGGTTATGTCATTTTAGGCATCCCTGTTATTATATGAGTGAGTCAGAGAGGGGGGTATCATTCCCAGGGTTCCTACTGAGCAAGTGTATGTGCTATGCATTGCCTCTTTGCCAAGGCCAGGGCATACTGGGCACGCCTCCTTCTGCCTACTGGGGCAGGCTCAGGTTGTTTCTCCTCCGAGTCATGCTCTGCCTGTGATGGCCTTGGCAATGGTGGGGGGCTGTTTGGCCCGGCCCTATGCTGATCCTGCTGCAGCTGTTTTTGCAAGATCATATTATGTAGCATAGCACATACCATGACAATTTGGGTACATGTAGTTGGTGAGTACTGCAAGGCTCCACCAGATGTGTCCAGACACCAGAACCATGACTTGAGCAGCCCAAACACATGCTCTATTACATTACGTGTTTGTGCGTGTGCCTCATTATGGCGTTCCTGTTCAGGTGTGTGTGCGTTGCTGATGGGTGTCATCAGCCACGGCTCCAGTGCATGACCTGCATCCCCCACTAGGTGTCCATGTGGGATGTCCCCATTGGCAAATGTCTGGTACAGCTGCGTCAAATGCCAGATATGGGAATTATGGTAGCTCCCAGGGCAGCCAGCACACACATTCATTATTATGCCCTGGGCATCACACACGACCTGGCAGTTGATGGAGGGGAAGCCCTTGCTGTTAATGTAGGCCCTACCCCGCTCACCAGCTGGTGCTTTGATGCATATGTGCATGCAGTCTATTGCACCCACTACCTCAGGGTATTCCGCTATTTGCTGGAAGAGACGCATATTGCTGGCCAATACCTCACGGGCATTGGGGAAATATACATGATCACCGACATGTGCTGACATGGCATCCAGGAACTGGTGCAGTACCCTGGAGGCTAATGCCTGTGATATCCCCATCATATCACCAGTTGGTCTCTGGAAGGTACCAGTATTCTTAGGCCAACACATACCTTGGTTTCCACTGGGATGGGTTCCCCTCTGTTGGTTCTGTGTGTGCAGCGTGGCCTGCACAGCTCGACAATTTGCTGCAGGAGGTCTCTGTCCACTCTATAGCGCTCTACTATCTCCAGCTCATGTAACCCGTGGTAGGTGACCCTGGGCCTGTACACTCTTCTCCGTCTCCTCACTGTGGGTTGTCTGGCACCATTTGCATTGTCACCACCCTCAGCAAGTAGCCTATGTCTCCTTATGACAGCTATGGCAGCCCCTAGCATTTCTGCTCTGAGTTCAGCTTTTTCAGTTTTCACTTCTAATAGCTTACTCCTGTCTTGCAGTGTCTCTTGAGAGAAACATCCTGCACTGCTGTTTGCAGACTTTTAAGTGCTTGGCTGAGCTACTATTCTGCCTGTGTAATTGCCTGCTTCTAATTGTTTTCACCTGCTAGCTCCAGCAGTATTCCCTGCTAGCTTCCTACTAATTCTGTTGCTTCCTTTTTCCTTTCTGTTTCCTCAGGGGGGAGCAACGCGCATACCAGCAGAAACACGCTCACAGTGGCTTACACACACGCACACAGGCTTACACGGTTCAGAATCTGCTTATTTGGGTTAAAACGTGCGCACACTAGTGCAAACAGTCTTACAAGTCTGCCAACAGGCTCCCACATTCTCAGTCTGCCTTACACGCACGCGCACTGCCCTACTTGCGCTTCATGGCGCGCACACGTGTGCATGCACGCCCAGCAAGAAACTTTGGTGTAAGCAACAGTGTACACCTTCCATTTCTTGACTTTCCCATGCTTATCTTGTGGCACTCCACTTTCCATGATATGTGTCTGACATCTGTCATGTAACACTGACCTCCAATGAACTGCATTTCTTTCTACCATTCCCCCCTGTGATGTCACCTATCTCCTACTCTATTCCTCCCCCTTATGTATCACTTACACTACTCAGAATGTGCTCATTTGCTATGTGACAGTGGAATTCAGTATCCTAACACTCATTTACATCAGATTGCCTACTAATGCTTAGTTACATATCTTAGACTCAGCTTCCCCCCTTAGCAACCACTAAATGGTGGCCATGTTGTTTTTGGTCTGCTGGTCCCTGCATTGTAAATCCATGTATTGCATAAAACCCACATTTGTGGGTTTATAACCTTTATTTTTATGTTTTATACAGTGCAGCCCATTTGCGTGGGGCTTCGCTGCGTTTAAACATCGGCGATCACCGAAAAAAAAAATATTTATTTCTTATATTTTCATCGGCGTACCTTGCCAATGGCCACATATTTGGTCATTGGCATGCTGCCTGACACATATGCACCCTTTATTTGGAGCTGACATGGCTCCATTGTGTTTGTTGCAGAAACATACTCAGTTGTCAACTGAGTACATTTCTGCAGCTAAAACGGCTCTTACACGGGCTGCTTTGGGCTTCCTGGATCGCTAATCTACCTCATTTGCATGCCTTTCGGCTGCAAGTGAGGTGATTAGCATATCCACGCCCACTCCGTGTAAGAGACGTTTTAGCTGGTCTCTTACATGGGATTTAGGGCTGTTCCTGGATCGCGAAGGCTGCATGGAGTCTTACACTACTCTTAGACTCCGTGCAAGCCTTCGTGAATCCTGCCCTCTGTCTAGATACTAGAGCCCTTCAAAGGTTTCAATCCTACCTGAATGGTCAACAGCAGGCTGTCCTCTGGCAAAACAAACTCTCTAATCTTCTACCTAACACCCTTGGAGTACCACAAGGCTCTATACTAGGGCCCTTGCTGTTCTCCATCTTCATTAACGACCTTTATACTGTCATCCCAAAAGTCAGCTGTATCCAATATGCTGATGATTCTACTCTGATTTGCTCGGCCATGTCTCCAATAGAGTTATGGCCAGCCACCCAGACCACCTTTAATACAATAGAAAACTGGCTTTCTGTAACTTGTGGAACTTGTTTAACTTGCTTACTTATGTAATCACTGTAAATAGTCTGTTTGTAATATGTAATGCTGGTATTATGTAATGCTGTATCTGCTTACCCTTGGAGATTTTCTCCCCAGGCCTCCGCTGAAAATGGACATGCATCCAGTCGGACTATCCTGGTCAACAAATGTAAAATAAAAAAATAAAATAAATAAAATATATTGACATTTGATTACCAGGAAAGTCCAGCTTGGTAGCAGCCCATTTTCAGCAGAGGCCCAGGGAGAAAAGCTCCAAATTATGTACTATAATAGTAGTAAATCAGGACAAGGAAAGCCAGTGTTTTTATGAACTCTATAAAGTGCCAGTCTGTGATCAGATCCAGGACTTCATCTACCTGCCATGACACTAGTCATGACTTCACCTGTCTGCCATGATACTAGTCATGACTTCACCTGTCTGCCATGATACTAGCCATGACTTCATCTGCCTACCATGATACTAGTCATGACTTCACCAGTCTGCCATGATACTAGCAATGACTTCATCTGTCTGCCATGATACTAGTCATGACTTCACCTGTCTGCCATGATACTAGCAATGGCTTCATCTTCCTGCCATGACACTAGCCACAACTTCATCTGCCTGCCATGACACTAGTCATGACTTCACCTGTATGCCATGATACTAATCATGACTTCACCTGTCTGCCATGATACTAGTCATGACTTCACCTGCCTGCCATGATACTAGCCACGACTTTATCTGCCTGCCATGACACTAGTCATGACTTCACCTGTCTGCCATGACACTAGTCATGACTTCACCTGTCTGCCATGATACTAGTCATGACTTCACCTGTCTGCCATGACACTAGTTATGACTTCACTTGCCTACCATGATACTAGTCATGACTTCATCTGTCTGCCATTATACTAGCCACGACTTTATCTGCTTGCCATGACATTAGTCATGACTTTACCTATCTGCCATGATACTAGCCACGACTTCATCTGCCTACCATGATACTAGTCATGACTTCATCTGTCTGCTATTATACTAGCCATGATGTTATCTGCCTGCCATGACACTAGTCATGACTTCATCTGTCTGCCATGATACTAGTCATGACTTCACCTGTCTGCCATGATACTAGTCATGACTTCATCTGCCTGCCATGACACTAGCCACGACTTCTTCTGTCTGCCATGATACTAGCCATGACTTCATCTGCCTGCCATGACACTAGCCATGACTTCATCTGTCTGACATGATACTTGCCATACCATGTGATAAAGTACAGTAGGATGCTAGTTCCTCTCCACAGAGTGGAATGGAGTGAAAGGAAAGGGGGGGGGGGTCAGACCAACCTGTTTCTGTCATGTATGTCCTTACATACTCACAATTAAATCTATTTTAGTTGTAAGAACGGCTTTCCGTTTCTCATTTTCATTTTGCTCTAGCTTGGCTGCTTGACGGCAGCATTTACTCTTGTCGGTTTTGTTGTTACACACTAACTATATGTGTTAGCTGGATAATTTTTTGTTGTACTCTATTCCAGATGACACCTTTTAATAAGTCAAAGTGATGACCTCTTTGGTCAGCAAAGAATACAAATGTGCATGTTTTGTTTTGTAGGGCTTGCAGTTTTTATGCATTTTCTGCAGAGTGGAGACACAGCACGGGCAGATCATATTTCAGTTTGTGAAACATTAGGATATCGTTTCTATAACAGTACATTTGGTTAGGGTGAATGGATGTTGCGTGCAGTGAACTGGAAAAAGAGAGAATAAATGAGATGCCACATCAGTCTAAGGTTATGACAGATACTTATGAAGAGCAGCTGTACGGAACAAAGTTTTGTTACGCTGTTAAACGCTGCCTCCTTTCCCTGTAACTTAAGTCAACTGACTCTTACATTAGGAAACCTTGTAAACTGCAACTGGCAATTTTCCAGTTGTACAATTGTGAGCAATTGATTTAGTTTTTCTGGTATATCTTTAAAATCTGGCAAGTGTTTATTTACTGCATTGCTCTCTTGCTTAGGTTTCTTAGCTATAAATCTTAGTTCATTCTGAAGTATGCTACCCCCCCCCACCCTCAAACCTTTCTGAATGTATTATTACTATTTGTCCCAAAATAGCTGAGTATTGTATTGAAACTGTTAAGGATTCTGTGGAAAGTTAAGCACTGTACTTGAATGCTTTCCCCATCCCATAATGAGTAGCAGAATCTATGGTTGGGAAGCAGTCCTGAGGAAGAGTCCAGAAATAAGTATTATTATTATTATTATTATTATTATTGGTTTAACCACGTTAAACCATGTTTGTCTGTAAATTTGGTGCTTTTGTTAGTTGTGACACAGGAGACATGTCTTAACTGACTTGCTCAAAGTCATACAATAGGCAAATGATAGATGAGAGATTCAAACCCATGACTATGTGGTGTGGGGGGGGACTTTACCCTTCTGTAAAATATCATTTATTTGAAATATATGCCCTTAATTAAGGCAGCAGTATCAACATTTATTTTTTTTTTATTATGGCCGCTGCATAATATTACTGATTATTAGCAGATTGGCTCTGTCTGAGTTTTATTTTATAATAGGTTCATAGGTGCATATTAGGCTAATGACCCTAGAGCCTTTACAAGCCTAGCCCATAGAAGAGCCCTGGCATCATGCTGCCCAATGTTAGTTCCCAGTGCCTGTATCAAATAGAGTCTCTGGAGTGATCCCCAGGGTGAACTTTCCATTTCCCATCCATGTGTCATGATTTCTCTTGAAGAGGGCCAGTGAGGTGCTCTGCTTGACATGTATGGGAAGTCTATTCCAGATCATGGGCAGTCTTTGGGTTATTATCTTGTCCCTCCAGCATGTTCCGATTGTGGTAATGAGGTTGAAGTCTCCTGATTGTGGTGCAGAGGGATTGGGATTTCTTTAGATGCAACATTTCTAACAGAGCTGGGTCAGACATGGCTTTGTAAGTCAAGCAGAGATTGCCTCTTAGTAGACGATATGAGACAGAGAGTAGCTGGAGTTTTTTGTGTCTGTCCATGTAGGACATGTGTTTAAGGCCTAGGATCCTCTTTGTGAGGTACTTTTGTGGCCTTTCCAGCTGTTGCATGTGTCTAGTGAGGTACATGCCAAATGGGGCATTATACTCAATGATTGGCCTAATGAGGGAAGAGTAGAGAGAGATGTTGACCTCTTTCTTCCTGGATACAAACCCTTGGTAATGAGATGTGTCACATAGAAGGACTTTCTGACCACAGTGGCAATGCGGTGGTTGAAGGAGAGGTTGCTGTCAGCCTGTGTCCCCAGATCTCTTACAACATCTTCAGTGTTCAGTGGGCTCCCATCGATGTGGTAATTAGTGGGAACTGAGCTTTTCCCAAAGCGGATGATGACGCATTTTTTGGCATTAAGCTTAAGGCCATGGTTTCGACACCAGTCCTTGGTCTCAGTGAGGCCTTTCTGTAGGATGTCTACATCACTTGGGGAGTTAATAATAGCTCCCAGCTTGCAGTCATCTGTGAACTTGGTCAGCCAGAGTCCCTCCATGTTGGCCTGAACATCTGAGAAGTAGATACCAAACAGGAGAAGACCCAGGACCTATCCCTGTGGGACTCCACTTGTGACTGGTTGTCAGTCTGACTTGGAGTCCAAATGCGATATGATTAAATACATTTCAATTTCTACACAAGCTGTACATATTTGTTGAGTTCAGTCTCTCATTAACTCATCTACCTGCTCTTGATAGACATATATTTGGGTCTAATGTACATATTATATGCTTGCTCTGTTTTTATCTTTGTAAAATCTATCATCAACTCTTTACATGCAAATTTTATACTTGTAACTGCTGCTGTGTTTGTATGAAAATCTGCACCTTTGTTCATTTGTAATTGCCTTTCTTCTCTCTGGTTGTGCCTGTAAATGGCCACATTTGATCCACACACCACCAGAATCAACAAATGTAAATAAATAAAATAAAATAAATACCTCTCAGTTGTACCTCATTATGAGAAACATTTCTCATTTTGAGTCTTAAAAATACTATGTTTCACACTGTGCCACATTGAAAGGGTTTGGCACATGCTCATTGCTAAGAATTTCTTAAGCAAATATTCGCATAAAGTAATACCGAATAGTACTGAATTATATTAATTCATCAGAAGAACTCAGTCAATAAACATTCTCCTGGCTTCCTAGCTGAAGTTGTTAACAACTGTTCCATACATTGTCCATTTGTTTCACAATGTGAGAGGCAGAATTTGAGAACAATCACACAGATTTATTTATTCATTTTATTATTTATTTGACATTTGTTTACAGGGGTGGTCTGACTGGGTCTACAGAACCCATTTTCAGCAGAGGCCCGGGGAGAGAAGCTCCACATACAGTACAATACGAATACAGTGAAATCCAATACAATAAAGATTACATTAGAAATACTATACAAAAATAAGTTGAAAGAACGGGTTCCTATTAGATTACCGAAGACACATTCTTTCAAATGCGTCTTGGTCGAATTTGAAAAGACGAAAAGGTAAAATGATGAAGCGGAATATAAGCAAATTCTTTCCCTGGGAAAGAAATTGCTTGGCCGCGTCCGTTACTTTGCCGTTTTTGTCAATGTAGTGCGATCTCGCAGTTGGTAAATTTAAGTAGGGGGTGTGTAAGGGGCCCAGCCCCCCAAATTGGGGGGTGTGGGTGAAGCCAACCCCCAGTTTATGTTATAAGTGTTTTTTGGGGGGGTTTTTTGGAACAGGCTGTTCTAAGCATTCGAGTTTGTAAGCTTTCGCTTACATGGGGGTCGATAAATCTTCGTTCGCTTTTCTAAGCATTCAATAATTTAATATAGGCCCAAAAGAACAAACTGCTACAAGGTGTAATATATTACTGCACATCTAAACAGTTCTATACAGTTAAAACATTACAGACGATAATAGTCACTCTCATCATACATGATGTAGAGATAGCAGCCGGAAAGGTAGTGATGCAGATAGATAGTGAGAGAGAGTTAAGAAGAAGAGAAGCAATACAGCCTGAGCAGCAGGTTAAGGATATAGTATAGAAGCAGAGAAGGAGTTAGAAGAGCTTTAGGATTTTGCAGTCTGTGAGGGGTTAAAATGTGAGAGAAGAGGAAGACCTGAGCATTAGGCAGGCTTTATGCATGAGCAGAGCCATGTACTTTTGAGATGATTTTTTTAAAGAAGCTTTGAAACGGGTTAGGCCAGGCATAGACCTGGTAGCTAGAAATGTGACAGAATAGGAAGACCTGAGCACTAGGCAAGCTTTATGCAGGAGCAGAGCCATGTACTTTTGAGATGATTTTTTAAAGAGGCTTTGAAATGGGTTAGGCATATTATTTAGGAATAAACCTGGTAGCTAGAGGTAGCGAATTCCAATGTATACAGACAGAGTATGAATACAGAGAGTGACCAGGTTTTCTTGTGGGTTTTGAAATAGCTAAAAGATGTTTGTCTTCTGATCGTAGGGATGGATTTGGTGTGTAAGGTGCAACTAGATTGGCTAGTGCAGGGCAGGCAGTAGACTTGAAAATAAGGTTGTGCAAGGTGGTAGCTGAATAAAGGCAAGTTGGTTGGGGAGTTCAAGCCAGTTTAATTCTAGGAGTGGTTAACAGTGGTGTGTGTGATATTTAGAGTTTGTGGCAAACTTTGCAACTTTGTTGTAGCACTGTTCCAACTTGCTTAGGGTAGAATTTTGTAAGTTAGTTAAGATAGGGGCATCATAAAGAAGAGAGGGAAGTAAAAATGTTTTTGCACGGTAGTTTTGATTGCTGCAGTAAAACAAATGTTTGTTTCTATATAAGAGTGCCAGTTTTTGATGAGTTTTCTTTATATTTTACTGTATATGGGGGTCAAATGAAAGTTTATTATTTATACCTGCTTTCTGGCTCACATCATCTCTGTATTCGCTTGCTTGATATAGCCGAAGCTGGTGCGATTATTTAGCATTCTGCAGCAGTAAGCAACATCAAGCAATACATTTTCAATGAAAACAGGTTATTTATAGTGTAATAATGAGAACTGTTTCTTTCTTTGTTGATTCAGGCTATTTCTGAATATTTATTTCAGTATCTAACCATTTGTTTTTTTCTTTGTCAATCCTAATTATGTACTCTTTGGGAGAGGGCACTTCTCCCTACACTTCATGAGAAAAAGGAATTTGTCTGACAGCTGCCCAGAGATTAGATCAGGAGGACAGAGTGTATTTATAGGAACCTGTATTTATTTATTTATTTATTTATTTCCAGTTTGATGACCGGGGAGGTCCACTGGGCTCAAACAGCCCATTTTCAGTGGAGGCCCGGGGGGAAAAGCTCCAATAATACATAGTACAAGCTCCATAATATGAAGTACAATACATAGTGGAAACAGAAACAAACTAAGCAAATTTTACATACAAAATAGCAAAAACTAAACAAAAGTTAAACAGATATGTATGCCACCTGGAAACAACCTTTCAACAATGGAAAACATATTACACTGGACCTCAAAAGCCCTACCTCAAGAAACAGTAAATCCTGGGTGATTTTAACATAGGCTGGTCAACTTGTAACTCTCATACCCCAAAAATCACATTAACCTTCATGGCTATACCCAAATAATTCAAATACCAACCATAATGGATAACTCTTCTAACAGATACTCTATCCTCAACTGGATTTTAACAAACAGACCTACCCTCTCCTATCACTGAGGCTGCCTGCATGATAGCCTGAGTGACCGTCTCCCAATCTCTCTACTTAGACATCGAATCAATCCAGCTAAACAGCAAACTTGACATCAAATAGGGAGCAAGAAAAACTTTAACCCCCAACATTTCATCTCCACCTGTAAACTTTACAACTGGTGTCCACTTAAGCACCTTCCTCTAGAAGAAGCAGGTAAATACTTTAACTTAACCTTCATAAATATCTTGAACATCCATGCTCCACCCAGAACTATAGGAATAAAAGTTAACAAGGCCTCAAGGCTAAGCATGGGAACCAGAGCACGACTAACATCAAGAGATAAAGCCTGGGTTCAGTCCCTCAATATCACAAATATACCTGACAGACAGGCCTACCATGAGCTTAGAAATAAGACAAAAAGACTGATAAAACAAGATAAAATTAAGTCAAGGGTGCTGTAAACACAGGACGAGGGGGCACACCCCCCACACATTTACAGCTGCAAGACCATCTTGTCTATTGGGGGAAAAAAACTAAAAATGAATGGCTAGCCTGATCCAGCACTAAGTGACGTAGGCAATTGCCGGGGGGGGCTGCTGATCACATTTGTTGTTCCCCAAATGTTTCAGGTACAACTTTCAAGGAGAGTTTGTTGTGTATGTGTGGAGTTTGGAAGGTGTGTGTGTGTGTGTGTGTGTGTGTGTGTGTGTGTGTGTGTGTGTGTGTGTGTGTGTGTGTGTGTGTGTGTGTGTGTGTGTGCATATGTGTAAACTGCCCCAGTTAAGTATACCTGGTGGTTAGTGTTACTCAGGCTCAAACCCTGTACTTTAGGTACAAGAAACAAGAGCCTGAATTTTCCATCCATACCACCACTTGTGATTCAAGGAGTTGTGTCCATAGCTCTCAACTGTCAAGATTTTCACAGAATATTTGGATCATACTTTTGGTCTGTTCCTCTTAAAATTTGTGGTTTTCTGGCAAATCAGTAAGAAATGAATTCACTAAATAATGCTAGCCCTTTAAGTTTCAGTTTTCCTATCTTTCAGGAAACACGTTAACACAAAACACTTTATTCTAGCAACTTTCTAAGATTATACAAGCAATGTTTAAAATGTGTCCCTGGTTTTGGGACTTTGTCCCCCCCAAATAAATTTTGGCTTTTTCCAGATTTCTTGTGCTGCAAAGTTGAGAGATTTAGTTGAGTGTCACGTGGATTTTACAAGGAGCTGAGAGCTTCAGGGGAAGAGAAGTTTAGTGCTGCTTATGTTGAGTCTGTTTGCATTGCTAGTAGCACAACAGGTAGTGTACTTACTTTTGAAGCAGAAGGCTGTGGGTTCTACTCCCACAGTATGTAAATGGATTGCTGTAACTGTACTGTGTTGTACTTTAAAGGGAGTAGATGCTGCAGTCCTGAGAATGTCCTCCTTTGGAGGAGTTACCTAGTAACTATGAACCTGTTATCAGTTTGCCATCCATTCCCTATTGCAATATTACATTTTTTTAATGTAATGGCAATTTATTCTTCAAGGGTAACAGGCACTTTATTTGTAGATGAAACAATGAAATAAAAAGCTGTTTGCTAGCAGCAACTTCTTCATTAGTTGCAGATCCCTTTAATGTGGAATTATTATGTGACTTTTACTTCTGCAGAGATTTTGCATAGTTACTAATATTGGTGGATCGTAATGACAGAAGTTTCAGTGGCCTTTTACGGTTGAAATTTTCTGAAATGGGTAGTTTTGTCATTATTGGTTCATACATTTTGTTTCATTGCTTACTAGAAGACTGTTCAAAACTACAAATTTAAAACATATTCTAACAAGTGGTGCTGTATTATACAAGGAATATAATTTAATACAGTCAGGAAGGTGAATCAAAGAACGTGTACATGCATGCATGGCCCTAAAAATGTGTAAGGAGCCTATGGTTTGAAAACAGCCCAAAGGTAAGCTCAGGCCTCCACTGGCCAGATGCAAAATGAATGTGGGTTTTCATGCTGTTTCAATGAATCTGATTTTCAAGGGCAGAGAAGTTTACTGCTCATGCTGAGTCTGTTTTCATTGCAAGACTGTATTTGTTTGTTTAACAAATGGCTCAGTGCTTGTGCTATTTCATTTCAATATCTGTAATCATCGTAAAAGTAAACAAGAAAACAGTATGCACGCTGACAAGTTTGAACAGTGTTTATGGTAACTGAGGAGAAATAGCCAAGTAATGGAACACTGGAGTAGCTGGGGAGGGGGCTGCTGCTAGAGAAGTAGGGGTTGCTGCAGGAAGGGCTGCTCTGGGGGACCAAGTCTATTAGGATCTATATTAGATACTCGAAGAGGCATTTCATTGCATGCCTCTTCATCGACCTGTAAACCACGAAAACACAAAATAGTGAACGAGCATATAAGCGATTTCTTTCCCTGGGAAAGAAATCACTTACCCTAAACAAAAAAAAATCACTAAAAACAATACAAAGTGGGGGGGGGGAGGCATCACCCCCCACCCCACCCCCTTAATAAATATACCAACTCCGAGATCACACTACAGTGAGGAAAATGACAAAGTAACAGAGGTGGGCAAGCGATTTCTTTCCCAGGGAAAGAAATTGCTTATATGACCATTCACTGTTTTATGTTTTCGTTATTTAACAGTCGATGAAGAGGCATTCGAAGAAACGCCTCTTCGAGTATATAATAGGAACCCATCTATTACCCTGCCTAGGGCCCAATTTAACCATGATCCAGCTCTGGTATTTTGCACTGTTATTTACCATAAATGATCAGAAGTTGGAATAAAACAACAAAGTGTCAGTTGTAAAAAATAATAAGCACTTTCATTCTGTGCTTGGCAATAAAGGAAAGAAAGCGCTTATTTTTTACAACTGACACCTCGTTGTTTCATTCCAACTTCTGATAGTTTATGGTTTTCACTGTTATTTAATAATTAATAATTAATAACAGTCATATTGCTGAGCATGTCAGTGCAGTTCTGTGGATTGTGAACCTCAGCTGAAGTGGCAGCAGTCCACCCAGGTACATTCTGGGCAGTCATTTATGAAGAACCAGCAGTAAAAATAATGATGACGTTGGTGATAATAAAATAAGACAATGCAGGCAAGAAACTGGAATAACTTTGCTGATACTGTGTTTTCAGAAGTTAATACAGTTTCTTCCTTACCTTAACTCATTTTTTTATTAATGCAAGTTGGCCCCAGTTTTGTTAAATTTTTAAAGTCATGACAGAAACATTAATTTATTTAAAAGAACAATAAAAAAAAACTGTGTGATTTTTATTCTGCTTATAAAAAGTTATTAAAGCTTCTTGCCTGACTTTAAGCCTTTAGTTAGGTTATTTATTATTATTGTTATTTTTCAAGTTGCCCAGTTTTTGTTGGACTTTTTTTATTTAATTGAACAAATAAAAAAAATGCAACAGATTGAGCTTGAAAGTGGTGAACAGCTTTTGCTCACAGTTCCTATTTAAACTTCAAAACCTCATAGCTCAAGGGATAAAGCCAAAAACTTAATGGGTTAGGATACAGATCAAAGGTCCAGAATCAGGGACATATTTTAAATATAACATTGTTCTTATATGCTTTGCTGCTAGAATAACAGGTTTTGCATTAGCCTGCATTTTCTGAAGGATATGAAGTCTAGAAGTCAGAGACTCGAGAGTCTATCATTATTTTAAGTTTTGCAATCCTCATAAAGTTGCCAGAAAATCACACATATTATGAGGAACAGACCAAAAATTAGACACAAAATCAGGGTCAGTCAAACATATGCTCTGATCTCTCAACCTCTTATGGCAAGAATCGGGGGAAAGTGTGAAAGGCTCAAAATCATGGGCAAATTTTAAGCTTTACTCATCACCAAAGCAATGGATGAAGGTAAAACAGTTCATACCATATTACCTTGACCTGGTCAAGCCTTTTGACACAATCCCTTACTCAGGTATAGTACAAAAGATGAATAATGTAGGAACAAACACTTACATCACTAGATGGATTGCCAGCTTGCTCACAGGAAGCAGGAAATCAAAATAGGGAAAGTTAACTCTAGAAAGAGACCAGTCACCAATGGAGTCCCCCAGGGTTCAGTGCTGAGACTTTTTATGTTTGGCATATACATCTCAAAAGCAAAAGGAAATACCAAAGGGCTTTGGCAGACTATGTCTGAGATGACTGCAAGCTAGGAGCAGTTATTGAATCCCCAAATTACTGAACCATCATGCAGGAAGGTTTGTCCCAAAGAATAACTGTTGCCAGAATCATGAATTGAAACTAAACTCCAAAAAATACATTATTGTATCCTTTAGGGAAGTCATCTACTCCAGGGAACTGCCAAATTGACAATACCCCCTGAGAACTGAACCAGTTGTTTGGAATTTGGGAACCTGTGTGTACAGTTACCTAACTTTTGATCATCATGTGCCCAGAATCATGCACAGGAGGATGGTGCAGTGGTGCAGCGGTAGCATTGTCCCCTCACAGCAAGAGGTTCAATTCTTGGCTGGAGTGCCTTCTGTGTGGAGTCTGCATGTCCTCCCTGTGTTCATATGGGTTTTAAAGCAGCACTCACAATGATTCACTAGTTTAAGTGGTTTGTCCATCCCACTCCTTAGCAGAAATCTACTTTTCTGTTTCAGTTGTATTCAGGCATGTACTCCATCTTAGTCTTTCAAAGAGTTTCAGTAATCAAGCTATAAAACACACCCAGCAGGGTATATGCTGACATCAAATATTTCAGATGGATTCTTACTAGTAATGTCAAGTGGCTGGAGATCTAACTGCACCAAGTTTAGCAAATTTACAAAATTATTTGAAGGTAGCCCACTGAGACACACACACACCAAAGTATGGAACACAAGCAAAACAAAAACTAAGAAATCCAAGGCAGCCCACTGAGACACACACACCAAAGTATGGAACACAAGCAAAACAAAACTAAGAAATCCAAGGCAGCCCACTGAGACACACACACACCAAAGTATGGAACACAAGCAAAACAAAAACTAAGAAATCCAAGGCAGCCCACTGAGACACACACACACCAAAGTATGGAACACAAGCAAAACAAAAACTAAGAAATCCAAGGCAGCCCACTGAGACACACACACCAAAGTATGGAACACAAGCAAAACAAAAACTAAGAAATCCAAGGCAGCCCACTGAGACACACACACCAAAGTATGGAACACAAGCAAAACAAAAACTAAGAAATCCAAGGCAGCCCACTGAGACACACACACACCAAAGTATGGAACACAAGCAAAATAAAAACTAAGAAATCCAAACAATTAGAAAGGACTGAAATTCCTGAAGATATTAACTTCCTGGAGTAGACTATTGTCTCATTTTAGCAGCTTACCGGGCTGAGGCATATCTTTTAATCACCTCTGCCACTCAAGTGTTACAACTGGATAAAATATTTCTAGGAATAATGGAGCACAGTAAGTTTTGTGGGTTAGCAATATCCTCTGTCGCTGTTGGGATCCCCATAGTGGACAAGGGAGAGCTACTTTTGTTGGTATTGCAAGAAAGGGAGAGGATGGTGCCCCTGCTTAACCAGAATGTTGTGCCTATTCACAAAGAAGCAATTGTTGCCATTAAAAATGTCTTTGTCTTAATTTTTGTGTTAAAAAGAAACAGAAAAGTAAACTTAGTTTCTACTCCTCCTGCTCCAGTTTCATTGGACAGGATTAGTTTATTAAGTCTGGCTCAGGGTCTTGTACAGCCTATTGATCTTTCTTATTAGGTGGTTTCTGGTAAGATGGAAAAGGGATTCCTCGTCTCCTGAAGAAATTCAAGAAACTGAAGCAGGATAGGAATGTGATGGAACTGATATATTTTTTACCCTCAGAATTCTGATTCTTACTCAGAAGACAGCATGTCACCTGAATTTCCCCATCAATAATTTCCTATCTCCTAGACTATTTCCAGAATGTGCAAGTGTGTTCAGTGGGAGAACACAGCCCCCCCCCCAGCAATAATGTCAGCTGTTACAGAAGGAATTTCCAGAACCTTCACCAATTTCCCGAGTTCTGTCAGATATGGTGGAAGGGTGTGTCATGGCCTGCATTTTTCCTGATACCCAGCCTGCCGTCCCCAAAAAGGCAAATAGAAAGTATAAAGTTGCTCAGTCTTTTACGTTTTTACACACTCTTCCTAAACATGACCCAGTAGTTATTCCTTTAGTTAATCCAGCTGCTGCTGAATATTTAACTATAATCGTTCTCCTTCTGATGAGGATTGTAAAACAACTTTTACTTTTGTGGAAAAAAGTGTTTGCTTCTGCAACTTTGATTTTTAGAATTTTGAATTGTCAGGCTCATATGTTGGTTTATTCTGACTAATTGTGAGACTATGAGGTATGCTTTATCTGCATTTCCTTCCTGTGAGGAAAACTTTGCTTTGTGTGATTTGGTTTCTTTTATTTATCAGGTCATTACTCATTTAAAGTGTGTTTATGACTGGAGAGACTACGTTCATTAAGGATGCCACTTGTACTGTGTTGAGGAGGGTTTCCCTGGCTTCATTCTCAGAACCTCCTAAAGGATATAAAATGAGATTTTAAATTCACTTTTTTATAGAGATTTTGGTCCCACTGCTGCAAAGTTTAACAAAATATGATGAGAGGATTGAGCTGATACAGGAAACCCTTCAGATTTTCCATCCCTCCTTCTCTAAATGTGTCAATTTGTTTCCTCCCTTGTCCAACTGTGGCAAGAAACAAACAGTCTTAGAAATATGCTGGTGAGCAATTCTTAAAAAACAATGGTGGAGAGTTTCCCTAAAAGAAAGGATGAACCCCCTCCAGAACAAAGGGCAGTTAATAAGTCAGAATGACTATGTAAGGGCCTCATCATCCCTTCCAGAAGGGGGGAGCAGTCCCTCCTTTGCATGGTCCACATCCACCAGACTAAACCCTTCTGTTCTCTCCAGTCCTACAGCACATGCTCTATCGGGGGATAATATAAGTAGCTCCTCTTTCTCAGTGGGGAAGACGTTTTCATTTAAGAATGTTTTTGATACCAAAGAAAGAAAATCCCTGGAGATCAGTTATGGACATTTTTTCTTAAACCACTTTGTGATAGTGCACAAATTCAAGATGCTTTCACAACACAATCTCTTACCCATTTGAGATTTTTTTAGTAACCTTAGATTTAAGAGATACTTACCACATTCCTATCCATTAAGGCTTCAGATTTTTTAAGGCCTTATTTGTTTGGATCGGATTATCCATTCTCTGCCTTACCCTTTGGGCTATCCACTGTCCTAAGAGTATTCACAAAGTGGCTAGCTCCAGTTATAGCACATTGCAGGCTACAGGGTATCTACTTTTTTCCATATTTAGGTGATTTACTTATCTATGCAGACTCTTGTTCTAAGTGTTAGGAATCTCTCTCTTTGATGAGAATCTCCTATGATGGGGTTCCAAGTGAACCTCGTACAAGAGCTTTTCTTCCACAGGAAGAAAACATATATTTAGATTTATTCCAGGTTTTCCTCTCTGGTGTTGCACATACATCCAATATGGACCAGGAGTTAGGAATGTTTTCTGTGGCTGTTGAGGTCCCCTTAGTGGGCAAGGGGAATCTGAGTCCCACGGCATCTATCATTCTCATGATACCTCTGTCCAGACTCCACATGAGAGAGATACAATGGTATCTGAAAACGCTTTCATACCTCTCAACCTCTTAGAGCAAGAAATCTGGATAAAGCCATAACTAATGGGAGAACAAAGGTGTTTTTTTAAATATTAGTATTACAAACTTATAAAGTTGATAGAACAACAAGTTTTGCATTAGCACGAATTTCCTGAAAGGTATGAAGTCTGAAACTGAATTGTCTGTAATTATTTTCTGATTTTAATCTTCAATGATTTGCCAGTGGTTTACCAGAAAAAGACAGTTTTATGACAAACATAACAAAAATATGAAGTAAAAATCTGCACATCAGTGAAAATCTGGATATTTGAGATGTATGGCCTTTTTGGTCCCAGCACCAACACCCATTATCTGTTCAGATTCCAGTTCTGGCATGTGTGAGAAGAGAAATCCCTTGCTGGAGACTTCAAGTACCCTGAATCCAGGTATCTCCCTCTCCTCTCCTGCTCCAAAATAGTCAGTCACCACAGACACCTTGGACTTGCTTGGGGATCAGTATTAAGGGGGATAGAATTGCAAAGTATCTGGGACAACAATGATAGACACAATAACATGAATGAAAAACAGTTGCTTGCCCTTATCAAGGCACTCATCTCTCTTAATCACCTTTGGCCCCCAGCACCACTTCATTTGCTACAGACAATACCACAATGATGTGGTACATAGCAGGGGAGAACCAGGTCTTACCCCTGTGCAGACTAGCCAGATTACCATGGGATATAGCAGATTCTCACTCTACTTCCTACATTCTACCAGAACAAAACTGTGTAGCAGACAAGCTGGGCAGAACAAAAGCAGACCCTCATGAATGGAAAGTATATTGGGCATCTTCCAAGATCTGATCCAGCTGTGGGGAGTTTCTCAAGTAGGCTTTTTTGCCTTCTGAATGAACAATCAGTTGACAAAATTCTGCTCCAGGACTACATGCAAGAAGGCATCAAAGATTGATGCCTTTTCCTTTCTTTGAACAGGAATATTCCTTTATACTTTTCCAACCTTTCCACTGATATTCAAGATAATTCTGTAGATTCAGAAGGAATCCCCCAAGATCACTTTAGTGACTCCCTTCAGGCTAAGGCAACAGAGGTTCTCCCTTTTTTTGGCATTGGCCAGGGGCAATTACCACAATTTTTCTCACAGACTGGATCTAGTCACACAAGAAAAGAGACAAAAGAGATAACTGGGAAAGTATTTTGTTAGGAGTGCAACAACTTTAAAAATTCCCTGAAGAGTACTCTATCCGAAATAGTGGGTGAGCAAATTTACATAACTAAGGACATTATTACTTTTGAGCTATGATACAGAATCAGAATTGTCTAGACATAGTAAAGCCTTGATGAGTTTAATTATGGTAGCTGCCAAAAAAAAGCAATTACTAGAAAATGGAAAACAAAGTCTAAACCAACTGTACTAGAGTAGTGAATATAGTAACAGAGATAAAACAACTGGAACTGGGATCTGTAGTAAAGGGTAGGAGCAAAATACAAAGACAAAATGGGAATTGTGGGAACAATACATGCATAATAATGTTTTGTAGGAGGAATGAGATTTAATGAAAGGCAGGAATTGAATGAGCTTTGTAACGTTTGACTGACAATGACTGGATAGACTGAGTGATGCATAATGTTTGCAACTGAAATATAACAATATGGTTTGTTTTCATTTGTATAAATGTATGATTGCCTATGTCATCTGAGATAATTTAATAAAGATTTTTCTTGTTTAAAAAAAAACATGGATATTTTATACATCCCAACCCCCAAACAACTTTAACTGACTGCCTGGAAGATAGGATCTTAATACCTTTTAGTCACCTGTTTACTGAATATGTGCAGGAGTTACTAATGGGGGAAATAAAGCCTTCTACTAGATCATATATTAACAAATGGAAAATGTTTCTAGTCGGTTACAAAAACATAACCAGAACCCATTCAGAGTGGAGTTTCTCTTTTTTCACATTATTTGTGAAAGTTACTTTCCTATCGCCTGTCTTACTCCTCTATCAAGGTTCATTTATGTGTCAATTCAGCATTTCTGCCCATGGATCCCCCTCTTTCAAGGCATTCCAATGTCAGAAAATGTTTTTGAATGGGGTTTTGCATAAGAGACCTCCAAGAAAGCCAGTTGTTCCTCCTTGGGACATTAATTTTGTGTTAGAGAAGCTATCACTTGCTCCATTTGAACCTGCTCATCCAGATGACTTAAGGTTCTTAACATGGGAAACAGTTTTACTGCTTTCTCTGACCTCTGCAAGGAGAGTATCTGAGTTGTGAGCTCTTATGGTGGGTAAACCTTATTTCATTTTTCAGAGGACAGGGTTTACTTGAGAACTAAGCCTTCTTTTATGCTTAAAGTGGTATTCAAATTTACTTAATGTCAAACTATCCATTTCCATGTGTTCTTTCCTGACCGCCAAAATGAGGGAAAAAGGATACTTCATATCTTGGATGTCCACAGATAGTTCAGGTACTATCTTGACATTACAAAATCTTTCAGAACTTCTGATCAGTTTCTTTCTTGTGAATGTAAGGAGACGGGACAACCTGTGTTAAAGCAGACTATTTCCAAATTATTATGTTTCCTTATTCCCACTGCAGCAAAACTGTTCCAGGCAGGGTCAAGCCATATTCTATCAGGGCCTTGGCTTTATCTATGGCTTTTTGGAAAGGGTTGAATTCTAGCAGTATTCTAAAAGGAATAATTTGGTTATCTGTGCATACTTTTACAAAGCACTACAAGCCAGATTCCTTATCCAGGTCTAGGTTAAGGTTTGCGAGAACCATTCTCCAGGGTCTCCTGGACCCTTCTTACACCTCCCAGTTGTCCTAAGCTATGGTAATCTACCCATACAGCTCAGAATACTGCAGCAATGAATGATCAATATGGAGAACATAGTATAGCTGTGTAAATACATTTCCCATAACAGTACATGTTTGAATGATCACTGCTGCAGTAACCGCTCCCTCCTTCCATCCCCCTTGTTTTTTGGTGTGCTTTTTATACCAGTGTGTGGCATTTTTATCTAGCAATGTATTCTCAGGGCTCAGCCTCTCATTTGGCATGAAGGTCTTGGGGCCCAAACCTGTCTTTTTAGCAAGTTCAGCTCAAGCTAATGGTTTGGGTGCCTGGATGGTGCCCTGAAGCTTTGCAAGATATAACACATATACCTTAGGCTACTGCAGCAGGAACCATTTAAACCATCTACTATTATAGTAAGTTTACCTATACAACTGTACTTTTCTACAACTCAAAATGTGTACATGTAAATCTGTATTTTATTTCAATATTATTTTCTCCAGTTGAAGTACTAGTTGGACTGAAAACTCATACTTCAGATTTAAGTAGCAAAGTCTGTTACAGTGCGTATGTCTGCTCTTGTAATCAACTTGAAACCAGCCTTTATTGTCTCCAACATGCTAGGACATAGTGGAAGCAGAAGCCGGGATGCTGATTTTAGTCTGTTTCTGACTACAGTGTTGACAGCCCACCATATACTTTTTATACTCAGTTTGGAAATGGCCAACATATCTTCACTATATCCACTTTCACAATATAATGTGTACACTAGGCTGTCTGGACTATGGCCTGAAACAGACTGAAGCCATAATGTCCATGCCATATAGCAATTACAATTGCTGTTCACCGCTATGTAGTTTAAGCATTGGAATGCCCAAATACCCCAGAGAATCCTAAGTTTAACACTGCCTATTAAAACGTCTGCCCTCCTTTCATTTACTCATTCAGGTTTTAGCACACAGGCCATGTTTGTGAATGGTATACTCAGAGGCTATGCATTCAGGTGATAGTATATGTCCCATTCACACTTGGAATGGGGTGATGAAAGGCAGTAGTTTCATTTTATTATTTTAATATAAAACTCAAGTTGACTTATTCTTAATGCAACTATAGTTAGCCATATATGCAGCTATTCAACACATATCATGCATGTGCATCTTTTATCACAGTTAACAGTAGAAAAAAGTAAACATGCCCTTTTCAGGTCACTGTACACCTCTCTGGACCTCTGCCCCACATCCTTCATCTTCTTGCACCTCTGACCTTCTGTACACCTGATTTGTGCCTGTTCTTAGCTGCTTAGAGGGAAAAGGTCTTAAGTGTTATTCTGTCTCATAAAACCAATATGCAGGTTCACACCACTGACTGGTTGAACAGCTGAATTAGCTTAATCTCCATTGTTCTTTATTCAAAATGTATACAAAAATGTCTTTGAAGAACTATAACTGTTATGTTTGATGCAGAATGATCAGACTGTGAAAACGGCGCTGATACTGGCTTGTCAGTCATTTTACATGTAACTGCATGGCTATGGGCATTCATCCTAGCCCTGAGTGACTGGCCTGTCCCTCCTTTGTAACGTGTCTGTTGACATTTCCTGCATTTGATTAGATTTTTAGCCAATAAGAAATAAATTATGTACTGCTTTCTCCAAACAAAAATGAGTATTTAAGCATATAACATCAGTAATTAGATAACTTCTGATGAAAGGCTTGTGACCCGCCACTGGACCATTAATCAAGAAGCCTCAATTCTCACCACTGGCAACAGTGGGGGGGGGCGTTCACTGACAGGATAGCAGGTACACACACGGTATTTCCAGATGCAGGTCTCTGCATCAACTGCAATTTCCCATAACAGCACACGGACCACAGTCAGTCCGGGGCTGGTTTCTCCCTCTTTCTCCAGATCCCCAATAAGACTCCCCACTGGCACAGCTACAGAGTTGAGATCTCAGCTGAATGACCAAGCCAAAACCTCCAACACCCTCTCTATCCAACCAGTGCTTTGTGTCCCTGCCCAAGTAGCTGACACACACACTCTTTGCGATTTGATTTACATACATATACACACACACACACACACACACACACACACACACACACACACACACACACACACACACACACACACACACACACACACACACACACACACACACACACACACACACACACACACACACCTGGGAAAGGCTGTCACAGGTTTACTAGCTGTGCACACTACTGCCCAGTCTATTTCATCCAGAAAAAAGGAGGTCTTTATCCCACTGTACTCATCCCTCATTAGACCCATTATAGAATACAACTCTCTGTTTGGTATGTACCTCACAAGACATCTGCAACAGCTGGAAAGGCCACAGAAATACCTCACTAAAAGAATCACAGGTCTAAAGCAGATGCCCTATGCTGACCGTCTAAAAAAACTCCACCCATACTCTGTCGCATATCATCTACTCAGAGGCGATATCTGCTTAACATACAAGGCCGTGTCAAACCCAGAGCTGTTGGACATGCTACACTTACAGAAATCCCAATCCCTCAGAGACACACGCTGCAGGGATCTAAACCTTGTTATCACAATGAACAAAACATGCTGGAGGGATAGATTCCTGACCCAGAGACTCCCCAGATTCTGGAATAGGCTGCCCATACATGTCAAACAGAGCGCATCTTTGGCCCTCTTCAAAAGGAATCTTGATGATTGGATGGGAGATAGGAAATTCACCCTGGGGATCATGTCAGTTGCCCTGCTACCAGGGGTCCAGGGAAGTAAATACTGTGGGAAGAAATAGCCAGGGAATTGTTATGGCTAGGCTTGTATAGGCCCTAGGGCCGATAGCCTAGTACCAACCTATTAACCTATGAACCTATGAACTACTTGACAGCTACTTTAAGGCCCTTAACAAAGGGTGTCCAATCTTACTGTGTAATATTAATATTAATATTAATATTAACACAAATGGTATACCCTAATAACTTACTTAGAGCAAGGCAGATGTGGTGAATGGTTATTATTGTTATTGTCAGGTCCAAGACATAATGCAAAATGCTCTGTCTCACTAAGACTTCTCAAATTAATATCTAAAATATTACTGCTGGGTTAGCTTGCAGAAGGACATCATTCCCGGTCATCTGACTTCTAGTTCCCAGGCCATACCCCCCATTGTTAGATGCTGGCAGCATGTTGCATCTACCTGTAAAAATATCCAGACAAGGGCTTTTGCTGAGATCTTTGGCAGATGCTGGAAGTCATAAAACAATTGCATTCCTTCATGCTTCAAAGTTAGCAATTAGTTCACTCCAAAGACAATACAGAAAGCTTCCTAGTACAGATATCATGTCTCTAGCTGCATTGAAAACATGAGGAAATAGTCTCTTTACTGTGTAGCCTATAAAGTAATTTAATTTCAGATATTCTTCTAAAGTTTGCTGGACAGTTTCCCCTGTTACGTATATACATTTAAGCAGTTACAATAGTGCAGGTACATTTCTGTTCTCTTCCAGTACGGCACACTGTGGTTACATTTCAAACACAACACTCTACAAATACCTTTTCAATACACACATCTGTACAAGCAGTTTGATATACAGTTCTAATACATTTGTAACATAAGTATCTTGTATAAATCATTTCAATATTCACCAATGACCTATAATTATTTACAAATTTCCATCTAGCTGTGCTGGCAGTATCTCCTTTTGTCACAAGGCTCATGGTAGCCTGAAAGCTTGAGAAATTGGAAAACATGTGTTGGTCCAACAAAAGGTATTACAGTGCAGCTGTGTTCCAGTCTCATTGTGATTTCTAGCAATTCCTAGTTATTCCATGAACTCTGTTTTATTCTGTACATATGACATCCTATGACTGGCACTGAATGCATTCTATATCTTTTACACCCTGTGTTTGGCAATGTCTGTACTTTATATGCCTCAGACCTAAGTTGTGACAGAAAAGGGTTTTCAGTCCAGACCACTAACCCATTTAATAAATGAATAAATAACATAAAATTAAATTTGGCTATACATCATCAGTAAGGGAATTGTTTTGTCTTGCATGTACCTAAACAATGTAAACACTGGCAGGACAGCAGATACATTATCAGGCAATGGTAACAGTGGTACACAGTTTCCACACCAGTGATTGACACAATTTTCTTCTTGATGTTTTTAAGATAACAAAGATTGGGATGGGGAACTTGTTTAAAAGCAACAAGATGAAGTATATTATTTTGGCCATTTCATTATTTCTTTCACGTTCAACAGTCAGTCATCTGAGGTAATAACATGATCTGACTGTTTTTATTTCTATTGCAGGTGTGCAGAGTGGTACTCTCACCACTCTTAAAGGATCATGGCCTGCCATGGAGTGACAATACATGTGTGAAAGCAGCAAGTTCAGATACATTACTGTGTTCATTATTACTTTCACTTTGTCTGCAGTCAGTCATATGAGAGGTGCAAACAGGTTGGAAAGTGGGAAGGCAAAAATGTATGAAAACAAAAGGGACTTTATTTGGCCACTGTTAAAGAATCATGGTCTGCCATGGCAAGACACTACATGTGAATGAAAGTATCAAATTCAAATACATTACTGTGTTCATTATTGCTTTTACTTTGTCCACAGTCAGTCATGTGGGAGACAAACAAGTTGGGAGGTGGGAAGGCAGATAGTATGTGAAAACAAACCACAATTATATGACTGCTATTATACGATCATCAATATAGCTTGGCAAGTGCAGGAGCATATGTGCCTCACAGCAAGTGTGGCCATTTGTTTTACTTTGAACATAATCTAACATCAGAGCTGCATATAGAAAGTGTTTATTTTGGGGGAGGAGAAAGGCTGTAGACAACATTGAGGATAATTACGTAGTCGGTGGTGACTGATACAAGGGGAGATAGAGAAGGTATATGAAATCAAAACAGTTGATCTCTGTTGCTCCAACCATTATTTATTTCACTTTCATCATAGTCAGGCATCAGAAGTGTACAAGAAACTGGCTAACATTGGGGGAGATAGTCTGCATGTGAAAGCAAAGGGTGACTCTGAAGCAGAATAAGTTTAACTTACTGGAAACATTTTTTTCTAATGAATAATGGGTCTGGGTTTGCAGATTTTTTTGCCAGTAGAGTTTTGCAATACCCCTTGTTTAAGTGCACTCCTGCATCAGAACAGCCTTATTCAGTCATGTTCCTTAGTGCTGGAACTCAAACCTTCATCTAAACCTCTGAATTCTCTCCAGGGATACCAGGACATCTATCGTCACCCCTCACTCATGACAGTGATTGCCTCATATTGGTCATGGGGGGGGGCTACATTGTGTAGACTGCTGCTTTCCTTTCTCTATTTAACTTAGAAGTTGGAAGCAGTTTTTGTTGATGTATGATTTGTTAGCTTTGGCTCATTAGTCTTTCTGGGAAGTGAAATCATAATTTCCTTAAGTCAGCTAAACATGGGATATTTCTTAACTTGGATTTTCCAAATGTATATTTATAAAAGGGAATTACTTATGCTTCAGAGGGTAAGAAGGCAGGCTTTGTCATTTGTACCATTTAATGTGGTCAGTGGTCAGCCGACAGAACTGTTTAGTTGCGGCCTTTTCCTGGCATGATATCAGTCCAGCTGCAAGGAGGAACAAAAACTTGAAAACACTTTGCTTATGTTGGAAGGCATGCAAGACTTTTTATCTATAAACATGTTTTGAAACTGTATTTTTGGGAACACTTTTACTCCATATTTGGAATGTTACCGTTTAACTTATGCAAGCAGCATACAGATTATTCAATTCTTGAAGTAGTTGTACAGAATGCCACTGCAGAAACAGTTTTCACACATTTTCTGTTTATCTCTATCAGTTTTGTATGTGTAACTGTTAAATTACTGTTGAAATCTGCAACTGTCCCCTCTTACAGCTCTTTTTAAAATGAAACAGTACCTTATTTTTGTTTAAAGATCACCAAGGATTGGATGGGTATTCATGCTTGACTGGCCTAACCATCCTTTGAAAAAGAGTTTTAACAGTGGGTACTGATAAGGCGGAAGGAGTCACATGGCCAGTTGCTTTGTATTTCCCATGATCCTATGGACACAACCCCACATAAATTAACCAAGAACAGCCTTTATGCCTTAATCTGAAAAGCAGAGGTCTTTGTTGCAGTATAAAAATGAGTTGTACATATAGTCATTATCACCTGAACTGCTCGTAGTCAAACTAAACATTTGTTACAGAAAGGGAATAAATCATGCACAGAAAACAAAAAACATAAAAATGCAAAATTTGTAGTTTAACTTCCCATCCATTGGTCCTACCTTAAAAGTAGAGAGCACAGAACCACAGGAAACAACAGTTTCAGAGCCAGATGCTGTGAATGCTGACTTCTTATATGAAGTAAATGGTATAATACCAATTATGTACCCTGCACACAGAGAAAATCATTGGCAACACTGGCAAATACATAATCAGTTAATGTAAAAGGAAGGAAGGAGTATTACAGTGTTAACTAAGTGACAACTGTTTGTCTTATTCTATAGTGTAAGCTGTCATGTACTAGAAAGTTTTGTGATTAATCACTTGATCTTAAGTAATATGAGACAGAGGAGTTAACCCCTGTGCTTTGACCTTTGAGTGAGTCTGGCAGTCGGCGCACAGGATTAAGGCCATGAGCTATTAATGAACTACTTCTTGTAGTTTTGGGTTTGGTTACTTCAACCCCCCATTTGCCTACTCTGTGACTCTAAGCAAGTCCCTTAATCAGCCAGTGCTGTGGGGACATTACACTCTTCGGTGGTTTCCTGGACAGCATGCCTTGCAACCACATATGAATTCCTTCTCACACTCTTCTCCAACCAAAGTAGAGTAGTGATTATGGTGGAGGGCTCATTCATAACCACTCGTGTTTTTTCATCTGGAAAGTACAGTTGTGTGAGTTACACTTGTTCACACCACTGGTAAGTGTTTTGCTTTCAGAAGTGGCACCTGCTACTCTAACCACATGGGTCCTGTCAGACAACCAGTTAGCTACATCCATCACACAATGTAAGGATTTATATTCAGATTCACAAGTCTGTTAATGGCTGCATGGGGAATAGCGTCAAAGGCTTCCCTAGTAACTGCTGCACATTGTAAAAAAGAGGTGCCTAAAAGGTATCAGAATCCAGGGAGATAATTTAAGATGTAATAGACTGGAGTAAGTCTAACTCCCCCCATCTTGTGTGAGTAGATCCACATAGTGAGGAAACTTGTGGTATTTCCCTTGGCCGCTTCCATAAAAGGAAGAACCAATATTGCCTAGGCCAAAAGAGATTCACAACAATTTTTTTAGAGAGTCCTTTTGAGCATTCAGAAATACCCTGGATGTCAGTGAAAAGAGTGGCGTGCATAAAGAAAATTCCATTGTGAGGGAATAAAAAAGAAAGGTATGCATTGTCTTGTTTTGAAAAGAGGCTAAGAGATCTGTTTGAGGTGTTCCTCAGAAATGACTCAATGCCTACTTGTATAGACTATTTCTGAGGGTCTGTTCTGGTTCTGCTCAGTTTGTTTGCCAAAATGTTTTGCTCTGACAGAAAGTAATGTGATTGGAAGGTTATAGAATGCTAAAGAGCCAAGTCCCAAGTTCTAATAGCTAGCCTGAATAGGGGGTACAGCCTTTTGCGCCCCAAGCTTGTTGATGCACCCCATCACTATGGTATTGAACACTACTTGGAAATTGTGAGCTGTGGCCTGTCTGAGAAATATACAGGCCTTGCGTCTTACCCTTATCGAAGCTGACCACCAAAGAAACTCTGGGGTGTCTTGTGATACAAATTGACGGGGTGGTTGAGGAGAACAAGGGGAGACTTGCAAAACAAGGGGAGACTTGAACAGCATATATTATAAGTTCCCAACTGTGCAAATCCATTGTATTAAGTCGAACATATATAACCAGACTTGTGTGACCCAGACAGGGTGTCCTAATGGTTAAGGTGTTAACCTTGCAAACACAAGGTGCAGGGTTTGAATCTCCCAAGGGATAATTGGCTAGGCTTAATATGGCTCACAAGGGTAGCCTAGTACTAATCTATGAACCTATGAACACACAAGTACAGAGATTTTATAGCTGTCATGGTACCATAAAGCTTCTCTGGGGGATAAAAGGTGACAGGCTGTGCTGCCCGTGCACTGGCCCAGCAATCAAAGAGCCTCAGTCCTCACCACTAACACCAGTGAGGGGCATCCACACTGGGAAGGATAACAAATACACACACACCATAAAGTACAATTTCCCTTAAGAGCACACAGAGATCACAGTCAGTCTGGGGCTGGTTTCTCCCTTTCTCTACAGATCCCCAATAAGACCCCACTGACACAGCTATAGGGTCCAGATCTCAGCCTTGTGGTCAAGCTAAAACCTAATTAAAATGTGATGCCCGTGCACTGGCCCAGCAATCAAGGAGCCTCAATCCTCACCACTAACACCAGTGAGGGGCATCCACATTGGGAAGGATAACAAATACACACACACCATAAAGTACAATTTCCCTTAAGAGCACACACAGATCACAGTCAGTCTGGGACTGGTTTCTCCCTTTCTCTCCAGATCCCCAATAAGACTCCCCACTGGCACAGCTATGGGGTCCAGATCTCAGCCTAGTGGTCAAGCTAAAACCTCCAGCAGAGTGCAATGTGGTTACATTTTTGAAGTTCAACACTTAACAAAGAGAACAAGCATGTGACTTACATTAATATTTACAAATGACAGAATCCTCTACAAAATTTTATCTAGCTAGGCTGGCAGCCTTCACATATCCCCCCCCCCCCCCCGGAGAACTTAAGCTAGTTTTTCAAGTGACTCTTGAGAAACATTGCTTGAGATGGTTAGGTCAATCTGAGTATACCTTACACCATTCCCTGTCTTGAGAGTCAGTCTGCGTTGGCACTGCTACTCCCACTGCAGTGCTGCACTGACATATCATATGCTTGCAAACCTAGGCTCCATCTTAGCAACTTGGCATTTTGCAGGCTGGCTCTGTTTAACCATGTTAGGGGGTTGTGATCTGTCATAATAGTGAATTTCCTTCCATACAGATAAGGCTGAAGTTTTTGCAGTGCCCACACTATGGCTAGACATTCCTTTTCTAGAGCTGCATAGCATTCCTCCCTGGGTTGGAGCCTACAGCTGAGATACACCACTGGGTGCTCTTCTCCCCCTGAAGAAATCTGGCTAAGTACAGTTCCCACCCCATGGTTCGAAGCATCCACCTGCACAAAAATTTCTTTGCTGTAACACACGGGGTCCTCCCAAAGCTTCGTTAAGCTTCTGGAATGCCTGCTCACATGCTGTGGTCCACACTACCTTATCTGTCCTGTTTTTCCTTGTCAGGTCTGTGAGGGGTGCAGCTATGGTACTATAACTGGGGATGAACTTTCGGTAGTACCCCGCTGTCCCTAAGAATGCCCTCACCTGCTTTTTGGTAACAGGTGCAGGCCATGCCGGAATGGCTTCCACTTTGGCAGGTTCTGGCCTGATCTTACCATTCCCCACTCTATGTCCCAGGTAGGAGACCTCTGCCATACCCACCTGACATTTGCTCGGCTTAATGGTCAACCCTGCCCTCTGTAGTCTGCCCAGCACCTCCCTGACATGTTGAAGGTGTTCTTGCCAGGAAGGGCTGTAGATGGCAATATCATCTAGGTAAGCAAGGGCAAACCCTCCTGCTCCTGCTAGGAGATGATCTACCAGCCTCTGGAATGTTGGTGGGGCATTTTTCATCCCAAAGGGCATCTTTATGAACTCATACAAGCCAAAAGGAGTCACAAAGGCTGACTTCTCTCTAGCACTGGGGGTCAAGGGCACCTGCCAGTAACCCTTGGTAAGATAAATGGTTGTAAGATACTTAGCCCCACCCAGCTGCTCCAGGGCCTCATCTGTCCTAGGCATGGGGTAAGCATCTGACTCTGTGTGACTATTTAATTTCCTGTAGTCCACACAGAACCCAGTGCTGCCATCCTCCTTTGGCACCAGCACCACTGGGGAGGCCCAGGGACTGTTGGACTCTTGAATTACCCCTAGTTCCAACATCTCCTGTATCTCCTCCCTCAGAGTCTGTTTGACTCTCTCAGGCACCCTATAAGGGGCCTGCCTAATAGATCTTTGGGGTCCTGTATCCACCTGGTGCTGCACCAGGTGGGTGCACCCTGGTTTCCCAGTGAACATGTCCCCAAACTCCTGTAACACTGCTTGGATTTCTCAAACCTGGGTAGGAGACAGCTGCTGGGACATTACTACTCCTTCTACTGAGGTGTCAGTCTGAGCCTCACTGAGGAGATCAGTCACCAGATCTCCCTCAGACTCCTCCTGCAATCCACTGTAAATACTCAGCACAAAGGCATCCCTACCATAGTAAGGTTTCATCATGTTAACATGGCACAACTTGTGCCCCTGCCTTCTAACTAGCAGTTCCACCATGTAGTTAACATCACTTACCTTTCTTACCACCTTGTAGGGTCCCTCCCAAGCTGCTTGCAGCTTGTTGTGTCTGACAGGTATGAGAACCATTACCTGCTGCCCCACAGCATACTCTTTAGCTTGAGCATTCCTGTCATACCACACCCTTTTCTGTTGTTGGGCTTCTGCCAGGTTCTCCTGGGCCAAGCTCACGAGTTCTCTGAGTCTTGTCTTGAGGTCTAGGACATATGACACAACAGATTCCTTGTGAGATTCACACTCACCTTCCCACTCATCGTGAATTAAATCTAGAGGTCCCCTCAACCTATGCCTATACAACAACTCGAAGGGTGAAAAACCTGTGGATTCCTGGGGAACCTCTCTGTAAGCAAACAACAGATGGGGCAGATATTTGTTCCACTCCCTCTTAAACTGGTCTGTAAATGCCCGTAGCACAGACTTGATCATAGAGTTTAACCTCTCAACAAGACCATTAGTTTGGGGATAGTAGGGGTGATCTTCAGGTGCTTCACCCCGCAGTACTTCCACAGACAAGCCAGCAGGTCTGACATGAAATTGGCACATCTGTCGGTCAGTATTTACCTGCTGAAAATCTCTAACAAAGCATTTGCCACATTTTCTGCCTCAGTGGAGGACAGAGCCACTGCCTCAGGGTAGCTTGTAGCATAATCTACTACCACTAGGGTATACTTTTTCTCTGTGGAACTTGGGGTACACAGAGGCCCCACAATATCCATAGCTACCCTCTGAAATGACTCCTTAATCACAGCCAAAGGCATCAAAGGAGCTCTCACCTTGTCTCCTGCCTTGCCTACCTTTTGGCACTGCTCACAGGTCCTGCAGTACCCTGTTACATCTCTGAAAATTCCAGGCCTATAAAAGTTCTGCAGAATATTTATTTATTTTATTTATTTACATTTGTTGACCGGGCTAGTCTAGCTGGATACATATCCCTTTTCAGTAGAGGCCCGAGGAGAAAAGCTCCAACATGAGTAAATTAATACATTCAAAATATTCTAAAAATGACTAGTTTCACATTACAAAATAAGACATGAAAAGAAAAAAAAATAATAAATCGTGAACAATGTAACGTTTCATTAGAGTAGAAGTAAAAAATAAACAAGTCTTAATGCTTTAGTAGGGTTCATGTGAAGTCAATCAAAAACTAAAACATTAGAACGTTAGGAAACTTTTTATAGTGTTGTTCATAAGATATGGAAGGGTAATTGTTAAGGAAGCAATTGAGAAGGAACCAGGGGAGGGGAGAGGTGAAAAGTAGATTCAATCAGGCTTTGAGCAGGGGCAAAATTAATGTATTTTAAGGTGGTCTCTAAGGTGTTTTTTAAAGATTAGAGAGGATGAGAGTGAGGTGAGTGTATTCGGAAGTTTGTTCCAGATTCTACCCACAACATTGGAGAAGAGGGAATCGCCTGCTTTGTTATTAGAAGGGTTGCTGGCAATAAGAAGTTTATTAGCTGAGCGTAGTGTTGAAAGATTTTTATAAGGGGAGATCAGATTAGTAAGGATGGGAGTATTAGTAGGATGGTGCAGGATTTTTGTGCAATCACAAGTTGATTGTATTGTAGTTGATTTTGTAGTTCTAACCATCTGAGTTGTTTAAGGTTGAGGCAGTGATGAGTTCTGTATGGAGAGCCAGTGGCAAATCTGGTTATGTTATTGTAGCTAGTTTCAAGTTTGGTGAGATTATGCTTTGATAGATTGGTGTAAATGGCAGAAGCATAGAATAGGGTGGAAGTAAGGTGAGTCTGGGCTATGGATTTCTTAGCTAGAGGTGTAAGGAAGGGTTTTATTTTATACAGGGAGCCTAATTTTTTATTAACAGTTTTTATAATATTATTAATATGGGCATCGAAGCTGAGGTTATGGTCAATAGTACATCTCTTTGTACATTTTATGCCCATATGACCTGCAAAGGGAATATCATGGGCTATGGCTAGAAGTGCCAGATGGTAGGCTCTAGGCACTACCAACTGCTGTATCCTCTCACCTTCTAGCCCTCCCTCAGGGGTCCACTCTCTATACAGTAACCCTTTGTTCCAGTATCCAGATTCCCCCTTCCCTTGAAAATCAGGTGCCTCACTAGCTACCTGCCTCAGGCCTTGCAATGTAGGGTCTGTGAGCTGAGCCTGTCTCAACTCTCTGTAACCCTTCCCAGCTCCCCTTCCACAGGAAGACTGGCGGTGCTTCACTGTCAGCCTGGGTACTACTACTCAGTTCTTCCTTTGCAGTCACTCTGTCTAAGGGGACATCAGTACCCACAAGCAGCTGTGGCTCACCTTCAGTCTCAGTGCTGCAGAGTAGCTCCCTCCCTGCAGTAACCACCTCACCAGTCCTGGCTACAAGTATGTGGTTTGTCTGGGTCTCTATAGCTATATTATATATCTTGGTGCATATTGATATGTATATTATTTTCTTAGACTGGTGCTGATTTGGTTATAGGCTGACCCTTTTGAACTGTTATTTGTGGTTTATGGAAGGAGTGACTTTTGGTGTTATAGTGGGCAGGGCTATTTTTTTATTGGTGGGGGCAGTCTATTTAGGTAGGATTGTGTGTTTTGTTTTACAATGTTTTTCCACTGATGAAGGCTTTGCAGCCAAAACTGGTATGGACAATAAAAGGGTTTAGCCTTTTGGCTTAATCCAAACGTTTTTTGTGCCTTTTTCACCCACATGCTGGCTATTTGTGTTTACTTCAGGATTTGGTTCAGCCTTGCATTGTCGTACGTGCAGAGTGCTTTTTACTGTGCTAGTTGCTTTTACTCTGCTGTTGGCTGGGTGTTGGCACTATCTTCTTGGTACACTAGGATTTCTTCATCATCAGTGGGAATTTAGCCCTGTTGTTTCAGGTTAGGTCAGTCGGACCTGTTCAATTTTGATATATTACAGTCGTGTCACCCTTTCTGGGTTCAGCACTAGTCTTTGTTTGGAATTACAAGGATTTATTTCAGCGTTTTGACCTAACACAAGATGGCGGCATGAACCGTGATGTATCAGCTTCCATTTATGAGTCCTTGGGCTTGTTGGATTTATCGTAGGGCATTGTTGCAGTACTTTTTATTGATGTTAGGGACGAGATCATCGTAATCTTTCATGTACTGTTGGAGTCCTACAGGTTCGGGACATTGCATTCGTTGCATACAGCGATTTAGGACTTACAGGACTTATTATATCATAGTCCTTTATGTGTTTTGAATTTTTGTGTGTATATATATTTATGTTTTTTGAGTTGTTATGTACTCATATTGTGTTTTGGTAACAATAAAGGGACTGGCATGAATAGCCGATGGGGCTAATCTTTCGGTGGTAAGCAAGCAGTGGTGAATATCACAGTTTACTTGGATATTTCAACATCCTACTGGGCCGGTTTGCTACATTTGGAGTTCTTTGAGCAACTTGTGCACTGCAGTTGGGGACAATTTTGTGTATTAGTCCAGGAACTGCTCATTCTTTAACATATTTGAATGAGCGGATGGTTGGACTTATTGTTTTACTCATTACGGCATGTTCATCTCATTACCTGAGGCACAAACTATTTTTTGGATCTAGCGTTTTCACACTTTATGCCTGTAGGTGCCACTGTATGGAAATGTGCGCCATGGTGGGGAGATAACGATTCCAAATCGGACATTTGATACGTATGTTTACTCAATACGTTTTTAAGATGGGCCTTTATTGTATTATCCAACGGAGTTTATTATTTGATAAGTGTATTGTGCAACTTTTCTGTCAACTGTGATTAAGATAACTATTGCTTATTCTTATAGAGGTGTTAAAAATACTATCAAGGAACTACTACAAGGAATGGCTTTGTGAGTTAACTATTAATCAGGATTTTGGTCACTTCATACCATGCCATCATTCCAGAAATGTACTGTACATGACTTTATAACATGTTCAATACGATATTGACTAGTTTTGATACATGTGTAGTTCTAGGTGCGGATGATTAAGATCACTTGGCCTATTTTGAATTCTGATATACCCGAAATTGTTCGGTGTCATGAAGGACTTATGTGTTTGGTTAGTATATGGAGACATGTTTCTTCCGTATATGTGTATCTGAGGGAAACTGGTGTGATTTTCATAACTATATTTATCTTTTTGGGGGATTTTTTATATAGGAGATTATGATCATTATCTGATCTTATTCTCTACTATCCTTTGTGATAGATTCACTTATCGCCCTATTTTCCTGACTTATACATTAATAGGAAGACATTTTTAACAGCATTCTCTCTACTATCCTTTGTGATAGATTCACTTATCGCCCTATTTTCCTGACTTATGCATTAATAGGAAGACATTTTTAACAGCATTCTCTCTACTATCCTTTGTGATAGATTCACTTATTGCCCTATTTTCCTGACTTATACATTAATAGGAAGACATTTTTAACAGCATTCTCTCTACTATCCTTTGTGATAGATTCACTTATCGCCCTATTTTCCTGACTTATACATTAATAGGAAGACATTTTTAACAGCATTCTCTCTACTATCCTTTGTGATAGATTCACTTATCGCCCTATTTTCCTGACTTATACATTAATAGGAAGACATTTTTAACAGCATTCTCTCTACTATCCTTTGTGATAGATTCACTTATTGCCCTATTTTCCTGACTTATACATTAATAGAAAGACATTTTTAACAGCATTCTCTCTACTATCCTTTGTGATAGATTTACTTATTGCCCTATTTTCCTGACTTATACATTAATAGGAAGACATTTTAACAGCATTCTCTCTACTATCCTTTGTGATAGATTTACTTATTGCCCTATTTTCCTGACTTATACATTAATAGGAAGACATTTTTAACAGCATTCTCTCTACTATCCTTTGTGATAGATTTACTTATTGCCCTATTTTCCTGACTTATACATTAATAGGAAGACATTTTAACAGCATTCTCTCTACTATCCTTTGTGATAGATTTACTTATTGCCCTATTTTCCTGACTTATACATTAATAGGAAGACATTTTTAACAGCATTCTCTCTACTATCCTTTGTGATAGATTTACTTATTGCCCTATTTTTCTGACTTATACATTAATAGGAAGACATTTTAACAGCATTCTCTCTACTATCCTTTGTGATAGATTTACTTATTGCCCTATTTTCCTGACTTATACATTAATAGGAAGACATTTTTAACAGCATTCTCTCTACTATCCTTTGTGATAGATTCACTTATTGCCCTATTTTCCTGACTTATACATTAATAGGAAGACATTTTAACAGCATTCTCTACTATCCTTTGTGATAGATTTACTTATTGCCCTATTTTCCTGACTTATACATTAATAGGAAGACATTTTTAACAGCATTCTCTCTACTATCCTTTGTGATAGATTTACTTATTGCCCTATTTTCCTGACTTATACATTAATAGGAAGACATTTTAACAGCATTCTCTCTACTATCCTTTGTGATAGATTCACTTATTGCCCTATTTTCCTGACTTATACATTAATAGGAAGACATTTTTAACAGCATTCTCTCTACTATCCTTTGTGATAGATTCACTTATTGCCCTATTTTCCTGACTTATACATTAATAGGAAGACATTTTTAACAGCATTCTCTCTACTATCCTTTGTGATAGATTCACTTATCGCCCTATTTTCCTGAATTATACATTAATAGGAAGACATTTTTAACAGCATTCTCTCTACTATCCTTTGTGATAGGTTCACTTATTGCCCTATTTTCCTGACTTATACATTAATAGGAAGACATTTTTAACAGCATTCTCTCTACTATCCTTTGTGATAGGTTCACTTATTGCCCTATTTTCCTGACTTATACATTAATAGGAAGACATTTTTAACAGCATTCTCTACTATCCTTTGTGATAGATTTACTTATTGCCCTATTTTCCTGACTTATACATTAATAGGAAGACATTTTTAACAGCATTCTCTCTACTATCCTTTGTGATAGATTTACTTATTGCCCTATTTTCCTGACTTATACATTAATAGGAAGACATTTTTAACAGCATTCTCTCTACTATCCTTTGTGATAGGTTCACTTATTGCCCTATTTTCCTGACTTATACATTAATAGGAAGACATTTTTAACAGCATTCTCTCTACTATCCTTTGTGATAGATTCACTTATTGCCCTATTTTCCTGACTTATACATTAATAGGAAGACATTTTTAACAGCATTCTCTCTACTATCCTTTGTGATAGATTCACTTATTGCCCTATTTTCCTGACTTCTACATTAATAGGAAGACATTTTTAACAGCATTCTCTCTACTATCCTTTGTGATAGATTTACTTATTGCCCTATTTTCCTGACTTATACATTAATAGGAAGACATTTTTAACAGCATTCTCTCTACTATCCTTTGTGATAGATTTACTTATTGCCCTATTTTCCTGACTTATACATTAATAGGAAGACATTTTAACAGCATTCTCTCTACTATCCTTTGTGATAGATTCACTTATCGCCCTATTTTCCTGCCTTATACATTAATAGGAAGACATTTTTAACAGCATTCTCTCTACTATCCTTTGTGATAGATTCACTTATCGCCCTATTTTCCTGACTTCTACATTAATAGGAAGACATTTTTAACAGCATTCTTTCTACTATCCTTTGTGATAGATTCACTTATCGCCCTATTTTCCTGACTTATACATTAATAGGAAGACATTTTTAACAGCATTCTCTCTACTATCCTTTGTGATAGATTTACTTATCGCCCTATTTTCCTGACTTATACATTAATAGGAAGACATTTTTAACAGCATTCTCTCTACTATGCTTTGTGATAGATTCACTTATTGCCCTATTTTCCTGACTTATACATTAATAGGAAGACATTTTTAACAGCATTCTCTCTACTATCCTTTGTGATAGATTCACTTATTGCCCTATTTTCCTGACTTATACATTAATAGGAAGACATTTTTAACAACATTCTCTCTACTATCCTTTGTGATAGATTTACTTATTGCCCTATTTTCCTGACTTATACATTAATAGGAAGACATTTTTAACAGCATTCTCTCTACTATCCTTAGTGATAGATTTACTTATAGCCCTATTTTCCTGACTTATACATTAATAGGAAGACATTTTTAACAGCATTCTCTCTACTATCCTTTGTGATAGATTTACTTATTGCCCTATTTTCCTGACTTATACATTAATAGGAAGACATTTTTAACAGCATTCTCTACTATCCTTTGTGATAGATTTACTTATTGCCCTATTTTCCTGACTTATACATTAATAGGAAGACATTTTTCATAGGTTCATAGGTTCATAGGTTCATACTAGGCTATCTGCCCTAGGGCATTTATAAGCCTAGCCAGAATGTGTTTGGCTTTTGCCACCCATTTTAAATTTATTTTGCTATGCCCTTTTTCGAGGTTAGTATACTGTGCCTCTGTCTAACAGTGACACAGAAGTGATACCCGGGGTAAACCTACGATCTCCCATCCACTCATCAAGATTCCTCTTGAATAGAGTCAATGAGGGACTCTGCCTAACCTGGACTGGGATTTTATTCCAGAGTGAAGGGAGCCTCTGGGTTATGAATCTGTCCCTCCAGCATGTCCTATTTATTTCAGTGCTGATGTTCAAGTCTCTTGGCGGCGTAGCTCGATGGGATTTGGATTTTCTGAGGTGCAGCATGTCCATTAATTCCGGGTTGGACATGGCTTTATCGTCAGGCACAGATCACCTCTGAACAGGCGGTATGCCACTGAGTAGAGCTGGAGTTTCTTTAACCGGGCAGCATATGGCATCTGTTTGAGCCCTTTGATCCTCTTGGTGAGGTACTTTTGGGGTCTTTCCAGTTGCTGCAGGTGTCTGGTAAGGTACATCCCAAAGGGGCATTGTACTCAATTATGGGCCTGATGAGGGATGAGTAAAGAGGCACGATGACCTCCCTGATCTAGATGTGAATCCCTTCATGATTAGGTGGGCTATATAAAATGTTTTTCTAACCACTTTGGCCACGTGGTTGTCAAATGAGAGATTGCTATCAACTTGGGTCCCCAGGTCCCTAATTACTTCTTCTGTACTTAATGGATTACAACCTATGTGGTAATTTGTGGGCACTTTGTTTTGCCAAAGGGATGACTATACACTTTTGGCATTTAGCTTGAGGCCATGGCTCTGGCATCAGTTGTCTGTTTCTATGAGGCCCTTTTGGAGGATGCTTGTGTCGGCTGGAGAGTCGATTATGGCACCCAGTTTGCAGTCATCTGCGAACTTGGTCAGCCACAGTCCTTCCGTGTTGGCCTGTACCTCTGAGAAATATATACCGAACAAGAGAGGTCCCAGGACTGAGCCTTGTGGGACACCACTTGTAACTGGTTTGGAGTCTGACATGGCTCCAGCAATTCTAACCATGTGGGTTCTATCCTTGAGCCAGTTTGCAATCCATCTAGTGACATAGGGGTTTATATTTAAGCTGGTGAGCTTATCTATAATGCCCAAGTGGTGTATTGTATCGAAGGCTTTTGCGAGGTCCAGGTAGGCTGTGTGGACCACCTTCCCTTGTCAATGGCCTTGGTGACTGTTTCAAAGAAATCAACCAGGTTTAAGAGGCAGGATCTGCCCTTAACAAAGCCGAACTGGGTAGGATCCAGTGTCTGTAGGTCCCCAATATCTTTATTTATGAGGTCCATGATGATCCTTTCCATAGCTTTGCAGACCAAGCTAGTCAGGCTTATGGGGCGATAGTTTCCAGGATCCGTTGAGGCACCACCTTTATGGAGAGGGACCACTGTTGCTGTCGCCACTCTTTGGGCACATATCCTGTAGTAAGGCTGAGATTGAACAGTAGTTTTATGTTTGGGTTTAGCTCTTCTTGGAGTTCATGTAGGATGCAGCCGGGACACCGTCTGGTCCCATTGATGCTGTGTTTTTGCTTTGGAGGCGGCTCTTACCTGAGCATCTGAGATGTCAGGGGCAGCACTCTGCTGGGATAGATATTTGCCCTTTTGGTGGGGAGGGGAGTTTGCGCTGAACCTGTCAGCTAGGATGTTGGCAATGTCTGTGGGTTTAGTGTATTTTTGTCATTTTGGACTAATTCTGAGCATATCTGGGAATTACCACCCAGGTTCCTAACATAACTAAAGAAAGCCTTGTGATTATCCTTAGTGTCCTGTGCAATTTTTCTCGAAGCTGGCCTTAGACAATTTTATGAGTGCCCGTAGTTTTTTGCTAATACTGATCAGTGATGCCTTCCCTTTTTGGGATTTTGCTCTATCATTTAGTAGCTTCCTCCTTCTATTGTATAGTTTGTTTATGGCTGGGGTCCACCAGACAGGACGTCTGCCTTTGGAGGATTGGGTCTTGGTTTTATTTGGGATCGCATGATGCATGCATTCCTGAAGGTGTTCATAGAATGCGTTTATAAAGGATTCTGCGGTCTGGGCCGTATTTTCCACAGGCCTGGGGGCTTTGAAGGATTCCAACTCAGTTTTGAGGAGTGTGAAATTTGCTTTAGAGAAGTTTTTCACTGTGGTTTTCTGGGCAGTGGGTGGGGTCAGGATGTGAATATCCAGTGAGATTAGTTTATGGTCTGATCTTACCAGTGAGGGATACACTTCTGGTCTGGAGCATAGAGTCCCCATGTTGGTGATGATCAGGTCCAGTATGTTTTCCCCTCTTGTGTGAGTGGTAACAAGTTGTTCCATAGCATTTGAGTTTATAAATTCTAGGAATCTTTGGGCTAGGGTGTTGGAGCTAGAGTAATGCTCCCAGTCTATGTTTGGGTAGTTGAAGTCACCCAATATAATGGTGTTTGGAGAGACATTCATATTTTCCAGTGTTCTCAGGAAGGCCGAGTGGGGTTCCTGGGTTTGGGAGGGTGGTCTGTAGCAGGCTATAAACTGGAAGGCAGTTTTACCCACTGTTAGTTGCACATGGATAGTCTCTGATGCTTCGTGCTTTGCCACCAACCTGGAGGTGTGGGTATCTTTGATGAATATCGATACTCCCACTCCTTTTGTGGTTCGATCCAAGTTTTGGGGCCGAAAAGCATGGTATGAGGTATAACCTGGTAGTGCTGGGGTGCTCTCGGGAGCCCTGAACCAGGTTTCTGTTACTGCACAGATATCGATGTTCTCCATGCTAAGGAGAGTTTCGATGCGTGCATCTTGAGGTTTAGACTTCTGGCGTTGAGTAGCATTACTCTTAGTTTCTTATCCCTTGTGATACCTATGGAGGTGGGTTTGTCTTTTGAGCCTTGCCTAAAAAGGCACTATGGGGTAGCAAGAGCCTTTGCCAATATCCGAAGCCCAGGGGTGACAGGTGCAAGCCATCCCTAGTGAAGCATCGTGGCTTGTCGAGCATATCATCCCAAGCTGACAGGCATTGGATCCCCTTTGAATGACACCAGTACTTAAGCCAATTGTTGAAATTGATCATCTTGTCTTCATATTGTGGCATCATTCTTGGTGAGGGTAAGATGCTACTCAAGGTCAGGGTCATACCGGCCTGGGCTACATGCTCAGAGAGCTCCTTTATGTCTCTTTTCATGTAGTCCAGGGAGGTATGTCTCAGGTCATTCACACCAGCATGGACAATGACTGAGTCATATTTGTACTTGCCTTGGAGTGACCTGAGTGCTTGTGTTATGTGGCGGATCCTAGCGCCCGACAGGCTGCTCACCGTGACCCTCTCCTTGTTCAGCCTGGTGAGCGGGACGTCAGTGTGCCTGACGATAGAGTCACCTATTACAAGTGTATCAGGTGTGTTGTTTAGTCTTAAGGGCTGTGACTGTTCGGCACACTGGCTTTGTGAGATATGTGTTGCACGTGTTTTGTTTTGGGGTAGCGGTTGCTTGGGTGTCTGCTTTGGAGGTCTCTGCTGCTTAGGCAGATCTTTATTTAGAGCCTCCGAGTATGTTTTTGTGTGATTATGTGTTTGGTTTGCTGTCGTGGTAGGTCTATGTGAGACTGGAATTGTAGTGAGTGTGGTTTCCTTCTCCTCCTGACTGGTTATGCAACAGCATTCCCATTCATGTGGATTCTGTTCTTTTATGAAAGTAATTTACCATTTAGATTTCTCAGTACAATTATCGTTGGGTGTTGTTTGTATTCAATTTGATATGATTGGATATCTGCTGGTCTCGGAATAACTTTCTGAAATAAATTTATTTCTTTTGCATGTGGACAAGAGTTTCTACTGCCTTTTTTTATTTTTATCTCCAGGGTGTGGGTTCATTACCATTATTTGTGGGCTAGTTGGATAGCTTTTTTTGCACAAGGTACTTCAGCTCTTGGTCCCTTTTACGGATCTATTATATTAGCCGGAGTTTGGGTGGGCTAATTGTGAGCTTATTGTCATGGACTTGGAAAGTGAAAGTATTCTTAATGGGTTATGTGCTGATAAAGATGACATCAGAGTGTTTGGTATTACAAATATGAACAGCACTAACCAGAATCTTTCCGATTTGGATCCTTTGGACGGCTGCAATTTAGCCTTCAGCAAATTAGGCAGGGGGATGAAAACCCTGAGAGGAAATATTTGGCATCTTAAGCTTTTCAGAGAGTATGAATATACGGATATTGTGCCTAGAGGCCTCAGAGTTTGGGTCCAGCCTTTGGTTGGTAGGCTGGATGAGACTCTGACTAAGGATTGGGATTCTGCACTGCAGCAGGCCTCTATGTCCTTTGTACACATTTTGAGTTCATATTATGAACGGATGATCGACCTAAATATAGCTGAAGTTAAAATATGCTGTGAGGAAACCAGAAAGTTTGAGGGTCAACCACAGTATGTTACTTGTTTGAATAAGCTATCCAAGGAGCTTTTAAATTTTGAAAAACAGACGTGATAAAAAATGAGAAAATTCAATAGGGACATAACAGATTATCACAGGGGTAAACCCTTTGAGTTGTCCAAATCAGTGAAGTTTTCTGACATCAGTAGATCCATGAAGGTCAATAGTAAGAAAAGACCCAGATCCATTCTTAAAAGGACGGATACTAACTTCAGTAGTACATCAGGTGAGGAATCCTCTTATACTGATATAGATGGTGCCAGCACCCATGATTCTCCCACCCCAAAAAAACGCAATACGGATCACCCTTTAGAACTGATAGCAGGTGGGGGGCAGGAAACATAGGAATAGGAACAGGAATAACTATGGTGGATGGGCTTTTACAGACTCTGATGACACATTAGGCCATAATTGTCAAAATGTTTTGAATATTTCCAGTGTAATTTTAACAGTAGAGCAAAAGCAACTCCTTAATAAAGGTTTGAACTAGGTGCCCGGTTTCTTTGTGGATGACAGTACTATGGTATCTGATTTATATGATTTCTGCCATAGAGTCAATCTCAAGTTGTTTTTCTCTGGTGATAATTCTCAAAGATCTAATGATTTTAGATTTCACAGGTCGGAGTTTCAGCCTCCGATGAAAAAACATGTTTCTATTTTTTTGCAGGCTGTCCTCAGGGATTTACATTTCAACATGGGGGATTCTTTAGTACTGGGTCATAATCGTACTACTGGGCAAAATGAAGCATTATGTCAGCTTAAGAATAACCATAGCATGGTTATTTTACCTGCAGATAAAGGAGGTGCAGTAGTCGTAATGGATACAGATTATTATCTGGATGAGGGTAAGGGACAGTTGTCCAACCCACGGCATTATATGGCTATGCCCCTGGATCCCACACCAAATTTTAAGAGGGATATTGATTCATTTTTGAGTCAGGCGGTAGAAGAGGGTATTATTAGTGAAATGACCAAAACCTAAACAAAAAAGAAAAATATTGGATCATTAAGTTGGGGGGGCTATTCCCTCCTGGACTTAATGACCACTTATAATGATATATTCTTAATAATATTTTTCATGGGACCTATTTGGTCTGGATCAGGTTTGCATAGTTCTCTTTTTTTATCCTCTATTGGAAATTATATATCTTGGTGCATATTGATATGTATATTATTTTCTTAGACTTGTGCTGATTTGGTTATAGGCTGACCCTTTTGAACTGTTATTTGTGGTTTATGGAAGGAGTGACTTTTGGTGTTATAGTGGGCAGGGCTATTTTTCTATTGGTGGGAGGGGGTCTATTTAGGTAGGATTGTGTGTTTTGTTTTACAATGTTTTTCCACTGATGAAGGCTTTGCAGCCGAAACCGGTATGGACAATAAAAGGGTTTAGCCTTTTGGCTTAATCCAAATGTTTTTTGTTTTGTGCCTTTTTCACCCACATGCTGACTATTCGTGTTTACTTCAGGATTTGGTTCAGCCTTGCATTGTTGTACATGCAGAGTGCTTTTTACTGTGCTTGTCTGGGTCTCCCCCAGGCTACCAGACCCACATGCTTGTCTCCTAGCCTGACTGCGTGTAACTGCATAAACACATGGTACTGCCTCATCCAGATCCTTCCCTATCAGGACATCTGCAGGATGGTAGTTCAGTACCCCTGTTGTCTCCAGACAAGCTACTAGTGACATTTTGCCTTTCTCACTTACTGGCTCTCTCACCTTTTGTTCCCCACCTTGCCTCCATGGATATCTGTATGCCACATGGCCCCACTGGTTGCATTCAAAACATTTAACCCTAGGTCCTAGACATGTACCTGGACTAGTGGCTTACCCTGCTACTGGCAGATTCTGTTGGGGCAGTCTGGTTTGCCCACCATGGGTTCCTTTAGATCCATGAGCAGTAGTTGGGGTCCCTTTCCTGTGCAGGGATGCCCTGCTTGCTAAGTGTAGGTCTCCCCTCTTCCCCAACTCCTCTGAAGTAGCACATTGTCTATCAGCTAACCAGATCCTCATGTCCTGAGGCAAAGTGCTAAGGGCTTGTTCCCTCACCAAAAGGTCTGCCAGCCCTTCATAAGTGGTGACCTGACATCCATTCACCCACCTGTGAAAATAAGTGCTCAGTTCAGCAAAATATTCACACACACTTTCATCTGTCTGGCATCTATACTCACAAAACTTTTTCCTACAAGTTTCAGGTGTTAGCTTAAAAAAATGCTAACAAGCAATTTTTAACAGCAGTATAATCAAAACATTCACGATCAGTTAATTTAGACAGCACAGTTACAGCTTTACCATGGAGTAAGGGAGTCAGGAACTGTACCCAGAGCCCTTGGTCAACATCATACTGTTTACATACCCTCTCAAACATATGAATGAAACTATCAAAATTATCCCCCTCTGTAAACTGTGGAAGAAATGTACTGAACTTTTGTGTTTCTGGGGTCCGGTTACTCCCTTCCCCATTACCTCCATGACTCTGGGGAAGAGTCAGCATCTCCCTCTCATTCTGCCTCTGCTGCTCCTTTTCCATAGCTTCCATTTCCAAACATCTAGCCTCCAACTCAAGTCTCTTTAGCTCCAGCTGGATTTTTAAGTCCTCTGTAGAAAGGTTAAGCCTTCTATTCCCTGAGTGTTGTACACCTCCACTGCCAGTCTGATCATCCTCCTGGTTGCTGTTTTCCAATGCAGCTGTGACCAAAGCTGCAATCATGTCTGCCCTAGTCAGGTTTCCCTGCACCAGTCCTTTAGCCTAGCACATCTCAGCCAGCTGGCTCCTTGTCAGCTTTCCATACTCCTCTGCTGACATGCTTGCCTGCTCTCCCTGACTAAGCTCTCAAAATAATAAAACATTTGTGATCTGAACTCTGAATATTCACTGCGTGGCTGATTTAGAGTACAAAAAACACCTTCAGTGATCACTGTACACAACCTACACTACAGGAATTCACTATCCATACCACTACAAGCCAGTTAGTATGTGCCAACCAATTAATATGTGGCGTGGATATCCCCCCTCTGCCAAACAATTAATATGTGACGCCCGTGGACTGGCCCAGCAATCAAGGAGCCTCAATCCTCACCACTAACACCAGAGATGGACGTCCACATTGGGAAGGATAACAAATACGCGCACACACACACACACACACACACACACACACACACACACACACACACACACACACACACACACACACACACACCATAAAGTACAATTTCCTTTAAGAGCACACACAGATCACAGTCAGTCTGGGGCTGGTTTCTCCCTTTCTCTCCAGATCCCCAATAAGACTCCCCAATGGCACAGCTATAGAGTCCAGATCTCAGCCAAGTGGCCAAGCTAAAATCTCCAGCAGAGAGCAATGTGGTTACATTTTTGAAGTTCAACATTTAACAAAGAGAACAAGCATGTGGCTTACATTAATATTTACAAATGACAGAATTATCTACAAAATTTTATCTAGCTAGGCTGGCAGCCTTCACATATCTTCCACATGCATTAAAGGGATGAAGTCTAGAATAATGAAACTTCTCAAAGAGAAATGGGGGGAGGATTTAAAACTGAACTCTGAGAATGGTCTTCTATAGTGTCAGAAGCATTCTGAAATATAAATATAACATACGCTCACTAGTTCTATCACTCCTAGCGAAAGCAAAGCTGAAGAACAAGGAAAATGTTCTGTTTGTTTTGGAGGGGTAGGTTCATAGGTTCATAGATTAGTACTAAGCTAACTGATCTTGAGAGTCACTTGAAGCCTAGCCAATTATTCCTTGTGAGACTCAAATCCTCCACCTTGTGTTTGTAAGGCAAACACCTTAACCACTAGGCCACCCGCCCAACCTTAGGTAGGGAGAAACTCCCCAAAGGAGGTGTTTGCATCCAGTGCCAAGTGTTCTCCTCTTGAACCCCCCCCCCCTTTAATTCCCATGAGTCTGTAAAAATCTGTTGTCAAAGTGTAATGAACAGAGTCAGTTATTGGGAGAGATTTTAAGAGATAAAGGCAGGAGGCAAGGCTGAAAATCTCTGGCATGCTAGTCTAACCTGAAGCTGTAAATTATCCCATCATTGGAAAGGTTTCAGATGGTTATTGTTCCTATCCAGCCATCTCTAATTATTTTGCAGGCATGCTAGAAGAGTTGGGAGATTTGGAAAGTGAATTAATTCATTGTTTTGCCCCCCCCCCAAAAAAAAACAAACATTTGATATTCTTTAGAAAAGGTAGGAGCAAATTACACAGGAAAAAATGAGAATTGTTAGAAGTGATAATTTAATAAAGATGTTTCTTGTTAAAAAAAAAAATTGATAGTGTACTAGTTATACCTAGTCAAACAGAGTAGAAGTAAGGACAACAGACCCAGCATCTGCAGAATTATATAAACATTATAAGGTTAGCTACAAAAGACATGTCTGCAGATCTTCCCCTCTATATCTGATGAGTAAGGCTTGGAAGGTAACAGTAGCCTATCACCTGTGTGTTTTTATGGAAGTGTAGGCGGTTGTGGATTGGCATAATGGTTAGGTGATTACCTCACAAACAGGTACAGGGTTTAATTCTCACAGAGGGAAATTGGCTAAGCTTAAAATGGCCCAAAAGGGCAGCTAGCCTAGTACTTACCTATGAATCTATGTAGATTGTAAACTAGGGTTAAAACAGGCAGTGTAATATATACCTCTTCCAAAGGTGGACTTGATGCAAATCTACTTACAGTATATTAGGAAAAAGTCCTGAATGCAGTGGGCACTTCAAAAGTTCCCAAAAAAGTACTTCATTCATCCCAGCAAAATTTTGAGAAAAAAAAACACTTCCCAAGGTGGTTGTGAGGATCAGTTTTCCTCTGTCTTAGAGAAATGGTCTTAAGAATCTGTAGTATTCGAATCTCCATCTCTGTTTATGTCAAATTCATGTGATTTGTCTTCCTTAGAAAAACCTTTATCTGACCTGCCAAGGAGGAAGTAAAGGTTAAAAGTACCAGGATTGTCCCTCATAGCCCCTTTCCTGAGGTAGAAAAATTGTCTTTACTAGGTATCGTCTATGACCAACATGAAGAGGATCCTTTCCCTTACAAGAGGATACTTTCCCTAGATGCATCCAGTCACATCCCCTCGATAAACTCCATGTTCCAGTAAAGATGTCTATACCATGTCCACACTTGGACACTGGATACAGCCAAAGAGAAAGGGACCCTGGTTCATGGTGGCTTAAGAACTATACAAGAAGAAACCAGAAAAGAAGTGAGTGGTCTGAGGAACAACAAACAGACACTGCAGGTACACCCACTATCGGCTGAGGTGTAGATCTGGTGCCTTTTATGATTTGGGCAATGTTATCCAAGTAGGTTACAGTAAGATATACCTGCTGGTAAGTATGGTATTTTCCAGTATTGGCCAGTGCCAAGGACCAGAGTGCGTCGCAGTAATAGACGCCTGCTTGGTAAGTGTGGTATTGTCTAGTAGTGATAAATAGTACCAGGATTGTCCCTCATAACCCCTTTACTGAGGTAGAAAAATCATCTTTACTAGGTATCGTCTGTGACCAACATGAAGAGGATCCTGTTCCTTACAAAAGGATACTTTCCCTAGATGCATCCAGTCACATCCCCTCGATAAACTCCATGTCCCAGTAAAGATGTCTATACCATGTCCACACTTGGACACTGGATACAAACAAAGAGAAAGGGACTGACCCCCTGGTTCATGGTGGCTTAAGAACTATACAAGAAAAAAAGAGAAAGGAAGTGAGTGGTCTGAGGAACAAAAAACAGCCACTGCAGGTACACCCACTGACGGCTGAGGTGTAGATTTGGTGCCTTTTATGGTTTGGGCAATGTTACAAAGACCAAAGTAGGTTACAGTAAGATATACACAAAATATACTGAACCTACTGATATTGCCAACATCCTGGCAGATAGATTCAGTGCAAACTTCACCCCCAAAAGGGTCCAAAACAATACCGGAAAAGTGTAGTGTCCCGGAAATCACAGATGCACAGGTAAAAATAGCCCTTTCAAAAGCCAAAAACACAGCATCAGTGGGGCCAGATGGTGTCCCAGGCTGTGTCTTGCATAAAGTATAGAACAAACTAACCCCCCACCTAAACCCGCTGTTCAGCCTCAGCCTCTCCACAGGCTACGTGCCCATATTGGACTGTTATGGGTGGTACTAACACTGCCAACAGAGTGGAATCAAACCAGGGCATACTGGGGTTTTATTTATTTATTTATTTTATTTTACATTTGTTAACCAGGATGGTCCGGCTGGACAAGGTCCATTTTCAGCAGAGGCCGGGGAGAAAAGCTCCACTTAATTAATACAGTGACTACAAGTATTTATACATCAAATATAAACCAATCAATGAAACTTTGTATCTGCGACATAGGAGATCAGGGCACAAGAAATTCTTATCACACATTATTCAACAGCTTTACAAGAGACAATACGTTAGTAGTTCACAAATGTTCAGACAAGAGATTAATTTACAAACATTAGTATATGTAAAGAGAATAACATTTGTTACTTCCATGCTTCCTGGTTTAGGAGGAAGAAAGTAGGTAGTTTATTTGTCATTATGTGACACATGAACATAACCAGGAACTAATAAAATGAGACTTAAGGGAGTGTTTGAATTGTTTTGTGTTTGATGCGGAAATAACTGAGTGAGGGAGATTATTCCAGTTCTTTGCTATACTATGAGAAAACAGAGCTTTGCCTGCTGTGTTATTAGCTGTGGAGATGGAGAGGAGTGATTTATTGGTAGAGCGGAGTAACCGATTTGGTATGTAGTTACTTATTAGTTCCTTAAGGGCTGGAGTTCTTTCAGGATATTGTTGGATGTTATAGGCTATGACTAGTTGGTGATAGGTTAATACCTGTGGGAGTTCAAGCCACTGAAGTTGCCTGAGAGGTATACAATGGTGAGTTCTAAAGGGGGAATTCTTAGCAAATTTGGCAATGTTGTTATAACATGACTCAAGTCTGTCAAGATCAGTTTTTCTGACATAGGTGAGAATAGGTGCTGCATACATTAGTGTGGAGAGAAGGTGGGTTTGTGCTAGGGTGACCCTAGCTTGATCTGATAGAAAGTGTTTTTGTCTATAAAGGGACTCCATTTTTTTATGTACCTTTCTGATAGTTCAGGAGATATGGATATCAAAGTGTAAGTTGTTATCTATTTCAATGCCCAGGAGCTTGGTATGAAGAGAGGGTGAGATGACAGTACCATAATTAGAGAGGATAACGAAGGAGAGTGGAGTGGCTTTGGATTTGTTTGGGGTAAATAAAAGTAGTTTTGTTTTATTGGGATTTAGTATAAGTTGAATATTTGTGATCCACTTTTCCACTGAGCTAAAGGATTCTTGGGCAAGATGTTGTAGGGCTGTAAGAGTTGGGGCAGAGCAGATCAGTGTGGAGTCATCTGCGTACTGTATGAGTGAGGCCTGTAGCGTAGAAGTATGTAGGTTATTAGTAAAGATAGAAAAGAGGAGTGGGCACAATATGGAGCCTTGAGGTACACCAATTGATGTTGGGAGTAAAGATGATAGGACTCCTTGCCACTGGACAGCCTGTTGACAGTCTGTTAGATAGTTTTTAAACCATGCAACAGTGTTAGGGGCAAAGGATAAAGAGGTAAGAGTATCTATTAGAATGGAGTGGGAAACCATATCAAATGTCTTAGAGAGGTCCAGGAATATAGCGGATACAAACTTGTTATTCTTTCTGTGTTGGTTAACCAGGTCTGTGAAAGATAGGAGGGAAGAGGTTATGCTGTGGTGTGGATGGAAGCCATGTTGTGTAGAGGAAAAGAGCTTGTTTGAGTCTAGGAAATGCATAACCCGTGAATGTATGCATTTCTCAAGTATTTCTGATAAAGGAGACAGAATGGTTATGGGGCGATAGAGAAATCATAGGAATTCCCACCTTTATGAAGAGGAATAATGTAAGAGACGTTCCATAGTTGAGGGATATGGGATTCTTGTATGGAGCAGCTGATTATGATTGAGACAGGGTAGGACAGGGAGTCAGCAGCCATTTTTAGGAAATGAGCAGGTACGCCATCGCTGTAAGAGAAGTGAGTTTTAGTTTTAAGAGGTATGTTTTATTGTGGAGGTTGAGACACGTGAGAAGGAAAAGGGAGTTAAGTTGTTAGAAGGTTTTGGTATACATGGGAAGGTTTTTTGGAAAGTTGGGTTGATAGTGATATAATGGATTCAGTAAAGTGGTGAATAAATTGGGAGGCTATTTTGCTACCTGATTTTGTAGTGGTGGAGGTAGGAGCTGGTGTAGAGGTTTTGCCTGGTTTTAGTAGGGAGTTTATAGCATGCCAAAACTTTTGGGGGTTATTGGAGTGTTTATTTTGCATATCTGAGAAGTATTTTTGTTTATCTTGCTTTGTTTGTATTTTGACTTGGTTTCTAAGGTGTTGATAGTTTTGTTTCGCGAGGGGCGTGTTTTCTTTTTTCCAAGCTTTCCATGTCTCATCACTGGTTTTCAATAGGGCTCTAGTGGACTATGGAGCATAGTTTTGTTTAGCTTTAGTTTTTCTTTCTGGGGCAACTGGATCAAGGATGTTAAAATAGTCAACTGCTTGGTCTAGATCGAGGCTGTGAAGCAGTTCCCAATTACATTTTCTTAACATAGTGTTGAGTTCTAGAGGATTGACATTATGATCATTTCGGACTTGTCTATAGACTGTAGGTTTTGGAGCATTAGTAAACTGAAATAGCTAAAAATAAAACCAGGACATGCTGGGGATTTAAGGAGTCCATCATGGAATCTAACCAGGGCATGCTGGGATTTTAAGGAGTACATCAACAGTTTATAATTCATCTTAAGATTTGGGGCAGGGCATCTGTAGATTGCTTTTAAATCTGTGTGAACAGCTTTCCAGCATCCTAGCTTGCATTCTCTGTGTAGGGTAGAATACAAACCTTCACTCAGTACTAAATCTGTCATGGTCAAGTTTATTAAAGTAGTTATTATCTAAGCAATGTGCAGTCAGTACAGAGTGCAAAACTTGTCATAAATGCACAAAATTACATCGCAGTGAGAGGAAATAGTAAAACTGAAATAGCTGAAAATAAAACAATGTATATTAAGTATAACAATAACAGAAGGGTCCAAAAGTATGAAATAGCTGAAAATAAAACAATGTATATTAAGTATAACAATAACAGAAAGGTCTAAAAGTATGAAATAGCTGAAAATAAAACAATGTATATTAAGTATAACAATAACAGAAGGGTCTAAAAGTATGAAATAGCTGAAAATAAAACAGTGTATATTAAGTATAACAATAACAGAAGGGTCTAAAAGTATGAAACAGCTGAAAATAAAACAATGTATATTAAGTATAACAATAACAGAAGGGTCTAAAAGTATGAAACAGCTGAAAATAAAACAATGTATATTAAGTATAACAATAACAGAAGGGTCTAAAAGTATGAAACAGCTGAAAATAAAACAATGTATATTAAGTATAACAATAACAGAAGGGTCTAAAAGTATGAAATAGCTGAAAATAAAACAATGTATATTAAGTATAACAATAACCGAAGGGTCTAAAAGTATGAAATAGCTGAAAATAAAACAATGTATATTAAGTATAACAATAACAGAAAGGTCTAAAAGTATGAAATAGCTGAAAATAAAACAATGTATATTAAGTATAACAATAACAGAAGGGTCTAAAAGTATGAAACAGCTGAAAATAAAACAATGTATATTAAGTATAACGATAACAGAAGGGTCTAAAAGTATGAAATAGCTGAAAATAAAACAATGTATATTAAGTATAACAATAACAGAAGGGTCTAAAAGTATGAAATAGCTGAAAATAAAACAATTTATATTAAGTATAACAATAACAGAAGGGTCTAAAAGTATGAAATAGCTGAAAATAAAACAATTTATATTAAGTATAACAATAACAGAAGGGTCTAAATGTATGAAATAGCTGAAAATAAAAGTGTATATTAAGTATAACAATAACAGAAGGGTCTAAAAGTATGAAACAGCTGAAAATAAAACAATGTATATTAAGTATAACAATAACAGAAGGGTCTAAAAGTATGAAACAGCTGAAAATAAAACAATGTATATTAAGTATAACAATAACAGAAGGGTCTAAAAGTATGAAACAGCTGAAAATAAAACAATGTATATTAAGTATAACAATAACAGAAGGGTCTAAAAGTATGAAACAGCTGAATATAAAACAATGTATATTAAGTATAACAATAACAGAAGGGTCTAAAAGTATGAAATAGCTGAAAATAAAACAATGTATATTAAGTATAACAATAACAGAAAGATCTAAAAGTATGAAATAGCTGAAAATAAAACAATGTATATTAAGTATAACAATAACAGAAGGGTCTAAAAGTATGAAATAGCTGAAAATAAAACAATGTATATTAAGTATAACAATAACAGAAGGGTCTAAAAGTATGAAATAGCTGAAAATAAAACAATGTATATTAAGTATAACAATAACAGAAGGGTCTAAAAGTATGAAATAGCTGAAAATAAAACAATGTATATTAAGCATAACAATAACAGAAGGGTCTAAAAGTATGAAATAGCTGAAAATAAAACAATGTATATTAAGTATAACAATAACAGAAGGGTCTAAAAGTATGAAATAGCTGAAAATAAAACAATGTATATTAAGTATAACAATAACAGAAGGGTCTAAAAGTATGAAATAGCTGAAAATAAAACAATGTATATTAAGTATAACAATAATAGAAGGGTATAAAAGTATGAAATAGCTGGAAATAAAACAATGTATATTAAGTATAACAATAACAGAAGGGTCTAAAGGTATGAAACAGTTGGAAATAAAACAATGTATATTAAGTATAACAATAACAGAAGGGTCTAAAAGTATGAAACAGTTGGAAATAAAACAATGTATATTAAGTATAACAATAGCAGAAGGGTCTAAAAGTATGAAATAGCTGAAAATAAAACAATGTATATTAAGTATAACAATAACAGAAGAGTCTGAAAGTATGAAATAGCTGAAAATAAAACAATGTATATTAAGTATAACAATAACAGAAGGGTCTAAAAGTATGAAATAGCTGAAAATAAAACAATGTATATTAAGTATAACAATAACAGAAGGGTCTAAAAGTATGAAATAGCTGAAAATAAAACAATGTATATTAAGTATAACAATAACAGAAGGGTCTAAAAGTATGAAATAGCTGAAAATAAAACAATGTATATTAAGTATAACAATAACAGAAGAGTCTAAAAGTATGAAACAGCTGAAAATAAAACAATGTATATTAAGTATAACAATAACAGAAGGGTCTAAAAGTATGAAACAGCTGAAAATAAAACAATGTATACTAAGTATAACAATAACAGAAGGGTCTAAAAGTATGAAATAGCTGAAAATAAAACAATGTATATTAAGTATAACAATAACAGAAGGATCTAAAAGTATGAGCAGGAGTGTTTTCTTGCTTTCTTGCTAAGAGAGCTTGATGCATAACTGTATCCAAATTATCACATGATGTTGGGAGGGTGGCCTAATGGTTAATGTGTTTGCCTTACAAACACAAGGTGCAGGGTTTGAATCTCACAAGGGATAATTTGCTAGGCTTAAATGGCTCGAAAGGGCATTTAGCTTAGTACTAACCTATGAGCCTATGAACCTATGAATGAGAGCTCTAGTGTTATTATTGCTTGTTCCCGTATTCTGCTTGCACTAAAGTTAGAACTACACCCAGTACAGACTCCACAGTGAGACATGACTACTTTAGTGTAGGTTATCTTTTGACAGAGAATACAACAGATTAATTGTTTTTGTTAGCTTTTTTTTTTTTTTTTAGAAAAGTGAGGATTTGTGGGGACAATACCATCCATATAAATAGAATTAAATAAATTAAAAAAAAAGCACCAATAAATGTCAACCTGTTCCAACTCTCAAGCTATGCTACCATAGTAACATTGAGAGCTGCTCAATGATGAAATGTTGACATTTCTTCCTTTGGTCTATAAAAATATATTTTCCTTTTTATATACAATGTAATCAGGTTTAATAACTAAATCAATATAAATGAATAAATGTCTCGGTGACAGATTTACATTTTTGTGCCAAATGTTCAAATTGAATTATACTGGGTTCTGTCAAAACCTGATCTATATGTGAAAAGATGGATAGCAAACTGGCTGGAAAACAGAACCCACACAATGTGAATTGTAGGTATCTTGCCAGGAAGTTTAAAAGTGACTAGTGGTATCCCTCAGAGCTCAGGGCTGGAACGTTTATTTTTGTTATTTACTTGTTAGGTCTCCAAGCAGAGAGCCAAGACCTTAGGCTAACAAAGTTTGTAGATGATTCCAAACTGGGGGTTATTGTTAAGTCACCCTATGGCACCCAACCCTACAGAATGAGCTCTCCCTAGCAAACTCTTGGTGTACTAAAATCATCTCAAACTAAGTGCTAAAAAGTCAAGTATCATCACCTTTGGTAACCAACCCCTCCTTTTGTCATACCTCTATAAAACAAAAATGTGTTAGGAACTTGCATTCTTGGGCTGATAGCCCCCTCTCTTTTGACAATCATGTGGCAATCGTTAACATTTAGCCTTGCTACCTGTCAAAGGAAAAATCTTCTATGTCTAAAGAGGTAATCACTCCCTTATACTCACCATTGATCAGGCCAGTTATCGAGTACAATGCCCTTTTTGAGATATAGCTAGCTAAACAAATAAAAGGTTCTTAACCAAAAGATCACAGGCCTAAAGTCCCTGAGCTACCAAGAAAGTCTCTTTATTTGGTGTAAAAACTGCAGTAACCCAGGCACAAGAAGCTATACATAAAAACAAAAATGAAATGCTCAGGCAGGAAGCTCCACAAAGACCAAAAACTGACCTTTCATTCACAAGTTTAAAAACTTTGATTTAGTGCATTTGTCTCTGTACTGAAGACTTCATCAGAATAAAAGCACATCCAATTGACATGAATTAAATACTCAAAAACCAAAAGCGGGTCAACTATTTAATTGTTCACCCAAACAAACAATAAAACATTTTAAAAAACATTCCATTAAAGCAATACATATTTTGTAAATAAATCATAAATTAATAAGTCAGACAAATTTAATTGTGTAAAGAACCACATCAACGTTAAATACAGGTGAAATAAATGAAGTCACAATGTAAAAACATAATGTAATAACATATTAAAAAAACCTTACGTAGGGATTTTAGTACTTTAATGCTTAGTGTAACAGCAGGAACTAAAGCTAGAAGGTCATTACACAATTTAATTTGTATGATATATTAATTTTTATGTATTTTTTATATATCATTTACAAAATAGTTATTGCTTTAATGGAGTGTTAACTGTTTTAATGTATGGCTCAACTATTTAGTTGTTCACCAAATCACTTTTGTTGTTTTTTTTTTTTTTTTTTTTTTTTTGAGTATTTAATTCATGTCAATTGGATGTGCTTTTATTCCAATGAAGTCTCCAGCAGGGAGTCAAAAGTGCAAAATCAATCAAACATTGAAAGAAATGACAGTTTTTGGTCTTTGTGGGGGCTGCCTGCCTGGGCATTTCTTTATTCAATGTCTTATAGACTTTTGAGTGGAGATCTGTCTCATTTACCACACCATTAAGAGACCTTCGTTTCTCTGCAAGTGCAATTCCTCCAATGAAGCTCAAATCAGGGACCTAAATCTTCACCAGCAGGGGAGAGGCAGGTTAAAAACCAGCACCTCCCAAACCTGTGGAATAAAATAATCTGAATGCTAAGCAGTATAACAATCTTCCTTTAAACAAACGAGATGACTGAACGGGTATCCACAAATTCTCTCTGTTATTGACTGGCATGGTCCTTGTGGAGAAAGGAGGTGCAGCCTGAGGAAGGTCACTGGCAAGGCAAGAATGGATACGAGACTTAGATTCATATATATTTTCCAAGGGCACCTATAAGTGATGCTTGATGGTCAGTGGCTCCCTTACAACCTTTATCCTTTTGGACTTCACCAAAAATTATATCTCTTACTTTTCGCTTTCAAGATCTTCACGTTTAATAATTAACTCAATATATGCATTGGAGGCTTCCATGTCTGTGAGCACCTGTTTACTACATTTCACAGCTCTGAGTTCTTTTGCTACTTTATCACTTGGTACCCATTTGACATTTATTCCATCAGACTTCACAAAAATTAAAATATTTTGCCTTTTCCTGTTAGGCTGTTTACATTTACTAGAGGAATCATTACATTTAACAGATTGATTAGAGGCTGCTCTTCTGACATAAACTTTTTTATTTTTTTTATTTATTTAACATTTGTTTACTGGGAAAGTCTGACTTGGAATGAAGCCATTTTTCACCGGAGACCCGGGAAGAAATGCTCCAGATGCATGTCTTTGTAATGTGGGAGGAAACCCACATGAACACAGGGAGAACATGCAGATGCCACTCAGAAGGCACTCTAGCCAAGAATCAGACTGAAGAACCTCTTGCTGTGAGGTGACAACACTACTGCTGCACTACTGTGCCATCCATCCCCCTCCCCCCCAAATGAGCAAGTATCTATCCCAGCAGAGGGCTGCCTCCCAAACATCTCTGATGCTCATGTGAAGGCTGCCCTCTCCAAAGCCAAAAAACACTGCTTCCATGGGACCAGATGGCATCCCAGGTTGCGTCCTACATGAACTCCAAGAGGAACTAATCCCTCAAATAAAACAGCTATACAATCTCAGCCTCACTACAGGATATGTGCCCACAGAATGGCGTACAGCAACAGTGGCCCCACTCCACAAAGGTGGAGCCTCTACGGACCCTGGAAACTATCGCCCCATAAGCCTGACGAGCTTAGTCTGCAAGGCTATGGAGAGGATCATCATGGAGCTCATAAACAAAGACATTGGGGACCTACAGACACTAGATCCTACCCAGTTCGGCTTTGTCAAGGGCAGATCCTGCCTTTTGAACCTGGTTGACTTTTTCGAAACAGTCACCAAAGCCATAGATGAAGGGAAGGTAGTCCACACAGCCTATCTGGACCTTGCAAAGGCATTTGACACAATACCCCACTCGGGCATCATAGATAAGCTATCCAGCTTAAATATAAACCCCTATGTCACAAGATGGGTCGCAAACTGGCTCAAAGACAGAACCCACAGAGTGAGAGTTGCTGGAGCCATGTCAGACTCGAAACCAGTCACAAGTGGCGTCCCACAGGGTTCTGTCCTGGGACCACTCTTGTTCGGTATATACTTTTCCGAGGTACAGGCAAACGTGGGAGGACTATGGCTCACCAAGTTCTCAGACGACTGCAAACTGGGTGCCATAATCAACTCTCCAGCTGACACAAACATCCTTCAAAAAGGTCTCACAGAGACAGATGACTGGTGCCAGCGCCATGGTTTAAAGCTAAATGCCAAAAAATGTATAGTCATACCCTTTGGCAAAAACAATGTGCCCACAAATTACCACATAGGCGGAAACCCATTAAGTACAGAGAAAGTTATTAGGGACCTGGGGACCCAAGTTGATAGCAATCTCTCCTTTGAAAACCACATTGCCAAAGTGGTTAGAAAGGCCTTCTACATAGCCCACCTCATCACAAAGGGTTTCACATCTAGATCAAGAGAGGTAATCGTGCCTATTTATTCATCCCTCATCAGGCCCATCATAGAATACAATGCCCCTTTTGGGATGTACCTTACCCGACACCTGCAGCAATTAAAAAGACCCCAAAAGTATCTCACTAAGAGGATCAAGGGTCTCAAACAGATGCCATATGCTGCTCGGTTAAAAAAACTCCAGCTCTACTCAGTTGCATACCGCCTACTTCGAGGCGATCTATGCCTGACATACAAAGCTATCTCAAATCCAGAATTAATGGACATGCTCCACCTCAGTAAATCTAAATCCCTTAGAGCCACACGCTCGAGGGACTTGAACCTCAGCACAAAAATAAATAGAACTTGCTGGAGGGACAGGTTCATAACCCAGAGGCTCCCTTCGCTCTGGAATAGAATTCCAGTTCATGTGAGGCAGAGCACCTCACTGAATCTCTTCAAGAAGAATCTCGATAGGTGGATGGGGGATTGTAGGTTTGTCCCAGGGATTACTCCCGTGTCACTATTAGACAGAGGCACAGTAAACTAAACCTTAAAAAGGGCACAGTATACTCAAATCAAGGGGTGGCGTAAGCCATACAGAATCGGGCTAGGCTTATAATTGCCTCAGGGCAGATAGCTTAGTATGAACCTATGAACCTATGAACCCCTAGCAGTCCCTTATCTCTTCCAGTAAATCTGAATCTCCATTTCTTATTTATTTATTTCATTTATTCAGTCTTTACAAAAAGTATAACCTTCCCAATATTACGTTCAAGTTCCTCACATTTAACAGATAAATTGATGTATACATCAGTGTTTCTTTGTGCTTTTGTGCCTGAGGATTGCATTGTACTACTTTGGGATCTATTGCTGATACTTGAAGATCAGGGGGATCAGAGGCTGCCCTCTTGAGAGGGGCACCACTGGCCACAAGTTATTGGGAATTGTTTTTATCTTTACTGTTATAACTTCCTTTGTAATAACCAAGTCCAACATTGGTCTATTATTTTCACAGACAATCTGTAAATCAGAATCTGTACAGAGTTTCTCATCTGGTAGTTTTGACTTCATCTGACAACTCAGTTTTCGAAAAGGTGGTGAAAATACCTTGAGTACTTTCTCTGATAATTGCAGATCCTGCTTCTTTTCTGTCAGTTTTTGCTTCCTGTGGATTTGTAAAGGTACTTTATGTTTTAATATGCATTTGGTCCCCGTTTGTTTCATACAGATTTCCTCTTCACCATGAAATGTTTCTTTTGTACACAATCCTTTTTAATGCCTTTTTCTTCTGGTTTTGGTGACTGTTCTAAAAGTTGTAACTGATGGTGTACATTCTGTTTTTTGCTGCTAGCCAGGTATACGGGTATTTGTTTCGACCGTACAGGAGTTAAGTGTACTGAAGTTGACTTCGATTCATTAGTTAGCAGTGTTTCTCTTTATTTTGTAGACAAATGCAGTGCATGTGATTGAACAGATCTTTGAGCTGGTACTTTGCATTCATTTTCACAACCTTGTGGCAACATTGAAATTTCCCGTCGTAGGTTGCCATCTGGTTGATCTCTGGTGCATGCTGTAACATGAGAAGTCTCTGCATTATTTTCACCATTAGTGAGCTTCCAAACATGTATTTTCCAGATGTAAGGTTCATCAGACTCATCTGCTGATGTTATTTGTACTTGTATGCGGATAGCAAGCACATGACCTGACTCTGTAGTACTTACAGCAGTGTCATTCATAACGTCAGAATGCCTGCAGCAAAAGTCCTCACTCTCATCTTGATTGTGTGTGTGCAGTAGCAGAAGTAGGGTCTGCAGTATGTTCATCACTGACATATATCACAATGTTGACTTGGACAGGATCTGTTTCAATGCTTGGTTTTCTGTGTTGAATGAAACATATGATATAGAGATCAGAACTGTTTACACTGCCTGTACAGATTACGCACATTACACCAACATTTTATTTCATTCATTTTACTACAACACTGAAATATCACATTTGGAGATCTACAGATCTACAGTCATACACTAATCAATGCCCATTAGCTGTTTAATCTGCAAAATACATTCCTACAATACATGAATGCTGTTTTCATTCCATGTTGTTTTTGTTGAAGCAAACTTGTTAATTGCAGAAATGTGTTTATGGTATTAACCTTTTGTTTAAACAACTACTGCAACAACCCACATGAATGACATAACCTCATCACTCACAACCGTTCCCTTATAGATCTAATCATGATCAACGTCCCAGTCTAACCTCAAAACAAACACTCACAACCGTTCCCTTATAGATCTAATCATCATCATTGTCCCAGTCTAACCTCAAAACAATCACCACAACCGTTCATTTACAGATCTAATCATCATCATTGTCCCAGTCTAACCTCAAAACAATCACCACAACCGTTCCCTTATAGATCTAATCATCATCATTGTCCCAGTCTAACCTTAAAACAATCACCACAACCGTTCCCTTACAGATCTAATCATCATCATTGTCCCAGTCTAACCTCAAAACAATCACTCACAACCGTTCCCTTACAGATCTAATCATCATCAACATCCCAGTCTAACCTCAAAACAATCACAACCATTCCCTTACAGATCTAATCATCATCAACGTCCCAGTCTAACCTCAAAACAATCACCACAACCATTCCCTTATAGATCTAATCATCATCAACGTCCCAGTATAACCTCAAAACAATCACTCACAACTGTTCCCTTACAGATCTAATTATCATAAACGTCCCACTCTAACCTCAAAACAATCACTCACAACCATTCCCTTATAGATCTAATCATCATCAACGTCCCAGTCTAACATCAAAACAATCACTCACAACCGTTCCCTTATAGATCTAATAATCATCATTGTCCCAGTCTAACCACAGAACAATCACCACAACCGTTCCCTTACAGATCTAACCATTACCATTGTCCCAGTCTAACCTCAAAACAATCACCACAACCGTTCCCTTATAGATCTAATCATCATCATTGTCCCAGTCTAACCTCAAAACAATCACTCACAACCATTCCCTTACAGATCTAATCATCATCAATGTCCCAGTCTAACCTCAAAACAATCACTCACAACTGTTCCCTTACAGATCTAATCATCATCAACGTCCCAGACTAACCTCAAAACAATCACCACAACCATTCCCTTATAGATCTAATCATCACCATCAACATCCCAGTCCACTCACAACCGTTCACTTATAGATCTAATCATCATCAACATCCCAGTCCACTCACAACCATTCCTTTATAGATCTAATCATCATAAACTTTCCAGTCTAATCTCAAAACAATCACTCACAACCGTTCCCTTATAGATCTAGTCATCATCAACGTCCCAGTCTAACCTCAAAACAATCACTCACAACCGTTCCCTTACAGATCTAATCATCATCAACGTCCCAGTCTAACCTCAAAACAATCACCACAAACATACCCTTATAGATCTAATCATCAACGTCCCAGTCTAACCTCAAAACAATCACTCACAACCGTTCCCTTATAGATCTAATCATCATCAACGTCCCAGTCCACTCACAACCGTTCACTTATAGATCTAATCATCATCAACGTTCCAGTCCACTCACAACCATTCCTTTATAGATCTAATCATCATCAACTTCCCAGTCTAACCTCAAAACAATCATCACAACCGTTCCCTTATAGATCTAATCATCATCATTGTCCCAGTCTAACCTCAAAACAATCACTCACAACCATTCCCTTACAGATCTAATCATCATCAACGTCCCAGTCTAACCTCAAAACAATCACTCACAACCATTCCCTTACAGATCTAATCATCATCAACGTCCCAGTCTAACCTCAAAACAATCACTCACAACTGTTCCCTTACAGATCTAATCATCATCAACGTCCCAGTCCACTCACAACCGTTCACTTATAGATCTAATCATCATCAACGTTCCAGTCCACTCACAACCGTTCCTTTATAGATCTAATCATCATCAACTTCCCAGTCTAACCTCAAAACAATCATCACAACCGTTCCCTTATAGATCTAATCATCATCATTGTCCCAGTCTAACCTCAAAACAATCACTCACAACCATTCCCTTACAGATCTAATCATCATCAACGTCCCAGTCTAACCTCAAAACAATCACTCACAACCATTCCCTTACAGATCTAATCATCATCAACGTCCCAGTCTAACCTCAAAACAATCACTCACAACCGTTCCCTTACAGATCTAATCATCATCAACGTCCCAGTCTAACCTCAAAACAATCACCACAACCATACCCTTATAGATCTAATCATCAACGTCCCAGTCTAACCTCAAAACAATCACTCACAACCGTTCCCTTATAGATCTAATCATCATCAACGTCCCAGTCCACTCACAACCGTTCACTTATAGATCTAATCATCATCAACGTTCCAGTCCACTCACAACCGTTCCTTTATAGATCTAATCATCATCAACTTCCCAGTCTAACCTCAAAACAATCACCACAACCGTTCCCTTATAGATCTAATCATCATCATTGTCCCAGTCTAACCTCAAAACAATCACTCACAACCATTCCCTTACAGATCTAATCATCATCAACGTCCCAGTCTAACCTCAAAACAATCACTCACAACCATTCCCTTACAGATCTAATCATCATCAACGTCCCAGTCTAACCTCAAAACAATCACCACAACCATTCCCTTATAGATCTAATCATCATCAATGTCCCAGTCTAACCTAAAAACAATCACTCACAACTGTTCCCTTATAGATCTAATCATCATCAACGTCCCAGTCCACTCACAACCGTTCACTTATAGATCTAATCATCATCAACGTCCCAGTCCACTCACAACCGTTCCTTTATACATCTAATCATCATCAACTTCCCAGTCTAATCTCAAAACAATCACTCACAACCATTCCCTTATAGATCTAATCATCATCAACGTCCCAGTCTAACCTCAAAACAATCACCACAACCATTCCCTTATAGATCTAATCATCATCAATGTCCCAGTATAACCTCAAAACAATCACTCACAACTGTTCCCTTACAGATCTAATTATCATCAACGTCCCACTCTAACCTCAAAACAATCACTCACAACCATTCCCTTATAGATCTAATCATCACCAACGTCCCAGTCTAACATCAAAACAATCACTCACAACTGTTCCCTTATAGATCTAATAATCATCATTGTCCCAGTCTAACCACAAAACAATCACCACAACCGTTCCCTTACAGATCTAACCATCATCATTGTCCCAGTCTAACCTCAAAACAATCACTACAACTGTTCCCTTATAAATCTAATCATCATCATTGTCCCAGTCTAACCTCAAAACAATCACTCACAACCATTTCCTTACAGATCTAATCATCATCAACGTCCCAGTCTAACATCAAACCAATCACTCACAACCGTTCCCTTACAGATCTAATCATCATCAACGTCCCAGACTAACCTCAAAACAATCACCACAACCATTCCCTTATAGATCTAATCATCATCAACGTCCCAGTCCACTCACAACCATTCACTTATAGATCTAATCATCATCAATGTCCCAGTCTAACCTAAAAACAATCACTCACAACCGTTCCCTTATAGATCTAATCATCATCAACGTCCCAGTCCACTCACAACTGTTCACTTATAGATCTAATCGTCATCAACGTCCCAGTCCACAAACAACCGTTCCTTTATACATCTAATCATCATCAACTTCCCAGTCTAATCTCAAAACAATCACTCACAACCGTTCCCTTATAGATCTAATCATCATCAACGTCCCAGTCTAACCTCAAAACAATCACTCACAACCATTTCCTTATAGATCTAATCATCAACATCCCAGTCTAACCTCAAAACAATCACTCCCAACCATTCCCTTATAGATCTAATCATCATCAACGCCCCAGTCTAACCTCAAAACAATCACTCACAACCGTTCCCTTATAGATCTAATCATCATCAATGTCCCGGTCCACTCACAACCATTCTCTTACAGATCTAATCATCATCAATGTCCCAGTCTAACCTCAAAACAGTATAATTCAGCCTGTTGTTAGTGGACATTGCACAATGAGCTTCACAATACATAAGCCGACAACCCCCCCCCCCCAAATTAATCTCATTCGAGACCAAGACAGACTCAAGCATCCAAAAAACTTAAAGAAGCCTTTTTGAACCCAGACTGGTCTTCCATATCAAACCTACACAGCCTTAACTTTGCTGTAGATGCTGTCACCAGTACATTCAAATTCTTGCAGGGCACATCCTTCCCTTTAATTTCCCAAAACTACAGAGCAAAAAGAATGATCGTCTAACTCCTGGATTGAAATTCCTTTTAAAACCTAAAGATGATGTATGGCAATAACAGAAACACAACCCTCCCCATTCCCCAATGACAGGCAACAATATATCCAACTCAGAAACATCACAAAACAAGCAATATGATTGCACAAAAGCCAACATATGAAAGCCATATCAATTCTGGAAAGAATAGACTCAAAACATTTCACCAACACCACCTACATCCTCTCCCTCTGAATTCTCCAACCCACCCTTCCTATCAAACACTCATACTGACCCTCCCATCCCCCAGAATAACTTCTCTACATTCATTATTTTTTCTTTAAGCAAGTCAAAACAAAAGACTTAGAACCTCTTCTATAACAAATAAAAACTGACAGCACACCTGGAGCATATGGCTTCGGTCCTTGGTTCATATAGCACTGCAGGGACTTCTCACAACTCCACTGTCACATATCTATAATCTCTGCCTAACTGAAATATCATGCATGTACATGTCCTTCCTTCACCTCAAACCTATTCAGATGACCCCCCCCCATTTACAATCTAAGATGTCTTAACCTCTCTGGCTCACGTCTTCAATGTCCCAGAACCAGACTTCATTGCATAAACCACACCTTCTCCATCCTATTTATTTTATTTATTTATTTGACATTTGGTTATCGGGAAAGTCCAACAGGGTGGGAAACCCATTTTCAGCAGAGGCCCAGGGAGAAAAGCTCCAAATACAAACAAGACAAAAAAATGACTTTTACAATAATGAGCAAACAGTATGCCACAAGTAATATAAAGCAACAGGAAATTAACTTTAGCATAGTGTCAGCAAAATACAAAAAAAATGGCATACAAAATCACCATAAAATGGAAATCATAATATCCATATACATACATTTTACAAGAAAGATTAGCATGCATAGTTAATATGGTTGCATTTTACATAGATGCATTAATTATTGTATCTGCAGACAGACATACTTTCATGGAAGTAAAACAATGTATATGACGGAAAGTAAATACATCATTAAGGGGTTACATAGAAGGTATCCTGAACATAAACAGACTGTCGGTAGTCTGGTTAACTGAGGAAGGTAAATCCATCATTAAGGGGTTACATAGAAGGTATCCTGAACATAAACAGACTGTCAGTAATCTGGTTAACTGAGGAAAGTAAATACATCATTAAGGGGTTACATAGAAGGTATTCTGAACATAAACAGACTGTCGATAGTCTGGTTAACTGAGGAAAGTAAATACATCATTAAGGGGTTACATAGAAGGTATCCTGAACATAAACAGACTGTTGGTAGTCTGGTTAACTGAGTATAATGCAGAGATCAGCATTTGTAGCAAGTAGTAGCAGGGAGAGGTGAAAGAGTTAAGGATTCAATAGGGAGGAAGTAGGACAACAGAAAATAGTGGTTAGGTCGTGTACAACAGGGGTATGACATGGACAGAGAGAGAGGTCGGTGAAATTTGGTGAGAAGTGATTATAGGCAAGATAATTATGAGTGAGAGGAAAAAGTAGTGGGGAGAGGGAAAGGGCTCTCTAAGGTAAATGGAAGGAGCATGGCAGGGGTTAGGGGGAGGAGAAAAACGTGGAGAAGTAGAGTCACGTAAAGGTGAGTAGGATTTAGCTTAGTTTTGAACAGTGACAGACTCTTTTAATTTGAACGTGAACTTTTTGAGGTTTAAGGAAGTTCTAATCTCAAGAAGTAAGGTGGCGCAGTGGTGTAGCGCTTAGCATTGTCGCCTCACAGCAAGAGGTTTGCCGGTTTGATTCTTGGCTGGGGCGCCTTGTGTGCAGAGTGAGTCTGCATATCCTCCCTGAGTTTGTGTGGGTTTCCTCTGGGTGCTCCGGTTTCCTCCCACATTCCAAAGACATGCCATAGGTGGACTGGACACTCTTAATTGGCCCTGTGTGTGTGTGTGTGTGTGTGTGTGTGTGTGTGTGTGTGTGTGTGCGTGTGCGCACATGTGCACTCAAGCGAATGTGTGTGGTGTACCCTCCAAGGTGGGTTGGGCCTTGGACTAGCAACCTGAGCCTGTAAAACCCATAACTGCTACAGAAACGAGTGCTGAGTGGTGCTTGTTGCCCAATGTACCACATGGTGCATAAACAGGAAAGAAAGAGAGAGAGAGAATATCTAGGGGTAATACATTCCAAAATTTGGTTACTCAGTAAGAGTAAATATTTGTCCGGCTGTTTTGTTTGGTTTATAATATAGTTAAAAGCTGCTTGTCTTCGGAGCATAGGGCTCAATTAGGTATATAGACTAGAAGAATAGATGTTATGGCAGGACAGGTTTCAGAAATGTAGATAATTTTATGGGCCATTGTCAGTTGTAGGTAAAGATGTCGGGATGTTCAAACCAGTTAAGGGAGTTAAGAGCAGTACAATGTTTTTTACAGAATGCTAATCCTGTTGCAAATTTAGCGATTTTATTATAACAGGATTCAAGCTCATTTTTAGCATAGTTTGAAGGTTGATTAGTATGTGAGACACCATATAGTAAAGAGGGTAGTAAGCATGTAGAGACCAGTGTTGTTTTAGTGGCCAAGTCCATAAAGTTTTTGTGCCAATAAAGCATTCCTAGTTTATGGTGTTTTTTTATTAATAATATTAGGTATATGGTAAGTTTATTGCCTGTTGTTATTCCTAATAGTTTGGTATGTGGGGCCACTTCTATTTCTATGTTATTAAGAAAATATATTTAAACTCAGCTGAGTGTGCTTTTGCTGTAAAAAGTAGAAGTTCGGTTTTGCTAGGGTTGAGTAAAAGTTGTGCATTGTTGAGCCAGGTTTCAATGGATGAGAAGGCAGTTTGGGTTACTTGTCTAAGGTGAGTAATATTACTGAAGGAGGCAATAAAAGTTGAATCGTCGGCATACTGGATGAGGGAGCTTTGACGTGAAGCAGTATAGAGATTATTTGTGAAGATGCTAAAGAGTAGGGGTCAGAGGATGGAACCTTGCAAACCCTAAGCCCCAACATTAGGAATCCCCCCTGCTAATCTTAAAAGGCCTCACCTCACATCCTGCTCAGCTTAAAGATCATCTCAAATCTGAATTGGTTTGCAATGCTTTCCCTCTGGACATAGCACCTAATCTCCCACTATCCCCTTCACCCATCAAACACCTTTGCCTTCCTCACATTGTTTCCCTGCATTAATAAGCGACATCTCTTCTATATTGTATATATTCTATACAGTTAACTTCTGTGTGCCCTTACCTTACGTTTGGTATTTTTTACACTTTGTGCTGTATTACTTCACTATTTCACTCTCTCTCTCCTTCTTACCTCCTTACTCCTTTTGTCTGTTCCTGTTGTCCCTTATATTATGTACTTTATTATTATTACTGTTATTGATTCATTACCATCTTCACACAACATTTTATTTGTATTCCTAAAACTTCTTGTTAATTTACTTGACTACAGTCATTTACATTTGTCTGGGCTAAGACTGAAATAAGTCCATCTAGCAAATAGTGCACAGGGTTAAAGCTGTTTGCTGTAATTCGCATGGTACAGGGTTTGATTCCCTCAGCCCCCATATACCTACTGTGTGACCTTCAGCAAGTCACCAGATATTGCTCCCAGCATACCTCTTAACTGTCCAGATTTTCAAGGAATGTCAAGATTTTTGCATCATATTTTTGATCTCATAAAATTTTGGTTTTCTGGGAAGTCATTTGCAAATGATTAAGGACTGAAGTCAGAAAATAATGACATACATAAGAGTTTCATGCACTTCAGAAAAAGTCATGCAAATGCAAAAACCTGCTTTTCTATCAACTTTTGAAGTTTGTACAAGCAATATTAGAAACTGTTCCTATTTTGGGGTCTTTGTCCCACCTGTCATTTATGGCTTTGTCCAGATTTCTTGCTCTAAGATGTTGAGAGGAATGCTCCTAGGTCATGCTGAAATGGGAATGTGTGACCAGTAGACCTATCTTATTTACAAATGGGAACTATTATTATTATTGGGATAAATGCTCTACCCTGAATACCAAATCAAATGAATGAATGAATTAATTAATAAATAAATAAATAAATAAAACGTGCATTTTCAGCCCATTCCCAAAGCAGTGTAACCCCCACCAAAATGCCAGACTACAGTCCAATCTCTATCCTCTCCACTCTTGGAAACTGCTTGAAAAAAATTATCTATGTGCAACTCACGCAATACGCCACTACCAACAACCTCTTCTCTTGTAAAGAACTCGGGTTCTCATGTGATTGGAGTACATTTGTAGCCCTGCACTCTCTAACTGACCATCAGTTACTACTAGCTTTGGACAGAGGCCAGCTCACTGGTGTCACTTTTATCAACCTTACAAAAGCCTTCAACCTTGCTGATCACAAAGTCTTCCTCATCACTTACTATTAATAGGCATAAGTTTATCTATGTATTTATTATTTGTATTTGTTTTGCAGGTTAGAGCATTGATCTTCATTGACCTTTTTCAGACTCCGCCTGGGAGGGCTGTCTGGTTAAATGACTTGCTCAGAGTCACACAAGCAATGGAAGCTGAGGGAATCAAACCTTGTAACACTGGACCACAGAAAACAGCTCGTTAATAGCTCCTTAATCCTATAAGCCAACTGCCAAGACAGTTCTGAATCCTTACCTTGGTTTCAAAACTACTTCACTAGTTATAACTGCAAATTCTCAGTCAGTCAGCCTTCAAAAAGGAGCACCACAAGGCTCTATACTTGTTTTTCTGATGTTTTATATCTTTATAAAAAAACTTCCATTTGACCTACCTCATCTCCCCCTCCTACTGTACACAGAGAACATGGCACTCTTTTGAACAAAGAACGCCGTATCCAACCACCAGAAAGATCTACAGTCAGTTTTCCTTGCAATAATTCACTGGATCCCCAACAAAACCCAAACTATCTGTTTGGCACCAAACAGAAACTTAAACACAAACCTCTTTGTATGTCTATGACCACAACAATACTCCAACAGAAAATACTACCTGTTTTAAATACCTTGGCATTTGGCTTGACTCCTCTCTTAACTTCTCTTGCCACTTTGACTACACAAGGAAAAAAGGTTACCTCTCTTCTATTTTGGGCCAGTAAAATCTCCCCTTTTCTTATTAAAACAATCAGAATAGCAATAGGTTCTACTCTTTCAACATGAATATGCCTCTCCCTCATAGCTTCAGTGTCAAAAACTCCAAACAAATTTAAACAATAACCAATGAAATATGTAGATTTATTACTTAGTCATCTAAAAATGAACACCACTGGAAAATAAAATGTCTCCCTGTTGAACAAATGACTGACTCTCTCCAGGAATCCTAACTTGTTCAAGCTCCTAGTTAATAAGGCCTCCTTGTTTGTAGCAGCTAAACTAATTAGACAACTTTCCTCTTACAGCCTCAGAAACCATGACCACTCTGCCCCCACTAGACAGCCCCCCATAACTAAACTCCAATGTAAAGATCACTGCTTCTCTGTACTAGGTCCCAAAACCTGGGACAGCATTCCCACACAAATATGACACTTCATCCTACCCAAAATGTAGGACTCAGTTAAAGGCCATCCTCCTGACATCACCTAAATGTCATTGTCTGTCATCCAATCATATTAGTTTAGCTGCTACAAACAAGGAGGCCTTATTAGCTAAGTTATATCTCTTACTAGTAACTCTCGTACTGTCCTTGATATGGCACATTCGGCTGCACCACCCTTCACTTCTCATTCACATAATAGTTCGCTTAACACGACTTATCCTTCCAACTACTCAAACTCTTAATATTCTTCATTCCAATATCCTATCATTCCCACTTAGACCACACAGACATATGACTTTCTAAATGAGGAGTGTCTTAATTTATCATAGCTAGAGTATATTACCATTGTATATACTCTAATTTTTTGTTACTTTAGATTGGTATTTCACAGATGTGCTATTTTCGTTATACTGCTGCTATCTGTCAGTAAAAGTAATTCTGACTTTTCTGCATTTCTAGTCCAAGAATGAAACTGGTCACTTTTGATCAGAGCTCTACCTTGGTAAACACATTTTAAATAAATAAATACAAATTAAATAGCAATTAAGCTTATTTCATAGAGCAAGGTGAAGCATAATAAGTGAAACTGTCAAAAAGGATAAGTGTCAATACGAAAGCATGATTACCAACATATTTGGAGAACTGCACGATATGCATAAGGATTTAAATTCAGTATTTAATGAACATGGGTCATGGAAAGAAAGTTAATTTATTCTTTCTTACAACTAGTTGTTCCATGGTCATATTTTTAAGTTACATCTGGCAACTGACACAGAGGACTGAAGCTTTGATTTGTTAGCAAGCTGCTTGTTGTGGTCAAGCGTTTAACTCCCCCAGGTTCCATTTGCCTAAATATGTGACACTGAGCTGGTCACTTGACTGCATAGTGCTCCCAGGCTGAGCCTGAAAAGGGTCCAATGAGAGCACAGCTCTACCCCAGTTAACCAATACAAGTGAATAAATGAAAGGAATAAATTGAGAATCAAAAACTTATTCAAAACATTTCTGTTAATGGAACTAAATATAATAAATCAGAATATACATTAAAGGTATTTATGAAATGCCGCTGGATGATTTATTTATTAAATTTATTTATTTACACTTTCTTGACTTAGTCCCACTAAGCCAGTGGTCTCTGTTCAGGGGAGCCCCAAGATAATATCCATACTAAGGGAAATTTGGTCAGGACATTGGGGATTTTCATCTCATCCTTTAATGTGGACTGAGACTGAGAGCTGCTACGGAGGAGAATGACATCTTGTTTATGAGCTTGGAAGATAAAATGGTGATAACACCTCTGAATGCTGTTTCAGCTCTACCTGATGGATTTATAGATAATGTGCAGGAGGCACCAGGGTCAGAGGTCACTGAAGTAGCAGTTACACAATCAGGAGGTCTTGAAAATGATATACTTCAAATCTGACTGCAGAACAAAAACCCAGTGATGATATGGCTTTATCTTGATCTGATGCTATAAAAATGTTTTCCCCTCGAAAACATGAAGAAAACCTCATTGCACATTATTCTGATTCTAATTTGAATGCTTTGGAAGATGGACAAAAGTGACCAGAACCAATTTACAGGTTATACCAGAAACAGGAAGTCATGAACAAAACTATCATAGTGACTCCACAATGGCATTTAGCAGATGTCAGACAAATGGTTCAGTTCTTTCTACCACTTCTCAGTATGTTGGAAGTGAAGCAAAAAACACAAACTGAAGAAATTGCCAACTGTGCAAATTAAAACAGAAATGGAAATTATATTGACACACATGTGTTATAGGATTTTATTACTGCTCCACTTAGCTTTGTAGCAAGAGACATCAAAGCACTAATTAATATAGAAATTTAATATTTTTTTGGCTTGACATTCGAAAACAATAGCTTAACTGATACATTTCTGCAACTGTTTCATAATAAAGCAATAACCAACGACGTGGTGTGGTATATTAAAGATTTACCCATGGTTGGTGTGGTTTAATCATGAGGGCGAAGCCCAAGTGATTAAACAAAGACAACCGTAGGTAAATCTTCAATATACCACAACACGGAGTCAGTTATTGCTATTATACAATGACATTATTTAAAAAAAAACTTACTTTTCTTAAATAATGTCCTTGTATAATGACAGATTACTGTTCTTCTGCCAGTTGTGGTATATTGCTTCTTCGTTTTGATGTACTGCGCATGCATATGGGACTTGCGTTCCCACGCATACCCAGTACATCAATGCTTTGAAACAGAAGCAACGGTGAAAAGAAAGTCTCCGTTGCTCTGTTTTCTCTCTTTTTTTTTTAATTGTAAAAAAAAAAAAAAGGTTTTAGGGCACTTTTATATCAACGGAAAAAAGTCCGGGCGACCGGACCTTTTTCCGTTGGTATATTGTGGGATTCACAATGGGCACACTGGTTGGGCTGGGCCACTCAGCATGCATGTTTTTGAATATTAATAGGGAGTCATTTGTATAATAAATCATTTTGTATGCCATGGAATGATTATTTTGTTACTGGTGCCAACATTTCAGTTAAGACAAAATAACCATTCATTTCAGAACTGAAGTCATGAATGAAGAACACTTAAGACATTATTTTGCTGGAAAATGCTAGATTTATTTCAAATCAAGAAAGTTTTTGATGAAAGAACTTTAAAAGGGGGCATGGGAAATATGAATTCAGTTATCTGATTAGGTGGCTGTTTACAGTACCTACCAAACATTATCATAATAAGTTGTAAAAGAGACATTTGCAAGTATGGGAGACAGCCCAGAAAAAAATGATACAGCTGTGGGGATGACAGACATTTGATATAGCAATTCTTTGAAAATGTAATTAATGTTATGAAAATGGACACTCTATGCATGACTATAAAGCATTTTATAGAAATAGTATCACTAAAGGACTCTTCTGGTTTGATGGTGATAAGTAGTTAAGATAATACTGTGTCTGATAAAACTGCATTAAAGACTGTTATAATTCAGTAAATTTTAATATTTTTGCTACTCAGGAAGAATGTGAAATGGAAAATGAAAACACGTGGAAATGTTAACAGTGATAGTGGTAAAAATGTATCGACAAGCAATGAACGTGATAATACAGTAGAAGATGAATACACTGTTAGTAAGCAAAATGCTTATGAATTATTAGACAAGAACATGGAAGAAAATAAAGATACCACTTTAGATAAAATTTCATTTGTAAGTTTATATAATCATGTATATATATATATATATATATATATATATATATATTTGTTTTTTTGTGCAAAAAATGTCTGTGGTACAGTTGGCCTAAATACATTCCTAAAGGTAGACTGTTCTGTTTGTTTCTTCTTTTCTGGTTGTGCGATCATGTGGAGTTTGGATGTGTAAAATGCTGAACACAAAATAACTGCTGCAGTAGTCGAACCTATTAGGGTCATATCCTGCTAAATTTATGACCAAATTTTAAGGGCACCTTCTACACACATTAACTGCTGGGAGCTTGAGTACAACTTCATATAAAAAGCAGTCGGTGTGCCAAACAGAGCTTTCTTGCCCCACAGTGTATATACATACCCGCTCTAGCAATATATAAAAATAAGAAAGAAAGGGGGTGTAGGCACGGTATAGCTACAGCAACAGTGATATGTTAGAACACCTACTGTTATGGTAAATTTACTTACACAACTGTACTGTGCTTAATATTAAATCACTGTGGATATTATTAGGAGGATATCAGGCTGAATGGAAGCTTTATAAAAAAGCAATATTATATGGAGCTTTGGCAAAGATTTAGGTTCAGGTATTGTCATATTAAAAATCTTGGAATACAGTACTGTTTTAGATAAAGCACTTAATACCAGGAAGATGTGTTCTGTGGGACTTGAACTGTAAGAATAACATTTAGTCCTCATTAATGCATGCACTAATATAGCAGACAATGACATTTATTTACAATGATATAAAATTGCATTGGTAAACATGGATATAGTCTTAATAAGAAAGTTTAACTGTAATGTATATAAATTATCTGAGTAAATAAACTCAGATATTAAGAGATGTAAAGCATAGATAACTTACTAATGGGGAATAAGACCCTCTGCATATCATAGAGAAATGTTACATAGTGAGACTGACACATTTTCCTTCCTGAAAGTTAAACAGAGATGGAGAGTGGATTATATGATGTACCATTTTCAAATCATGCTGCACTTTGGACTATAGTATATTAGGGACTGATTCCTTTTATCTAAAAATGTGTACAGGAACATGTTCTCATAAGTATGGGGATAGCATCCAAAGTTAGAGTTTATAACTCCCCTGTACTCATTCCTCATCAGACCAATAATTGAGTACAATGCCCCGTTTTGTATGTACCTTACCAAACAATTGCAGCAGCTGGACAGACCTCCAAGGTTTATTACTAAGAACATTCACGGCCTTCAAAATATGACCTGCATGGACAGACTAAAGGCCCTGTCACTGTACTCTGCATTGTACAGACTGCTTACAGGTGACTTGTGCCTGGCCCACAGAACAGTCTCAGACCCTGCCTTAGGGGAAATGCTGCACATCTGCAAGTCAAATGGCACAAGACTCACTCACTCACTTCAGGGACCTTAACCCAGCCTGTGACATTAACAGGACATGCTGGAAATGCAGATCTGTCTCCCAGAGGTTGCCAGTCCTCAGGAACAAATTCCCAATTCATGTTAAACAAAGTTCCTCAATAACTCTCTTTAAGAGCAACTTGGATAATTGGATGGGAAACCGTAAATTTACCCTGGGGATTTCACCTATGTCACTCTTGGACAAGGGCAGTAAGTGCTGACCTTAGATTCGCTTTGCAAATATAGACTATAGGTCTCAATCTATAAAGGAACAAGGGTACATCATGACTAGGCTTGTAAAGGCCCTAGGTTCAATAGCCTACTAACCTCCTATGAAAAGATGAAATATTACTATCGAACGTTTTCTTTTCTGCAGGAAACCAGCAATAGAAAGTTTATGTCACAATGAAATGATTTTATTGTGTAACTCCATAGTGGATAGTTTATAACAAAATGTATAAAAAATTATATGCAAGTGAAATCATGGTTATGTGGTGGTTATGGAAGCATAAAAACAGAGTATGAATGTTATTTACAGGATTATGACTATACATTGGCACAGACAGGAAGAAATTATTATTAGAAAGAATGATATAAAATTTTAGAAATGTAATAAAATCAGATGCGCGTTATACAGATAGTTCTTTTTGCAAGATAAATCAGGTTCACAGATTCATACTAGACTAACTGCCCTTGTGAGCCATTTTAAGTCTAGCCAATTACCCCAAGTGAGAATCAAACCTTGTACCTTGCATTTGAAAGGTAAACACCTTAACCATTAAGCCAACCTCCCACCCTACAATCTACTAATCTCTTCTTTTCAAAAAAGAAAAAAAAAAGCTCACGTGGGAAAAATGAAATCCATAATGGATGCTTTAGGTAAACTATGTACTATAATGAATACTGTTATTCATTATGTTATACAGATGTATAAACCACATTGAGTATGCAAGAAAATATTCTGGAATGTTCCAAAAGTATAAAAGCAACACTTGGAGAAACCTAGTACTGTCATACACTTAATTATGACACTGCAGGATGTTAATGAGAATAATGCTCTAATTCCAGATGGCATAGTATATGGCTATAATAAAAGTGACAGAAACTAACTTTTGTACAAGTTTTGACTTGGAATGTGGTACTATCTATACAGACATCTGTGGAGTTAGAATACAGTCTATGTAAAAATGAAAAAGCGATAAGACATAAGAAATTGGAAACTGCTTATGTTAAGCAATGCTGACTATACGTTTTTATGAAAAGTTTACATAAGAGTGACTTATATATTGTAAGATATATTATATGGTGTAATGGGTCTACTACATTTGATCGACTTTGGTAAAAACTCTGTACCCATGAACTACCACATAGGCAGCAATCTACTTAACACCGAATGTGTGATAAGAGACCTTAGGACCCAGGTGGACAGTAGTCTCACCTTTGATAGTCACATCGCCACAGTAGTCAGGAAGTCCTTCTATGTGGCACACCTCATCATAAAAGGGTTCTCATCCAGGAAAAAAAGAGGTTATTGTTCCCCTCTACCCGACACTCATTAGACCCATTATAGAGTGCAACGCCCCTTTTGGAATGTACCTCACAAGACATCTGCAGCAGCTGGAAAGGCCACAGAAGTACCTCACAAATAGGATTACTGGCCTCAAACAAATGCCCTACACTGACCTCCTCAAAAAACTCCAACTTTACTCTGTAGCATATCACCTATCATATCATATCACCTAGGTGATCTCTGCCTAACATATAAAGCTATGTCAAACCCAGAGCTGTTGGACATGCTACACCTAAAGAAGTCCCAATCCTTCCAAGCTACATGCTCTAGGGACCTAGACCTTTTCACCACAATAAACAGGACATGCTGGAGGGATAGATTCCTGTCCCAGAGACTTCCCATACTCTGGAACAGGCTACCCATCTACATCAAGCAAAATTCTTCATTAGCACTCTTCAAGAAAAATCTGGATGAGTGGATGGGAAATAGGAAATACACCCCAGGGATCCCTTCTGTGTCTCTGCTCGACAGTGGGACAGGAAAATAACTTTCTTGAGTGGCATAAGCCAGGGAACCTTGTTGGCAAGGCTTACATAGGCCCTTGGGCCAACAGCCTAGTACCTACCTATGAAGCTATGAACCTATGAACTTGGTATTAACCAACATGAGTAACCACTGCAGCGTCCCTGCAGTATCATAGTCCCTTGTAGGATCCAACCATAAAGCGGCCACTTTCAAAGTCACCATTTCCCCCATCCCCCCCCCCTCTAGCTAGGGTCAGACATAAAAACTTCTCCATAACTGATTACAGCCTCTTGAGGGATGGTATAAACAGCTTCACAGCCCCCTCTCCCTCTGTAGAAACTGGCACCAATATCCAAAACTACACCCAAGCACTATACAAGCATTTATATAGATGCATGGAATCAGGAATACCCGACAGGACTAAATCATCCTCCACAAGGAAGAGTAAACATGTCTGGTGGACATCTGCAATAAATAAACTCTATAAAAAAAGGGAAAAAATGCTGTCCAAGACCAAGAAGGAGCAGGTGCCCAGTTGGAAGCAATGTCTCCTTAGCCTGAACAAGCAAATAAGAGCACTAGTGAAATCCTCCAAAGCAAACCTTGAGTCCAAATTGGCCACATCTACTAGAGACAATCATAAGGCCTTCTTCACATATGTCCGCAGCCTCAAAGGAAGCACCCAGATCTGTTCAGAACTGGTGGTCAAGGACACCACATTTACAAATGCCGTAGATATAGCAAACTTGCTGGCTGACAGATTAAGCAAAAACTTTACCCATCTGTACCCCCCATCAGTAAATCAGGACATCCCCAGTACCTGGCCCCTTCCCCTTATATCTAGGGAACAGGTCATCACTGCTCTCTCAAAGGCAAAAAATACAGTTTCCATGGGACCCGATAACATCCCAAGCTGTAACCTATGTGAACTTAGGCAGGAACTTGCAGCACCATTAGGCGTCCTATTCAACCAAAGCCTGAGTACTGACTTCATCCCAGCTGAGTGGAGGACAGCCATTGCCATGCCTTTACACAAATGTGGAGCATCCACCGATCTAGGAAATTATAGACCCATCAGCCTAACTAGCCTGATCTGCAAGCCCATGGAATGGATTATCATGGATCTCATTAACAGGGACACTGGCAACCACCAAACACTCGATCCCACACAGTTTGGCTTCTTCAAGGGGAGGTCGTGTCTGTTAAATTTGGTCGACTTCTTTGAGACAGTCACCAATGCCATGGGCGAGGGGAAGACAGTGCACACCACCTACATTGACCTGGCCAAAGTCTTCAACACTATTCCCCACTTGGGCATAATGGATAAACTCTCTCAACTAGGCCTCAGTCAGTATGTTACCAGATGGGTAGCAAACTGGCTCACTGATAGAACCCACCTAGTCAAAATAGGGGATGGCACCTCAAGCAGTACACCTGTAACAAGCGGCATACCCCAGGGTTCGGTCTTGGGGCCTCTGCTATTTGAGATATACTTTTCTGAAGTGCAGGCCAAAACTAGTGGGCTATGGATGACCAAGTTTGCAGATGACTGCATGCTGGGTGCTGTCATCAATTCCCCTAGTGATGTGGACATCCTCCAAGAGGGTCTCACTCAGACAAATGACTGGTGCCAGAAACATGGCCTCAAGCTGAATACCAAAAAATGCATCATCATCCCCTTTGGGGAGAGTGACGTCCCCACAAATTATGATAGTAATAACAATGTCCTAAGCATGCAATCAGTCGTAAGGGATATGGGCATCCAGGTTGATAGCAACCTGAATTTTGGCCATCATTTTGCTTCCATTTTACGGAAAGCCTTCTACAAGGCCCACCTCATAAGTAAGGGTATCTGATCCAGGAACAAGGCGGTCATAACATCCCTGTATTCTTCCATTATAAGGCCCATTATTGAGTACAATACCCCTTTTGGCATGTACCTCGCAAAGCACATGCAGCAGCTGGACATACCACAGAAGTTCCTCACCAAGAGAATCCAGGCCCTCAAACATCTGCCATACACAGATAGGCTAAAAGCCCTATCCCTCTACTCAGTTTCATACAGACTCCTCAAAGGTGACCTCTGTCTGGCATACAAGGCAATCACGTACTCTGTCTTGATGGAACTGCTGCATATCTGCAAGTCAAGCTCCACTCGAGTAACCCACATGCGCGGATATGCAGCAGTCCATCAAGGCGAAGTCCGTGATGGAACTGCTGCATATCTACAAGTCAAGCTCCACTCCAGTAACCCACACACATGGCCTCAACCTGGTCTGTGACATCAACAGGACCTGTTGGCGGGATAAATTTGTGTCCAAGAGACTCCCCCATCTGTGGAATAGACTCCCTCTCCTCATCAAGCAGAGTACCTCTTTACCCTTTTTTAAGTGCAACCTGGATAACTGGATGGGAAACAGAAAATACACCCCTGGGATTTTACCCATGTCCCTGCTGGACAGGGGCATCAGGTGATGACTTGTCTAAACATGGGCTAAACTTTTGGCTAGGCTTATAAGGGACTCAGGACCAATAGCCTAGTAACCTCCTATGATCCTATCATCCTGTGAATATGGGTTAGATGGAAAATTATCACATTATACATATATGACCATATCTGGAATATTGCCGTAGTGGTAATGTGGAAGTGAGATGAAAGTGTCACATGATGTGAAACGAGGTTGTCCCTTCAGTGGCACTTTATCTGCACTTGTAATGATTACTGTTATACAGAAATATTTACAGTATTATAACAAAGCTAAATGAAACAGCATAACAATTTTCTACTGTTGTATATGGTGTATGCAAGTGAATGAAATAATTATTGTCACAAAAAATAAACTCTGAATGTAAAAATAAAAAATGTATAAAGGCTTAGGTGGTACGAAAAAAACTGGGATATACATTTTAATATACTTGCCATGTTTTGGGAATAATGTTTGGAGATGCCAATGCTATATTACAACAGTGGAAATTTTTTATTAGATGACATGAAAATTGATGAAACAATGGAATGCTATTCCTTTGACAATTACTAAAAAAGTGAATTTCATATAAACAAAGGTACCAGTTTATACAGATTATTTTTTACTATTATTCGGGGCTTGAGACTAAATTTGAATAAAGGGGGGCTCTTTAATGCAAAAAAGGAGGATAGACTAGCATTAATAAACTCCATTGTTTTTTCACATCTTTACATTTTAATTAAATATTTCTGTCAAAGTACAGTAACTTTTTGGACCTATATTTCTGCATAAAATTATCTTTCTTCTGTTAGGACGATTTGCAGCCTGCAGAAATCTTTTTTTTCTGTGCTGACAATATGTATTTTATTTTATTTGACATTTGTTTACCAGGAAAGTCTGAGTGGGATAATATACCATTGCAACATAGACCTGAGGAGAAAAATACACAGTCTAAGACTTTTAGGTGCAGCCATTATATTTTGATAGGCAAGGCTCTTTTACCCATAAGCAGTTTGTACTTCAAAAAGGTTAAGGGTTTAAGCATACGACTACTGTTTCTATCAGTGAAAACTGACCCATACTGACAACCCTAGCAAAATATCCTGTCAGTCATGCATCCAACTCTATTCCTTACCATATTGAACTCTGACAAAAGTATACTCAAGACATTTATAGATGATGACTGTTCTGTTAAATTTTTAGTGTAATTACATTGGTAACACTTAACTAGCTGTTGCTTGATGAAAGTGATTGTTTCTAAGTATCAAAAATACACCTGGATCAGCAACACAGTTAAGGCTCCTATAGATAGCACAAGCAGAAAACTACAATTCAAAGTGGAAAGAGATGATGATGAAACAGGGGAGAAGTTCAAGTAACAGAGGGAGACTGGGATTTTGGATGCAAACCTTTAAGGAGAACAACAATAATAATACAGAATATTATATTTAAAAAGTAGCAGAATGTCTTCTAAGAACAAAGTCAATACAGGAATGGAGAAAAGAGATTCTGCTGATTGGGGTGACTGCAATTAGGGATTCAGACAACAGGCAAGAGGGGGCAGGAGTCTATTGGGGAAAACTGGCAAAGGAACCAAGGTATTGGGAGCAAATAATTAGAGAGGGAAAGTTAATAGAATGGGAAGATGTGAATAACTCATTTGGACTGCAGGTTAGAGATTCCCTTCCATATCAAGGATTGATATCAGAGTACAGGCAAGGAGAAAGAAATAGGGGGGTCTTAAACGAAAGACCAGCACTGGTAGAGTTCTTAGCAGAATCTAGAACAGAAGTGGCCATTAAAAAAGGAATAATTAGTAGAGCATATAAAATATTGCTTGATAACTATAAGAATCAATCAGAAGAGGTTAAGAAGAATTGGGAAGAGAGATTGGATAAGCAATTCACAAAGAAACAGTGGGGAGATATAGGTATATCTCCCAAATATGCAACAAAATCTAGAAGATTTAGGATCTTTTCCTGGAAGTGTTTACATAGATATTTTTATATCACAAGCAGGCTCCAAAGAATCTTTCATCAGGAAGCAAATATTGGAGATGTGATGGGGAAGAAAGAGGTAACTGGGAACATATTTTCTGGGAGTGTAATGAGTTGGCAGACTTTAAAGATTCCCCTGAAGACTGCTCTGTCGGAGAAGCTGGGTGAGCAAATTTGATTGACTATGGAAATGATTTTTTTGAGCTATGATATAGAGTTGGAATTGCCTAGACATAGTAAGGGCTTGATTAGTCTAATTATGATAGCTGCCAAAAAAGCAATAACTAGAAAATGGAAATCAAAGTCTAAACCAGCAGAAATAAAACAACTGGAACTGGGATCTTTAGAAAAGAGTAGTAGCAAGTTACACAGGAAAAATTGGGAAATGCGGGACCACTACATGCACAGGAAAAACAATGTTTAAGAGAAGGCAGGATCTGAATCAGCTATGTAATGGTTGACTGACAATGACTGGATATATAAAAAGTGATGTATAATGTTTGCAGCTACAGGTGTGTTGGCATGGTTTGTAAGATATAATGTTTGCAAATGAGATTGTGCCTCTATGATTTATTTTCATTTATATAAATGTAAGATTGCCTGTGCCACACATGATAATTTAATAAAGATATTTCTTGTAAAAAAACATACCTGTGTCAGGTCTATCCTACTCTGATTGGCCTCACTCCACTCCCCAGCCCTACCCTCATTTCTCACCCACCCCCATACTCTGCTGTTTTTTGTCAGTCTCCACCCCCTAATCATATTTAGCCAATCAACTTCAATCTTCTACAGCACTCTTCCTTTCAGTTACCTAACACTCATGCTTCCCAATCAGCTTCTGTAATTAACATTAACCTTTCTCCTCCCTACTATGCCCTTCATTATCATCTCATTATAGAAATCTCTACCAGAGTGCATTCTATAGTTTACTTCCACCTACAACTTACCATACTTGCTTATGTTTTATCATCTCCCTTGTCTTATTATTGCCCTTCACAAAATTAACGTTTGCATTACCTTCATTTCAATTCCTGTCACTACTATGCCTGTTATAGTTTCATAGCTTGCTATCAAATAGGCAATAAGCTGTAAAATGATGAAACAAATACTCAACATGTCTGCACGTCTTTGCTGGTGTTTCAAAGATCGATCCTAGTACCATTACTGTTTAACATCTTTGTAAATTATCTCCACACAGGAACCAGCATAGTTACAGACTCAGCACAGCTCCTTGTGGTCCTGCAGAGTGCTACAAGCACCAGAGAGACGAAAAAGAGACTTTAAAACAGATTAAGTATTTTTTCTCTACCTTTCTACTTACGACTGCATATTCTCACTGAAAAGTGAGTTTCTAGCTACTCTAAGATCTGAAAAAGCTTTGGTTTTGCATTTTTACTGTTCCTGCACTTCTATAAATCGTTTTTGTGTTGTTTAACTGTTGTAGGCTACACACTCAAGTGCGCTAGCCTGTTTAAAGCATTTATAGTGTTTCTTATTAAGTTACTGTTGTTCTTTTGAAAAAAAAAAAAAAAAAAAAAATATCCTTGTTTCCCGCCTTTTCTGAACTAGAGTAGTCCAGATTTCAGGTTTTGCTGAATTCTGGGCTGTGGTATAAGGTCCTGTGTTGCCCATATCCTTACTTGAATAGGAGGAAGCTGCTGTGTTCACCAGTGAGAGTGGGGAGCTTTGAGCAGCCTATCTGTCCCTGGAGGAGTGGTCTCAGCCCAGCAACTAGTAGCTTTTTGGCCGTTTTGGGCTAATTCCTATCTCTTTCAAGCTCCCTGCCTTAAAACCCGCATTTGCGCGGTTTTGTGCTTGTTACAGACTCAGCACAGCTCTTTGTGGTCCTGCAGAGTGCTACAAGCAGCAGAGAGACGAAAGAGAGACTTTAAAACAGATTAAGTAATTATTTCTCTGCCTTTCTACTTGCAACTGCATATTCTCGCCGAAAAGTGAGTTTCTAGCTACTCTAAGATCTGAAAAAGCTTTGTTTTTGCATTTTTACTGTTCCTGCACTTCTATAAACCATTTTTGTGTTGTTTAACTGTTGTAGGCTACACAATCAAGTGCGCTAACCTGTTTAAAGCATTTCTTATTAAGTTACTGTTGTTCTGTTGAAAAAAAAACAAAAATAAATCCTTGTTTCCTGCCTTTTCTGAACTAGAGTATTCCAGATTTCAAATTTTGCTGAATTCTGGGCTGTGGTATAAGTTCCTGTGTTGCCCATATCCTTACTTGGATAGGAGGAAGCTTCTCTGTTCACCGGTGAGAGTCGGGAGCTTTGAGCAGCCTATCTGTCCCTGGAGGAGTGGTCTCAGCCCAGCAACTAGTACCTTTTGGCCGTTTTGGGCTAATTCCTATCTCTTTCAAGCTCCCTGTCTTAAAACCTGCACTTGCATGGTTTTGCACTTGTTACAGACTCAGCACAGCTCCTCATGGTCCTGCAGGGTGCTATAAGCAGCAGAGAGACAAAAGAGAGACTTTAAAACAGATTAAGTATTTTTTCTCTGACTTTTTACTTGAGACTGCATATTCTTGCCGAAAAGCGAGTTTCTAGCTACTCTAAGATCTGAAAAAGCTTTGTTTTTGCATTTTTACTGCTCCTGTACTGCTATAAATCGTTTTTGTGTTGTTTAACTGTTGTAGGCTACACACTCAAGTGCGCTAGCCTGTTTAAAGCATTTTCAGTGTTTCTTATTAAGTTACTGTTGTTCTTTTGAAAACAAAAAAAAAATCCTTGTTTCCCGCCTTTTTTGAACTAGAGTAGTCCAGATTTCAGGTTTTGCTGAATTCTGGGCTGTGGTATAAGTTCCTGTGTTGCCCATACCCTTACTTGGATAGTAGGAAGCTTCTCTTTTCACCAGTAAGAGTGGGGTGCTTTGAGCAGCCTATCTGTCCCTGGAGGAGTGGTCTCAGCCCAGCAACTAGTAGCTTATTGGCCATTTTGGTCTAATTCCTATCTCTTTCAAGCTCCCTGCCTTAAAACCTGCATTTGTGCGGTTTTGCACTTGTTAAAGACTCAGCACAGCTCCTCTTGGTCCTGCAGAGTGCTACAAGCAGCAGAGAGATGGAAGAGAGACTTTAAAACAGATTAAGTATTGTTTCTCTGCCTTTCTACTTCTGACTGCATATTCTCGCTGAAAAGCGAGTTTCTAGCTACTCTAAGATCTGAAAAAGCTTTGTTTTTGCATTTTTATTGTTTCTTCACTTCTATAAATCATTTTTGTGTTGTTTAACTGTTGTAGGCTACACACTCAAGTGCGCTAGCCTGTTTAAAGCATTTACAGTGTTTCTTATTAAGTTACTGTTGTTCTGTTGAAAACAAAAAAAAAATATCCTTGTTTCCCGCCTTTTCTGAACTAGAGTAGTCCAGATTTCAGGTTTTGCTGAATTCTGGACTGCGGTATAAGTTCCTGTGTTGCCCATATCCTTACTTGGATAGGAGGAAGCTTCTCTGTTCACCAGTGAGAGTGGGGAGCTTTGAGCAGCTATCTGTCCTTGGAGGAGTGGTCTCAGCCTAGCAACTAGTAGCTTATTGGCCGTTTTGGGCTAATTCCTATCTCTTTCAGGCTCCCTGCCTTAAAACCCACATTTGCATGGCTTTGTGCTTGTTACAGACTCAGCACAGCTCCTCGTGGTCCTGCAGAGTGCTACAAGTAGAAGAGAGATGAAAGAGAGACTTTAAAACAGATTAAGTATTTTTTTCTCTGCCTTTCTACTTGCGACTGCATATTCACGCTGAAAAGTGAGTTTCTAGCTACTCTAATATCTGAAAAAGCTTTGTTTTTGCATTTTTACTGTTCCTGCACTTCTATAAATTGTTTTTGTGTTGTTTAACTGTTGTAGGCTACACACTCAAGTGTGCTAGCCTGTTTAAAGCATTTACAGTGTTTCTTATTAAGTTACTGTTGTTCTGTTGAAAAAAACAAAAAAAAAAAAACAAAACAAATTCTTGTTTCCCCCGTTTTCTGAACTAGAGTAGTCCAGATTTCAGGTTTAGCTGAATTCTGGGCTGTGGTATAAGTTCCTGTGTTTCCCATATCCTTACTTGTATAGGAGGAAGCTTCTCTGTTCACCAGTGAGAGTGGGGAGCTTTGAGCAGCCTATCTGTCCCTGGAGGAGTGGTCACAGCCCAGCAACTAGTAACTTATTGGCCGTTTTGGGATAATTCCTATCTCTTTCAAGCTCCCTGCATTAAAACCCGCATTTGCGCAGTTTTGGGCGATTTTGCACACCACACAGCATCGCGCAATGTAGCGCAGCGCTGTTTAAGCTGTTTTAAACTATTCTCGGCTCCACAAAGTCTGCTCTTCAATTTTTTTCCCTTAGAACTAGTCTAACTCTCAAAGTAAGCACTCTACCTTCCTTCTACAGCACAGCACTTGGTCAAATTCCTCAGTAAGCACTAACAAGCTATAGCACTACACCCCTTTTTACTACCCAGAAGTACAAGGCTGCCTATTCATCCATTCCGGACAATCAATCAATCATTTTTTAAAACTATCCAGGCATGTCCAAAGTGCAGTTTCAGGTATACTCTCCAGTCCAGCTGGTGAATCTGGGAATCTTGAGGCAATGTTACAGTTGCCTTATGTACACAGACAACCCTCTCCTCCTTCCAACAAACTCAAATTTATGTGAGAGTGCAACTATACAGCCAAACTGGAGGCAACTCTCTCTCAAACCAAGACTGGCACAGTCAGTCAGGAGGAGAAGGAAACCACTCGCACCACACAACCAGTCTCACATAGACCAATTGCATCAGCAAACAAGACACATAAACTCACAAAAACATACTTAGAGGCTCTAAATAAAAATCTGCCAAAGCAGCAGAGACCTCCAAGGCAGACATCCACGCAACCACTACCCCACAACAACTTTCACGTATCACATACTTCACAAAGTCAGTGTGCCACACAGTCGCAGCCCTTAAGGGTAAATAACGCACCTAATACATTAGTAATAGGAGACTCTATTATCAGGCACACTGACGTCCCACTCACCAGACTGAACAAGGAGAAGGTCACTGTAAGCTGCCTGTCGAGTGCCAGGATCCACCACATAACACATGCACTCAGGTTACTCCACAGCAGGTACAAATATGACTCTGTCATTGTCCATGTTGGTGTGAATGACCTGAGATGTACCTCCCTGGACTACATGAAAAGAGACATAGAGGAGCTCTCTGATCATGTAGCCCAGGCCGGTATGACCCTGACCCTGAGTAGCATCTTGCCCACACCAAGAATGATGCCACAGTATAAAGACAAATTGATCAATTTTAAAAATTGTCTAAGCTATTGGTGTCATTCATAGGGGATCCAGTGTCTGTCAGCCTGGGATGACATGCTTGACAACCACGTTGCTTCACCAGGGACGGCTTGCACCTGTCACCCTTAGGCTTTTGAATACTGGCTAAGGCTCTTGCCACCCCCCATAGTGCCTTTTTTAGGCAACGTTCAAAAGACAAACCCACATCCATAGACAATACCAGAAGCAAAAAACTAAGGGTAATGCTACTCAACACCAGAAGTCTAAACCTCAAGATGCAAGCACTCGAGGCACTCCTCAGTATGGAGAACATCAGTATCTGTGCAGTAACAGAAACCTGGTTCAAGGCTCCAGAGAGCACCCCAGCACTACCAGGATTCAACTCATACCATACTTTTCGGCCCCAGAACTCGGACCGAAATACAAAAGGCAGGGGAGTATCCATCTTCATCAAGGATACCCACTTCTCCAGGTTAGTGGCACTGCACGAGGCATCGGAGACCCTCCAGGTGCAACTAACAGTGGGCAAAACTGATTTTCAGTTTGTAGCCTGCTACAGATCACCCGCCTTGTCTCAGGACCCCCACTTGGCATTCCTGAGAACATTGGATAATATGGTCTCACCAAACACCATGATATTGGGGGATTTCAACTACCCAAACATTGACTGGGAAAACTACTCAAGTCCCAACTCTTTTGCCCAATGGTTCCTGGAGTTTATAAACTCAAACACCATGGAACAACTGGTCACCACTCCCACAAGAGGGGACAACATATTGGACCTGGTCATCACCAATATGGGGATCATTGTTCCACACCAGTGGTAAACCCCTCATTGGTAAGATCAGACCACAAACTAATCCCAATGGACATCCACATCCCGACCCCACCCCCAGCCAAGGAAACCACTGTAAAAAATCTCTAAGAAGCAAACTTCACACTTCTCAAGACCAAGGTGGAAAGTTTCAAAGCCCCCGAGCAAATGGAAAATGCTATCCAAACTGCAGAATCCTTTACAAATGCACTCTATGAGCACCTACAGGAATGCATGGATCGTGCCATCATAAGTAAAACCAAGACTCACTCCTCCAAAAACAGGAGACCAGTCTGATGGACCCCAGCCATAAATAAGCTATACAACAGAAGGAGGAAACTATTACATGATAGGGCAAAATCCCAAAAAGGGACGGCATCCCTGATCAGTATTAGCAAGAAACTTTGCTCCATCATAAAATCATCGAAGGCTAGCTTCGAAAGAAAAATCACCAAAGACTCTAAAGATAATCACAAGGCATTCTTTAGCTATGTCAAGAATCTGGGTGGCAACTCTCAAATCTGCTCTGAGCTGGTGCAAAATGGCACAAAATACACTGAACCTACTGACATTGCCAACACCCCTCCCCCCCAAAAGGACCTGTGTCTATCCCAGAAGAATGCAGTCCCCCAGACATCACAGACACACAGGTGAAAGCAGCCCTTTCCAAAGTAAAAAACACAGTATCAATGGGACTGGATGGTATCCCGGGCTGCATCTTACATGAGCTCCAAAAAGAACTAAACCCTCACATAAACTCACTGCTCCAACTCAGCCTTACCACAGATTATGTACCCAAAGAATGGCGTACAGCAACACTAATCCTGCTCCACAAAGGTGGCACCACAATGGATCCTAGGAACTATTGCCCTATAAGCCTGACTAGCCTGGTCTGCAAAGCTATGGAGTGCATCATCATGGACCTCATAAACAAAGACATTGGGAACCTTTAGACACTGGACCCTACCCAATTCGGCTTTGTTAAAGGCAGATCTTGCCTCCTAAACCTAGTTGACTTTTTTGAAATAGCTACCAAAGCCATAGATGAGGGAAAGGTAGTCCACACAGCCTACCTGGACCTCACAAAGGCCTTCAACACAATACCCCACTCTGGCATCATAAATAAGCTTACCAGCTTAAATATCAACCCATATGTCACAAGATGGGTTGCAAACTGGCTCAGGGATAGAACTCACATGGTCAGAGTTGTGGGCGTCATGTCCGACTCTAAACCGGTTATAAGTGGTGTCCCACAGGGCTCAGTCCTGGGACCCCTCTTGTTTGGTATATACTTCTCTAAGGAACAGGCAAGCACGGGAGGACTGTGGCTGACCAAGTTCGCAGATGATTGCAAGCTGAGAGCCATAATCAACTCTCCGGCTGACACAGGCATCCTCCAGAAGGGTCTTATGGACATGAATACCTGGTGTCAGAACCATGGCCTCAAGCTAAATGCCAAAAAGTGCATAGTCATCCCCTATGGGAAAAACAAAGTGCCCACAAACTACCACATAGGAGGCAATACACTAAGTACGGAAGAAGTAATTAGGGATCTGGGGACCCAAGTAGATAGTAACCTCTCCTTTGACAATCACATTGCCAAAGTGGTTAGAAAAACCTTCTATATAGCTCACCTAATCACATTGTCATTGTGCCCCTCTACTATCTCTCATAGATGCCCTATGCAGCTCGACTAAAGAAACTCCAGCTCTACTCAGTTGCTTACCGCCTACTCAGAGGTGATCTCTGCCTGACGTACAAGGTCATGTCTAACCCGGAATTGATGGACATGCTCCACATCAAGAAAGCCAAATCCATTACAGCTACACGCTCCATGGATTTAAACCTCAGCACAACAATAAATAGGACATGCTGGAGGGATATATTCATATCCCAGAGGCTTTCCCCGCTCTGGAATAGAATCCTGGTTCATGTTAGGCAGAGCCCCTTGCTGACCTTCTTCAAGAGAAATCTTGATGAGTGGATGGGAAAATCGTAAATTTACTCCTGGGATCACTTCTATGGCCCTGCTGGACAGGGGCTGAGGAATCTAGTCTAAAAGGGTGGCAAAAGCCAACACATTCTGGCTAGGCTTATAAATGCCCTAGGGCAGATAGCTTAGTACCTACCTATGAACCTATGAACCTATATGCAGATGACTCTACCCTTATCTGCTTAGTTCCTAAAATACTACACTTTCAGCAGGTCATGCTAAAGTCTTTCTCGATTATTGATTCATGGTTACACACCTCCAACTTAATCGTAAACATGAAGGAAACCAAGTTTATGCTATTCTTACCAAAACCAAGCCAATGCCATTGCAACAAAAACAATACTACAATAAAAATAATATCAAAGAGTTATCACCAACTCAGGCAGATGAGCTCTTGGTTTAACATTTCATCTGAGGTCTTGGTGTCGGTACATTCAGAATTGCAGCCCCCCCTTAATGCTGGACTACATTACCTGTATTGGACAAGTAATTCATCTACCTGGTGTAGTAAAAGAACCCAGAGATAACTGATCTTTCAGCACCAAAGGTGAGTGTGCAGCTTGTTCAGCTAATGAGACTGCAAACATGTAATAGTAAAAAATGTAGTTACTCATCTAAATTTTATAGAGTTCTCCATATATACATTGCTGTCTATTCATTGTGAGAACTGGAATGTTATAAATGCAGACATGAAGTAGACTGCAGAAGTGATCAAAACTGTACTGTACAAAGGCTTTCAACTTTATGCAAAACTGTTTTTTTTTCATAAGAACTTAGCAAAACTATTATTAAAATATATAAGAAAGCATTTAGATCAAAGGACTATCACATAAATTAATATATATATATATATATATATATATATATATATAGAGAGAGAGAGAGAGAGAGAGCTGGTCTTATGAATTTGGATGTGCATCTTTCAGCATGTTTCTTCACAAAAAACTTTCTAATTGTTTTGCCTCATATTCAGTCAGGCATTATGGGTATTTTTTATCAATCATAACATCCTGTTTGTAATTTGGAAACATTAATTGTCAACTCAACCTAAAAATAAATAGATACAAACACAAAACACAAATGCCTAGTATGAACCTATGAACCTATGAACCTATATGTGAAATACCCACTCCAGAATGTAACATGGAGTCACTTTTCTGCAGACTCTGGTAGGACTGAAACTTTTCACAAACTGGGAAAGCCAACAACACAAGAACTGAAGATGGTGAGTGAAAGGAAAACTGCTCTTACGACTGGTAAAAACTCACGATAGTTTATTGAACAATTCCACACGACTGGTTAAGCGCTTTCGACTGGTGATCAGTCTTCATCAGAACAAACAACACATATCATCCCAAAGTATTTATACACATCCTAAATACCCTTAATTGATGTTTAACTAATTAAAATCCCGCCAAAAAGTTTAAAGCCATATTACACATTTTCTATAATACACTGACTTTAAATCAAGATGTGACTTTCAAATACACATGTAATATAATAATATATACAATAATAATATATGCAGTAATATATACAGTGGGTAAAACCTCCTGGTGTAACTGTAATTATCCATATAACCTATCTGATAAAAAATCTAATAAAAAATATATATAAATATATGCATTTCACTTGTGTGATGAAGTTAAAAAATCCCAGTAACAAACCTACTCTAAAGCTAAAAAAGGTTTTATACTTATAAAATCATTGAGACCAGGTGGTCTCGTGGAATTCGTTAGGATTTGCCATTTACTTTCACAAGCGGCTAATTTCATTTTCCAGTCACCCCCAAATGGGCGGACATCTATCTGTTCTATAATGGAAAACAAAAAAACATGTTCCTCCTTTATCCAAGATGTGTCTGTACAATGCATTTTTGGTATCTTGTTTCTATTTTGTGCATGTTCAGAATGCGTCTGTTCAGCTGTCTCTCTGTCTTGCCTATGTAATGGGTTGCATAGTTTACAGACTGCCAGATAGACCACATGTTTTGTTCTACAGTTACCACATTTGCTTTTTATAGTAGTATGACACAAATCATTAAGTTGAATAGTCATGTTAGAATTAATATATTTACACTGTTTGCAGTTCCCGCATTTAACTGTACCCTTATGTGATCCATGCTTTGATCTTTCTGCCTTATTATCGGCTTTTTCTAATAGCCTTTTTATATTTGGGGCAGTTTTGTATACACATCTTGGTTTACTACCCAATAGCTCTTCCTTGTCCAATACTCTAAGTGTTGACCAATGCCTTTCCAATATTTCCTTTATAATATGTGTGGTCAGGGTGTACATAAGGACACAAACTCTTCCTGATGTTTCACTACAAAATCCTACTTTTTTGTCCATCTGATACGCACCTAATAGGGGTGGATATTTATTACCCCATTCATTGTACACATAACTGATGACCTCCAAGACCATCTTTTCAGGGTAAGCTCTACTCAAAAACATTTCTTTGATGGTATTAAGCTCCTTTTCCAAGCTTGACTTGTTAGAAGACATTCTTGCTACGCATACACATTGGCCTTTTATGACATTCTGAAATACATGAGGGGGATGGTTACTACTATAATGGACGTAATCATTGGAAAAAGTGGGTTTCCTATGCACCTTAGAGATGAACCCTTGATTGTTATGACTCAATGCTACGTCCAAAAATGATATTTCATGGTAACTGTATTCATAAGTGAATTTCAAGAATTCAACTGTCTTGTTTAGGTACTCCATAAATTCTAGTAACCTATCCTCAGAGGCCTTCCATAGAATAAAAATGTCATCCAAATATCTAATGTATGTTATAATATCTTTGTAGAAAGGGCTGTTGAACACATACACCGATTCCCATTCGCCATGACCAAATTGCAAAGATGGGAGCACATGATGCTCCCATCGCCACTCCTTTGTCTGCCTGAAAATTCACCTTGAAAGAGATATAGTTATGATCTAACACCAGTGACATCATGTCACAGATGATGCTGATTTTCTCCCAGGAAAATCGGTGTATCTAGTCAGACTCTTTTCAAAAAATTCCAGTCCTTCAGTCTTAGGGATGCTGGAAAAGAGGTCTACTACATCCACTGTAAGATAGATCAAATTAGTTTCCCACAAGTCTTTGGTGATGGTACCCAAGAACCTCCACGAGTCTTTGATAATGTGGGGATGTTGTCGTAAACCTTCTTTACCCAATTGTCTATAAGTTTCCCTAATCTGTAGGTTTTAGATCTGGAACCAGATACAATCGGTCGAAAGGGTGGTTGGTCAATGGATTTATGTAACTTCGGAATACCAACCATTTTGGCTAGAACTGGATGATCCTCTTTCACAAAAATATACGTGTCATTTGATATCCTGTTGTCAATGAGAAATTCTTCTATGATAAGATCTATACGTTGATGGCCTATATTGACCTGATTCAGTGAAATATGTTCATAGTTTCCTGAATGATGAAGAATGCTGAGTATTTCCTGGTTGTAATCTTCTGAAGAGAAGATAACTGCCCCACCTCCTTTGTCGGGTTTCATGATCCTGATGTTTCTATTGTTCATGAATTCTGACAAACAATTCCTTTCTTTACTTGTTAAGTTGTCTGGATGTTTGTAGACCTGTTTTTTCATGTTATGATATGTCCAGTATATGTCACTGCAAACCAATTGTTCGTAATTGTGCACATGTGGATTGAATGCTGGTATGTACGCATTTTTCTTGCACACTGATACAGCTGTATCCCTGACTGCTAAATTAGATTCCATCTTATTATCAAATGTTAAAGCCAGATTGAGTCTCCTGGCGTATTTTTTCACTTCCTTAATACAATCGATTAAGTTCCATCCACACATGGGAATAAACTTCATCCCTTTGCTTAGCATTTGGGCACTGATATTGTCTACCTCTACCGAGGTATAATTGTACACCTTAAATCCATCGTACAATGATACTAGGCTTTTTATCATTGTCTGCAGCTTCACTACAATTACTCACTTGTGTCCCCAGGTCACTAGGGTAATCTGATTGTCTCGTTGAAGGGATGTCGTCCTGTGTGACATGAGTGTGTGTATGTGTATACTTGTCATCCCTATCTATTTCTTGTGCCATTGGTTGGGAACCCTCCAAGCTGGGTAGAATCTCCCCCCCTGAAAATTTTCTTCTTTATGTGATTTCCTAAATTCACTTCTTCTTGTAGGTTGTTTATTGTGTGAATCTATGTCCTTATGGTTGGGCCATATGTACGCTCTATCATTTTTATGGGCCTCAATGTCACGTTGAATTTTCTTATTTTTCCTGTCCACTATATTGTGAGCATTATTGTCAGCCAGGGAAAACTGTTTCGTGTACAAATCATTTAAACCATCAAAATCCTTATGTTGTAAAATATTACCATTCATTTGTTCTAAATCATCAGCTAGTATATTTTGTTTTTCCTCTAAGTGCTTTAGCAATAATTTCATGTACTCATATCCAAATCCTTCAAATAATTGGTTAAACTCTTTTTCAACCACAGATGTTAATTTTATCCCTAAAGGTAATTTAAAAAATCTTAAGCCTTTTGGCACAATTTTCAACATAACACACTTGGATAAATAACTGCAATCTATTTTGGCATTTTTATATGCCAATAGTTTTTTGCCATACTCTATAATATATTCCTTTAATGGGAATGTATTATCTATATCTTGTTTCAAGCCATAACCATGCCTAATGTCCATGTCAAAATAATCATTGTCATCCCTCAAAAAATGTTCAAACAAGGAATCGCCATTGTATACATGTTCTTTTGTCTTCTTTCTGCCACCTATGTTATCAAAATTGTTTATGTCATAATGTTGGATATTTTGGCTTTTGCGGCCCTTCTCCGAATTATAAAAGACAGTACCTTTGTTATCATGAACCTTCCTACTACGGCTGCTAATGTCCGAGATGACTTCGGCGGCACCACCATACTGTTTATCCATCCGTTTTTTGCACATGCTGTAGTCGAAAGTGAAGTCATGCTCCATATGGTCATGGCGTTCGCTTAATAAAAAATCCTTGTCGGTATGGGCTAAATCCAAAGCCCTGTTGTTAACTGTTTTACCATGTTGGTGAGTCCACATTGACATTTGTAGCCGATATGTTGTCAAAGACACCGTCCGTGTCTTGTAACACTTCGAAACCTACGGTCGGGTGTACTGACATCCCGAATCCTTGTGGTTTGCGACTGAATCCTTGCACATGCAGTGTCTCCCTTACGTTGATCCTGGACGCCTTCGTCATCCGAATATACGAAACCTTGTGAGCTCTTACAAATTCGGAGAGGCACTACAATCGATGTCTTCTACCTTTTGTCTTTGTTGGAGCAGGATACAAATTCGAAAACAAATTTAACAATTTACATCTCCCCTGTAGCACCGTGAGGTCCGCTCTCAATTCAGTGATACCATCCCTTGCTGGAGAAGCAGATAATTCCTTGTTCTCAGCCATCAATGATTAACTGTTCACAAACTGGGAAAGCCAACAACACAAGAACTGAAGATGGTGAGTGAAAGGAAAACTGCTCTTACGACTGGTAAAAACTCACGATAGTTTATTGAACAATTCCACACGACTGGTTAAGCGCTTTCGACTGGTGATCAGTCTTCATCAGAACAAACAACACATATCATCCCAAAGTATTTATACACATCCTAAATACCCTTAATTGATGTTTAACTAATTAAAATCCCGCCAAAAAGTTTAAAGCCATATTACACATTTTCTATAATACACTGACCTTAAATCAAGATGTGACTTTCAAATACACATGTAATGTAATAATATATACAATAATAATATATGCAGTAATATATACAGTGGGATTTTTGGCGGGATTTTAATTAGTTAAACATCAATTAAGGGTATTTAGGATGTGTATAAATACTTTGGGATGATATGTGTTGTTTGTTCTGATGAAGACTGATCACCAGTCGAAAGCGCTTAACCAGTCGTGTGGAATTGTTCAATAAACTATCGTGAGTTTTTACCAGTCGTAAGAGCAGTTTTCCTTTCACTCACCATCTTCAGTTCTTGTGTTGTTGGCTTTCCCAGTTTGTGAACAGTTAATCATTGATGGCTGAGAACAAGGAATTATCTGCTTCTCCAGCAAGGGATGGTATCACTGAATTGAGAGCGGACCTCACGGTGCTACAGGGGGAGGTGCTAAATTGTTAAATTTGTTTTCCAATTTGTATCCTGCTCCAACAAAGACAAAAAGGTAGAAGACATCGATTGTAGTGCCTCCGAATTTGTAAGAGCTCACAAGGTTTCGTATATTCGATGACGAAGGAGACGCCCAGGATCAACGTAAGGAGACACTGCGCATGTGCAAGGATTCAGTCGCAAACCACAAGGATGCGGGATGTCAGTACACCCGACCGTAGGTTTCCGAAGTGTTACAAGACACGGACGGTGTCTTTGACAACATATCGCTACAAATGTCAATGTGGACTCACCAACATGGTAAAACAGTTAACAACAGGGCTTTGATTTAGCCCATACTGACGAGGATTTTTATTGCAACGCCATGACCATATGGAGCATGACTTCACTTTCGACTACAGCATGTGCAAAAAACGGATGGATAAACAGTATGGTGGTGCCCGCCTGAAAGTCATCTCGGACATTAGCAGCCGTAGTAGGAAGGTTCATGATAACAAAGGTACTGTCTTTATAATTGAGAAGGGCAAAAGCCAAAATATCCAACATTATGACATAAACAATTTTGATAACATAGGTGGCAGAAAGAAGACAAAAGAACATGTATACAATGGCGATTCCTTGTTTGAACATTTTTTGAGGGATGACAATGATTATTTTGACATGGACATTAGGCATGGTTATGGCTTGAAACAAGATATAGATAATACATTCCCATTAAAGGAATATATTTTAGAGTATGGCAAAAAACTATTGGCATATAAAATGCCAAAATAGATTGCAGTTATTTATCCAAGTGTGTTATGTTGAAAATTGTGCCAAAAGGCTTAAGATTTTTAAATTACCTTTAGGATAAAATTAACATCTGTGGTTGAAAAGAGTTTAACCAATTATTTGAAGGATTTGGATATGAGTACATGAAATTATTGCTAAAGCACTTAGAGGAAAACAAAATATACTAGCTGATGATTTAGAACAAATGAATGGTAATATTTTACATAAGGATTTTGATGGTTTAAATGATTTGTACACTAAACAGTTTTCCCTGGCTGACAATAATGCTCACAATATAGTGGACAGGAAAAATAAGAAAATTCAACGTGACATTGAGGCCCATAAAATGATAGAGCGTATATGGCCCAACCATAAGGACATAGATTCACACAATAAACAATCTACAAGAAGAAGTGAATTTAGGAAATGACATAAAGAAGAAAATTTTCAGGGGAGATTCTACCCAGCTTGGAGGGTTCCCAACCAATGGCACAAGAAATAGATAGGGATGACAAGTATACACATACACACACTCATGTCACACAGAACGACATCCCTTCAACGAGACAATCAGATTACCCTAGTGACCTGGGGACACAAGTGAGTAATTGTAGTGAAGCTGCAGACAATGATAAAGCCTAGTATCATTGTACACGATGGATTTAAGGTGTACAATTATACCGGTAGAGGTAGACAATATCAGTGCCCAAATGCTAAGCAAAGGGATGAAGTTTATTCCCATGTGTGGATGGAACTTAATCGATTGTATTAAGGAAGTGAAAAAATACGCCAGGAGACTCAATCTGGCTTTAACATTTGATAATAAGATGGAATCTAATTTAGCAGTCAGGGATACAGCTGTATCAGTGTGCAAGAAAAAGAGTACGTACATACCAGCATTCAATCCACATGTGCACAATTACGAACAATTGGTTTGCAGTGACATATACTGGACATATCATAACATGAAAAAACAGGTCTACAAACATCCAGACAACTTAACAAGTAAAGAAAGGAATTGTTTGTCAGAATTCATGAACAATAGAAACATCAGGATCATGAAACCCGACAAAGGAGGTGGGGCAGTTATCTTCTCTTCAGAAGATTACAACCAGGAAATACTCAGCATTCTTCATCATTCAGGAAACTATGAACATATTTCACTGAATCAGGTCAATATAGGCCATCAACGATAGATCTTATCATAGAAGAATTTCTCATTGACAACAGGATATCAAATGACACGATATTTTTGTGAAAGAGGATCATCCAGTTCTAGCCAAAATGGTTGGTATTCGGTTACATAAATCCATTGACCAACCACCCTTTCGACCGATTGTATCTGGTTCCAGATCTAAAACCTACAGATTAGGGAAACTTATAGACAATTGGGTAAAGAAGGTTTACGACAACATCCCCCACATTATCAAAGACTCGTGGAGGTTCTTGGGTACCATCACCAAAGACTTGTGGGAAACTAATTTGATCTATCTTACAGTGGATGTAGTAGACCTCTTTTCCAGCATCCCTAAGACTGAAGGACTGGAATTTTTTGAAAAGAGTCTGACTAGATACACCGATTTTTCCTGGGAGAAAATCAGCATCATCTGTGACATGATGTCACTGGTGTTAGATCATAACTATATCTCTTTTCAAGGTGAATTTTTCAGGCAGACAAAGGGAGTGGCGATGGGAGCATCATGTGCTCCCATCTTTGCGAATTTGGTCATGGCCGAATGGGAATCGTGTATGTGTTCAACAGCCCTTTCTACAAAGATATTATAACATACATTAGATATTTGGATGACATTTTATTCTATGGAAGGCCTCTGAGGATAGGTTACTAGAATTTATGGAGTACCTAAACAAGACAGTTGAATTCTTGAAATTCACTTATGAATACAGTTACCATGAAATATCATTTTTGGACGTAGCATTGAGTCATAACAATCAAGGGTTCATCTCTAAGGTGCATAGGAAACCCACTTTTTCCAATGATTACGTCCATTATAGTAGTAACCATCCCCCTCATGTATTTCAGAATGTCATAAAAGGCCAATGTGTGCCAGAGCAAGAATGTCTTCTAACAAGTCAAGCTTGGAAAAGGAGCTTAATACCATCAAAGAAATGTTTTTGAGTAGAGCTTACCCTGAAAAGATGGTCTTGGAGGTCATCAGTTATGTGTACAATGAATGGGGTAATAAATATCCACCCCTATTAGGTGCGTATCAGATGGACAAAAAAGTAGGATTTTGTAGTGAAACATCAGGAAGAGTTTGTGTCCTTATGTACACCCGACCACACATATTATAAAGGAAATATTGAAAGGCATTGGTCAACACTTAGAGTATTGGACAAGGAAGAGCTATTGGGTAGTAAACCAAGATGTGTATACAAACTGTCCCAAATATAAAAGGCTATTAGAAAAGCCGATAATAAGGCAGAAAGATCAAAGCATGGATCACATAAGGGTACAGTTAAATGCGGAACTGCAAACAGTGTAAATATATTAATTCTAACATGACTATTCAACTTAATGATTTGTGTCATACTACTATAAAAAGCAAATGTGGTAACTGTAGAACAAAACATGTGGTCTATCTGGCTGTCTGTAACTATGCAACGCCCATTACATAGGCAAGACAGAGAGACAGCTGAACAGACGATTTACTTAACATGCATAAAATAGGAAACAAGATACCAAAATGCATTGTACAGACACATCTTGGATAAAGGCGAGGAACATGTTTTTTTGTTTTCCATTATAGAACAGATAGATGTCCGCCCATTTGGGGGTGACTGGAAAATGAAATTAGCCGCTAGAAAGTAAATGGCAAATCCTAACGAATTCCACGAGACCACCTGGTCTCAATGATTTTATAAGTATAAAACCTTTTTTAGCTTTAGAGTAGGTTTGTTACTGGGATTTTTAACTTCATCACACAAGTGAAATGCATATATTTATATATATTTTTATTAGATTTTTTATCAGATAGGTTATATGGATAATTACAGTTACACCAGGAGGTTTTACCCACTGTATATATTACTGCATATATTATTATTGTATATATTATTATATTACATGTGTATTTGAAAGTCACATCTTGATTTAAGGTCAGTGTATTATAGAAAATGTGTAATATGGCTTTAAACTTTTTGGCGGGATTTTAATTAGTTAAACATCAATTAAGGGTATTTAGGATGTGTATAAATACTTTGGGATGATATGTGTTGTTTGTTCTGATGAAGACTGATCACCAGTCAGCGCTTTAACCAGTCGTGTGGAATTGTTCAATAAACTATCGTGAGTTTTTACCAGTCGTAAGAGCAGTTTTCCTTTCACTCACCATCTTCAGGACTGAAACTTTGATAGAGGAGTTGAATGCCAATTTTGTGAATTGCCTTTTCAAATATAAACCATGAAAAAATACAGAAGATGAGTTTCAGCTGTCTGAACCTTACAGTCATTTTAGGTTTGTCCTAACCAGCAGATGAAGCCACTGACATTACACTTAGTTATCTGCTAGCATCTTTCTCCCCATGCATTTTTCATTTATTAATTTTAATTTCTGTTTGAATGCAGCCATTTCTACCACCTGAAATGAAGAATTTAACACAGCTACTACCCTATAAGTCTAATATACATTAATATGTATCCAGTCTTTATAATTTCTGTCTTGGCAACAATAACCTTTCCATCCTTGTTCAGATGGTAACTACTTCTTTACATCAATGGTCTTGCATTTGTCCACTGATGGAAGTCTTTGAGTGTCATCAAATACAAATACATATTTCTGATGCATACTTTCATGGATGCATATATTTGTTTCACAGGCAGTGTGGTAACTGAGTTACTTACGATGACCTCTCTGACACCATTCTAGCTTTGGTGAGCACTTTCTGACTGGAGTATATGGCCCAGATGCTTTGCACTTTGCACTGGGAAGTTTGAAGGTGGCAGAGGAGAGAAAGTGAAGCTGAATTTAGCTGCAAAGGTATGAGTAGATGACACCACTGTCAATCAGCTTGGTGCAAAGCTGGGTATTTTTGATACTTTTTACATAATTTAATAATGTCTTGTGGTTATCCGTTGCTGACATAGCAAGTTTAAGTCCATAAGTTGCTTTCTAGGATTTGATCTTGCTCCCCAGATGGTTGTTAACTTTTGAGGTTTAAGAATAGCCTTCCAAGTTTTTCTTTTCTTTAACGCTATGAGCATTTTCCCATTATTATAAAGTGTGTTTATAGTCGCGTTCCACCAGAAAGGTTTATTTTTAAACTTAAAAATATATTTGTGGTGAACAGGGACATAAGTTTTTAGAGCAAGAGCTGAGATGTATAAACTTTGGGTATATGTGGCAGTAATAGATATGGAGTCCTTTGGAAGGATGGAAAGAAACTATTAAACTGTCTCTAGACATCGAGTGGCTTTAGAGAAGTCTCTAAAAATAGCTGGGTTGGTCTTTCACCTGTCCTGAGACTGCATTAAGAATAAAACAGTGCAGTGACAGGATTTTGTAAAGAGAAGGTTTGATAGTCCGCAGGGAGCAGATAAAGGCTGTGTTGGTGAGAACAAGCTTGAGCATGTTGGAGCCTTTAGTGATGGGGAGGGGATGTTTATTTAAGGGGAGTCAAGGAAATGTTAAACATCTTGTAGAGGTGTGAGTGTGCCAGTCTATGGAGTAGGTAGTTACAGCCCTGAAAGGTAGCATTTGGGTTAATGAAGAGGGATTGTAGACTTATTAAGATATATTTCATGATTTTTGGCTGTCAAGAATGGAGTTCTGTAGTTGGACAGGAAGAGATATGAGGTCTTACTTATGGATAATAGAATGTAAAGGAGTTCAAGGTTATTGTACCTGATGTTTAAGTTTAGAAGTGATAGTGTTTCAGATGAAAATGGACATGTCACCACCAGAGTTACTGTTGTCTACATTTGAAGGTCTAAGCAAAAACAGCAAAGCCAGATAAAGAGCAAGTACTGTCACTCAAACCTGGTGACAAGACAAATGCTCATATTTGCAATTAGGAAGGCCTTGAGGGTCAGCATTTTCTTCAATTTTAGGCTGCTAGCATTGAGCAGCATTCTACTGACATTTGTCATAAGCAGACAAGCATAAGCACATGGTCTAACATCTCCTTCATGAATCATCTGAGGGAATTCAACTACAGTTGTTGAGTCTCTGCACCCATAAACCACTCTGCGAATAAATATTTTCTCACATCTGTCCTGAATTATCGTCCCTCTAGCGTTAAACCGTGCATGTAACATTTTTCTTGTGTACACAGCGTGAGTATGTTGCCTCATTGGTCTTAAGTAATTCCTTCGAGGTGCTTAAATCCCTTTAGGTGAAATAACACTTTATGCAGATGACATTGTCTTCTACAGAACTGCACCATCGCCTCCCTTCAAACATACTCCACATCCATAATAAAACTGACACAATGCTTTTCAGTTCCTAACAGAGACTTAAAACAGCTCCCCTGGTTAATCAGTACCCTGACTAACTAGCCAATAAACATGGTCAAACAGTAAAAGTATGGTGGCCTACAATACTTTGAGAAACTATATCAACAATGTGGTTATAAAATGTACTACCCATCTGAAATGATGGAGTGAACTATATATTTAAAAGCTTTAATTTGTCCCCTTCTTTTCTTTATAAATAATATCAAGGTCTCATACAATAACTCCTCTACCTTTTTATAGACAAATAACACTCCATCTAATCAGTTCCCATAACAGCAGAAAGTTGTTATGTATGTTCACTTCATATATCCTCATCAAACTTTTTATGGAACCCCTTCTCAAATATATGCTGAAAAGAAATCACTTGTGTGTATCACGTATTTCAATGCTTGACTTAAAATGTCTGCAATTAATGGCAATATCAGTATCTACACAATATGCCCATGTCTGACATTTCATGACAATATCAGTATTTACACAACATGCCCATGTTTGACATTTAATGACAATATCAGTATCTACACAACACGCCCATGTTTGACATTTAATGACAATATCAGCATCTACACAACACGCCCATGTTTGACATTTAATGACAATATCAGTATCTACACAACACGGACATGTTTGACATTTAATGGCAATACCAGTATCTTTACAACATGCTCATGTTTGACATTTAATGACAATATCAGTATCTACACAACACGCCCATGTTTGACATTTAATGACAATATCAGTACCTACACAACACCTCCTTGTTTGACATTTAATATCAATATCAGTATCTACGCAACATGCCCATGTTTGACATTTAATGACAATACCAGTATCTACACAACATGCCCATGTTTGACATTTAATGACAATATCAGTATCTACACAACACACCCATGTTTGACATTTAATGACAATATCAGTATCTACACAACACGGACATGTTTGACATTTAATGGCAATACCAGTATCTTTACAACATGCTCAAGTTTGACATTTAATGACAATATCAGTATCTACACAACACACCCATGTTTGACATTTAATGACAATATCAGTACCTACACAACACCTCCTTGTTTGACATTTAATATCAATATCAGTATCTACACAACATGCCCATGTTTGACATTTAATGACAATACCAATATCTACACAACATGCCCATGTTTGACATTTAATGACAATATCAGTATCTACACAACATGGACATGTTTGACATTTAATGACAATACCAGTATCTATACAACATGCTCATGTTTGCCATTTAATGACAATATCAGTATCTACATAACACGCCCATGTTTGACATTTAATGACAATATGAATATCTACACAACATACCCATGTTTGACATTTAATGAAAATATCACTATCTACACAACATGCCCATGTTTGACATTTACTGACAATATCAGTATCTGCACGGTTCCCTATTAGAACCGCGAAGGTCCACTTATGCGAATACGGTAATGTCAACATGTATTCAGTGAACCATGAAAACACCGATCGTCCTGAAGTGTGAAATTCAAAATGTCTAATTGCCATAGTTGGCCCTTCTATGGTATAGACCTTAGGGTTAGGGTGCGGGTTAAGGTAAGTGCATAGGTAGTAATGTATGCAAGGTTTAGTGTAAGGTTAGAAGTAAGATTTTGTTAAGTGTATGTGTGTGGATTATTTATTTTGTTTGGATATAGCTCCTTAAGGTAAGTGTGCGATAGTTACGGACCTTAGGGTTAGGGTGTGGGTTAAGGTAAGTGCATACATGAGAGTATATACAAGCTTTACTTTGGGGTTAGAAGTAGGGTTTTGTTTAGTGTATGTATGTGGTTTATTTATTTTGCTTGGGTATGTAGTATGTAGCGGGCGGTGGGGTTGGCTAACTATGACGATTCGAGATTTTGAATTTCGCAGTTTAGGGCGCTCGGGTTTTTGTGGTTTACGCAATATGTGTCGCTGTTTTAGTATTCGCTGAAAAGAACTTTTGTGCCTATAATATAGACTCATCTACAAATCTCCATGTTTGCCATTGAATGACATTATTAGTATCTACACAACATGCCCATGTTCGACATTTAAAGACAATACCAGTATCTACACAACATGCTAGTGTTTGACATTGAATGACAATATTAGTATCTACACAACACGCCCATGTCTGACATTTAATGGCAATATCAGTATCTACACAACATACCCATGATTGACATTTAATGACAATATCAGTATCTACACAACATACCCATGTTTGACATTTAATGACAATATCAGTATCTACACAATACGCCCATGTTTGACATTTAATGACAATATCAGTATCTACACAACACGCCCATGTTTGACATTTAATGACAATATCAGTATCTACACAACACGCCCATGTTTGACATTTAATATCAATATCAGTATCTACACAACACGCCCATGTTTGACATTTAATGACAATACCAATATCTACACAACATGCCCATGTTTGACATTTAATGACAATATCAGTATCTACACAACAACTGCGGTGGTGGTGCTGCGGTAGCGTTGTCGCCTCACAGTTAGACGTTGGCCGTTCGATTCTCAGTTAAAGCGTCTACTGTGTGACGACATGCGTGAATGGGCGTTCCTTCGTTGAAGGTTGTGCGTTAGGCCCGGCAAGCCAGCATGTAAAACTCTACTGCCAATCATTAGCGGACCGGAGTTCCGCTGTGGCGACCCCTAACCGGGAAAAGCCGAAAGACACACACAGACACACACATCAGTATCTACACAACATGGACATGTTTGACATTTAATGACAATACCAGTATCTATACAACATGCTCATGTTTGCCATTTAATGACAATATCAGTATCTACATAACACGCCCATGTTTGACATTTAATGACAATATGAATATCTACACAACATACCCATGTTTGACATTTAATGAAAATATCACTATCTACACAACATGCCCATGTTTGACATTTACTGACAATATCAGTATCTGCACGGTTCCTTATTAGAACCGCGAAGGTCCACTTATGCGAATACGGTAATGTCAACATGTATTCAGTGAACCATGAAAACACCGATCGTCCTGAAGTGTGAAATTCAAAATGTCTAATTGCCATAGTTGGCCCTTCTATGGTATAGACCTTAGGGTTACCGTGCGGGTTAAGGTAAGTGCATAGGTAGTAATGTATGCAAGGTTTAGTGTAAGGTTAGAAGTAAGATTTTGTTAAGTGTATGTGTGTGGATTATTTATTTTGTTTGGATATAGCTCCTTAAGGTAAGTGTGCGATAGTTACGGACCTTAGGGTTAGGGTGTGGGTTAAGGTAAGTGCATACATGAGAGTATATACAAGCTTTACTTTGGGGTTAGAAGTAGGGTTTTGTTTAGTGTATGTATGTGGTTTATTTATTTTGCTTGGGTATGTAGTATGTAGCGGGCGGTGGGGTTGGCTAACTATGACGATTCGAGATTTTGAATTTCGCAGTTTAGGGCGCTCGGGTTTTTGTGGTTTACGCAATATGTGTCGCTGTTTTAGTATTCGCTGAAAAGAACTTTTGTGCCTATAATATAGACTCATCTACAAATCTCCATGTTTGCCATTGAATGACATTATTAGTATCTACACAACATGCCCATGTTCGACATTTAAAGACAATACCAGTATCTACACAACATGCTAGTGTTTGACATTGAATGACAATATTAGTATCTACACAACACGCCCATGTCTGACATTTAATGGCAATATCAGTATCTACACAACATACCCATGATTGACATTTAATGACAATATCAGTATCTACACAACATACCCATGTTTGACATTTAATGACAATATCAGTATCTACACAATACGCCCATGTTTGACATTTAATGACAATATCAGTATCTACACAACACGCCCATGTTTGACATTTAATGACAATATCAGTATCTACACAACACGCCCATGTTTGACATTTAATATCAATATCAGTATCTACACAACACGCCCATGTTTGCCATTGAATTACATTATTAGTATCTACACAACATGTCCATGTTTGACATTTAATGACAATACCAATATCTACACCACATGCCCATGTTTGACATTGAATTACATTATTAGTATCTACACAACATGCTCATGTTTGACATTTCTTGACAATGTCAGTATCTATACAACAGGCCCATGTTTGACATTTAATGACAATACCAATATCTACACCACATGCCCATGTTTGACATTGAATTACATTATTAGTATCTACACAACATGCTCATGTTTGACATTTCTTGACAATGTCAGTATCTACACAACAGGCCCATGTTTGACATTTAATGACAATACCAATATCTACACCACATGCCCATGTTTGACATTGAATGACAATATCAGTATCTGCACAACATGTCCATGTCTGACATTTAATGACAATATCAGTATCTACACAACACGCCCATATTGGACATTTAATGACAATACTAATATGTACACCAAATGCCCATGTTTAACATTTAATGACAATATCAGTATCTACACAACATGCCCATGTTTGACATTTCATGACAATATCAGTATCTACACAACATGCCCATGTTTAACATTTAATGACAATATCAGTATCTACACAACATGCCCATGTTTGACATTTCATGACAATATCAGTATCTACACAACATGCCCATATTTGACATTTAATGACAATATCAGTATCTACACAATATGCCCATGTTTGACATTTCATGACAATATCAGTATCCACACAACATGCCCATGATTGACATTTAATGACAATATCAGTATCTACACAACATACCCATGTTTGACATTTAATGACAATATCAGTATCTACACAACACGCCCATGTTTGACATTTAATGACAATATCAGTATCTACACAACACGCCCATGTTTGCCATTGAATTACATTATTAGTATCTACACAACATGTCCATGTTTGACATTTAATGACAATACCAATATCTACACCACATGCCCATGTTTGACATTGAATTACATTATTAGTATCTACACAACATCCTCATGTTTGACATTTCTTGACAATGTCAGTATCTATACAACAGGCCCATGTTTGACATTTAATGACAATACCAATATCTACACCACATGCCCATGTTTGACATTGAATGACAATATCAGTATCTGCACAACATGTCCATGTCTGACATTTAATGACAATATCAGTATCTACACAACACACCCATATTGGACATTTAATGACAATACTAATATGCACACCAAATGCCCATGTTTAACATTTAATGACAATATCAGTAGCTACACAACATGCCCATGTTTGACATTTTATGACAATATCAGTATCTACACAACATGCCCATGTTTGACATTTAATGACAATATCAGTATCTACACAACATACCCATGATTGACATTTAATGACAATATCAGTATCTACACAACATACCCATGTTTGACATTTAATGACAATATCAGTATCTACACAATACGCCCATGTTTGACATTCAATGACAATATCAGTATCTACACAACATGCCCATGTTTGACATTTCATGACAATATCAGTATCTACACAACATGCCCATGTTTGACATTTAATAACAATATCAGTATCTACACAACATACCCATGTCTGACATTTCATGACAATATCAGTATCTACACAACATGCCCATATTTGACATTTAATGACAATATCAGTATCTACACAACATGCCCATGTTTGACATTTCATGACAATATCAGTATATACACAACATGCCCATGTTTGACATTTAATAACAATATCAGTATCTACACAACATACCCATGTTTAACATTTAATGACAATATCAGTATCTACACAACATGCCCATGTTTGACATTTCATGACAATATCAGTATCTACACAACATGCTCATGTTTGACATTTACTGACAATATCAGTATCTACACAACATGCCCATGTTTGACATTTAATGACAATATCAGTACCTACACAACATGCCCATGTTTGACATTTAATGAGAATATCAGTTGCTACACAACATGCCCATGTTTGACATTTAAGGACAATATCTGTAGCTACACAACATACCCATGTTTGACATTGAATGACAATATTAGTATCTACACAACACGCCCATGTTTGACATTTAATGACAATATCAGTATCTACACAACATGCCCATGTTTGACATTTAATAACAATACCAGTATCTATACAACACGGCAATGTTTGACATGTAATGACAATATCAGTATCTACACAACATGCTAGTGTTTGACATTTAATGACAATATCAATACCTACACAACACCTCCATGTTTGACATTTAATGACAATATCAGTATCTACACAACATGCTAGTGTTTGATATTTAATGACAATATCAGTACCTACACAACACCTCCATGTTTGACATTTAATGACAATATCAGTATCTATACAGCATGACCATGTTTGACATTTAATGACAATATCAGTATCTACACAACATGCCCATGTTTGACATTTAATGACAATATTAGTATCTACACAACACGCCCATGTTTGACATTTAATGACAATACCAGTATCTACACAACATGCCCATGTTTGACATTTAATGACAATATTAGTAGCTACACAACAGGCACATGTTTGACATTTAATGACAATATCAGTATCTACACAACATACCCATGTTTGACATTTAATGACAATATTAGTATCTACACAACACGCCCATGTTTGACATTTACTGACAATATCAGTATCTACACAACATGCCCATGTTTGACATTTAATGACAATATTAGTATCTACACAACACGGCAATGTTTGATATTTAATGACAATATCAGTATCTACACAACATGCTAGTGTTTGACATTTAATGACAATATCAGTACCAACACAACACCTCCATGTTTGACATTTTATGACAATATCAGTATCTACACAACATGCCCATATTTGACATTTAATGACAATATTAGTATCTATCCAACATGCTTATGTTTGACATTTAATGACAATATCACCATCTACACAACATGCCCATGTTTGCTATTGAATGACATTATTAGTATCTACACAACATGTCCATGTTTGACATTTCATGACAATATCAGTATCTACACAACATGCCCATGTTTGACATTTAATGAGAATATCAGTTGCTACACAACATGCCCATGTTTGACATTTAAGGACAATATCAGTAGCTACACAACATACCTATGTTTGGCATTGAATGACAATATTAGTATCTACACAACATGCCCATGTTTGACATTTAATAACAATACCAGTATCTATACAACACGGCAATGTTTGACATGTAATGACAATATCAGTATCTACACAACATGCTAGTGTTTGACATTTAATGACAATATCAGTATCTACACAACATGCTAGTGTTTGATATTTAATGACAATATCAGTACCTATACAACACCTCCATGTTTGACATTTAATGACAATATCAGTATCTATACAGCATGCCCATGTCTGACATTTAATGACAATATCAGTATCTACACAACACGCCCATGTTTGACATTTAATGACAATATTAGTATCTACACAACACGCCCATGTCTGACATTTAATGACAATATCAGTACCTACACAACATCTCCATCTTTGACATTTAATGACAATATCAGTATCTATACAGCATGCCCATGTCTGACATTTAATGACAATATCAGTATCTACACAACTTTTTTGACATTTAATGACAATCCCAGTATCTACACAACATGCCCATGTTTGACATTTACTGACAATATCAGTATCTACACAACATGCCCATGTTTGACATTTAATGACAATATTAGTATCTACACAACACACCCATGTTTGACATTTAATGACAATACCAGTATCTACACAACATGCCTATGTTTGACATTTAATGACAATATTAGTAGCTACACAACAGGCACATGTTTGACATTTAATGACAATATCAGTATCTACACAACATACCCATGTTTGACATTTAATGACAATATTATTATCTACACAACACGGCAATGTTTGACATTTAATGACAATATCAGTATCTATACAATATGCCCATGTTTGACATTTAATGACAATATCAGTATCTACACAATATGCCCATGTTTGACATTTAATGACAATATTAGTATCCACACAACATGCCCATGTTTGACATTTAATGCAATACCAATATCTACACCACATGCCTATGTTTGACATTTAATGCCAATATTAGTATCTACACAACACGCCCATGTTTGACATTTAATGACAATATCAGTATCTACACAACATACCCATGTTTGACATTTAATGACAATATTAGTATCTACACAACACGGCAATGTTTGACATTTGATGACAATATCAGTATCTACACAATATGCCCATGTTTGACATTTAATGACAATATCAGTATCTACACAACATGCCCATGTTTGACATTTCATGACACTATCAGTATCTACACAACATGTCCATTTCTGACATTTAATGACAATCCCAGTATCTATACAACATGCCCATGTTTGATATTTCATGACAATATCAGTATCTACACAGCATGCCCATGTTTGACATTTAATAACAATACCAGTATCTATACAACACGGCAATGTTTGACATTTTATGACAATATCAGTAGCTACACAACATGCCCATGTTTGACAGTTAATGGCAATATCGGTATCTACACAACATGCCCATGTTTGACATTTAGTGACATTATTATTTTATGCTCAACTGGTTGGCTACAATCACATGCATTAGAAGCTAAAGATAAGTGCAAACTTGCAGTACTGTGTTTTATTCTTCTGTTAAGTGCAAACTTGCAGTTTTAAAAGTACTGAGTAGTGTGCTGTGTGTCTCTCTGCTGTAAGAGGGGGTGGTGGTCTTTTCACCTCTTTGTTATCTGATATTTAACTGTTAGCCTGGAGGGTTTCCTTTATACTTTAAGTGCTAGCCACAAAGTTTGAGAATTAATTTTGTGCTCAATTTCTGAGTCACTTGGTTGGCTACAATCACCTGCATCAGAAGCTGAAGTTAAGTGCAAACTTGCAGTACTGTGTTTTATTCTTCTGTTAAGTGCAAACTTGCAGTATTAAAAGTACTTTATATTATTTTTTCTGTTGCCTAATTGTTTCACTGAATAGTGTGCTGTGTGTCTCTCTGCTGTAAGAGGGGTGGTGGTCTTCTCACTTCTTTGTTATCTGATATTTAACTGTTAGCCTAGAGGGTTTCCTCTGTACTTTAAGTGCTAGCCACAAAGTTTGAGAATGGGTTCCTATTAGAACCACGAACGTTTGAAATTTCAAATGGCTTATGGTCGACACCATATGATCGAAATTTAAAGCGTCCGAAGGTTAAACGTAATGGCGCCATTTGGTGCAGAATGGGAGAATTTCCCTTTTCTGCACTGAAGTGCGATCTCAGAGTTGGTATATTTAGGTAAGGGGGTATGGAGGGTGCAGGGGGGCTTGCCCCTCTGCCTGCACGATTAAGGTAAGTTTTTTTTTGTTTTATTATATATTTGAACTTTTAAACTTCGATCATATGTTCTCGAACATACAGGATTCGAAGTTTATAAAGTTTGAAAATATAATATAGACCCTTTGAGAATTCATTTTATGCTCAATTTCTGAGTGACTTGGTTGGCTACAATCACCTGCATTAGATGCTGAAGTTAAGTGCAAGGCGGAAACAAAACTGGTAAAACGGCACGGACTGTTTATTGATGTAAGCGCTTTCGGCTGCAATAGTACACAGCCTTCATCAGACAAAATACAAAATCCATGACATCCTGCAACACTTAAATATACTCATTCGTCTTAAAACTCATGAACCAATTAACCTATCAAAAAACAAGGTTAATTAGACCTATTAAACCTTAATATTAAATGTACTTCTTTTAAAAAGAGCAATTATAAAGAGCAATTATTAATAGCAATTATAAAAGGTGTCCACCACAAATAAACTACAAAGAAGATTTGTCACAAAACATAAAAATAGAAGTAAATCATCATCAAGTAAAGAAAACACACATACATTAACAATTCAGATTTAGCTTGGTTTATGATATTACGTTAATTTATAAATACGTTTTTATACATAATTTAATATGAATAAGTTTTTATACATAATTTAATATAAAACATGAACTGATACATTACTAACCCTAGTAATTCACCCTCACAAACTAATTACTTATCTACATAAAGCTTTAAGCTTAAGAATGCACTTAATAGAAGCAACATCATTCAGCCCTGGAGGCATCTGTGCAGATGTTCTACTTTGCCAAAACAATTCCTGCTCTTCTAGATAGAGCTGCCACGGGCCCCCTCTAACATCAATGTTGACCTGATGGACAACAGTGAACAGAAAGCGATGTTCTGGATATTCCAAAATATGCCTAGCAAGTGCATTAGTCAAATCCTTCCTCCCTATGGCATATAGATGTTCATAAATTCGCTTTCTTAACTTCCTCTCAGTTTTGCCGATATAAAAAGAGGGGCATTTCTCACATACAGCAACATATACCACCCCACATGATTCACAATTATAGTTACCACTGATGAAAATACTTTGCTTATTAATATTGATTTTGTTACCGGGTAAGACATGCTTACATTGAGGACACATTCCACATTTTTGCATACCAACTACTTTTTGTTTACTAATAGCCCTACTTTTTTCAACAAGACCTTTTAAATTAAGGCCCCTTCTATATGCAAAAATTGGGTGTGTACCTAATGTTTTAACCAGCGCTCTATCTTCTAGGATAATGTTCCAATTCTTAACTAAAATATCCCTAATGGCTTGATAATCCATACTGTATGTAAATAGAACATTTATCCTATGTGATGTCAACATATTATTATTTATAATTAACTTAGATGGCCTGTCCAACATTCCACCTCCCAGCAAGGGTAGAAAATGCCCATTGTATCTTTTCCCCTGCACTTCATCTTGTAACTGTTTTATTAAATGGGCTGGATAGCCCCTACTCAGGAACAATTTACCTATATTGTCACATTCATTAACAAAATCAACCTCCTCTGATTTCATCCTGGCGGCCCTAACGAGCTGCCCTTTTACCACACTTCTTTTTTGGTGGAGGGGGTGGCAGCTTGAAAAGTGAAGATAACAATTAGAGTGGGTTGGTTTTCTATAGATCAGAGATTTAAACTTATTGTTAACCTTATCCTTACGTATTTTTACGTCTAGAAAATTCATTTAATCCATACCAATTGAATATGTGAACTCCAAGAAGTCAGTCATAATGGAAATACTGTGTATAAAGTCAGGTATTAAGTCTGGGTGTTCTTTCCAGATAAAACACATGTCATCTTGGTATCTGGTATACCAAGTTACATGTTGTTGATACATTGCGTTATTAAATAAAAATTGATGTTCCCAAAATGCCATTACTCTGTTAGCAAAACTACACCCACATGGTGAACCCATGGCTATCCCAGTTTTTTGTAAAAAGAATTGATTCTTAAACACTAAAAAATTATTGGATAAGACCAATTCCAAAAGAGTCTCCACAATATACATCTGCACGGAAGAGGCATTTTTAGCCAGCATGAAATTCCTAGTCCAATCGATACCCAATTGATGGGGAATCACTGTGTAAAGATCTTTCACATCTACAACAAGAAGAACATACTCTGAGCTATATTCAATTTTATTAAGGTTCTCCAAGAAGTCCCAGGAATCTTTGCAGATCTGGGGTTCACTCTGTAACAACGGCTTAAGAATCCCATCAACATACTTGGCACAAGCATAAGTAATGGATCCTCTCCCATCAACTATTGGCCTAAGTGGGGGATCTACTAAGTTTTTATGAATTTTTGGTGTGCCAAATATGGTGGGAATCTTGGGGGCTGGCATGGACAAGAAATGAAAGGTGTTACAATCAATACTACCTTCCAGAAATAAGTCATCCAAAATCCCCCGAATTTTCCTATAGGCTACATGTATTTCGTTCAAACTGAAAGTCAAATATACATCAGACTTCAGATGATTTAACATCTTGCTGTCATATAAGTATTCATCCATGAACACCAGACCCCCGCCCTTATCTGGCTTCATGACTCTGACCTTGCAGTCATACAAGAGTGAAATAAAATCCAATTCATTTTTTAAATGTTACTTGTCATTTTACTACGAAAATTCCTAGTATTCAATCTAGCCCTTAGATCTATTTCACAAACTTTTTCAAACAGGTTTAAAACACAATTCAAAGGTGGATTAAATACACTTGAAACCCTCAGGGTGTTACAAAGGGCCAGTGTATTACCTAAAGAGGCTGCCAGGTTCAACTTCCTAACAAACAATTTTAAGTCGATGATAGTTTTAACTAGTTCACCCCTTCTATCCGGGATAAATGACAGCCCTTTTGAAAAAAAGTCAATAACGGATTGATCAACAGTCAAAACTGTGTAGTTGTATATTTTAAAATCACAGTTTTGACTTGTAAGAATCGTAGGTCCCATCATTAGAGGGAATGTCATCTCCTCTGTTGGTTCCATCTCTTCCTCCTCTGTGCTTGGCCCCTGTTGTTGAATCTGGTATTGTTGTTCCTCTGCCTGTTGTTGTCCCTGGAAAAACCCTGATCATTGCCACTTTGGGCAGGTGCATGATTTTGATTTTGGCCATAGCCATTGTTATCACTATTATTGTAATTATTATTGGTTTGGTTCCGAATACGTTCGCTTCTACGAACTGGAACCTGCTCTTGATTATCAGTATCTTCAGAAGGGGTGACTAGCTCATTTGTTACCCCTCTATTGAATAGATTGTGTCCCATTAATGGGGGAGGGGGATAGGCTTTGTTATTTTCATAGTCATAGAGGTCTCTGTCCATCTTACGTTTTTTATTGCTGACCAATTTAATGATAGAGGCCTCAATACTTGAAAAAGTTCTTAAATAGTCATATTTATATCATGGAAAGTCGCTGTCCTGCAACAAACCAGTCTCAAGTACTTCTAGTTCTTCTTTAAGCACTATGATTTCCGAACCATAAAATTAATTAGTGACAACAAAAAGTCAAAGCCCTGTGTATCAAATAGGGCTAGCAATTCTTTGTGATATAAAGAATTGTTGACCAAACCAGCAGGGTAACGCCATTGGCGTAATCCTTTAGGAATCACTTTTTTAGATATACATTCCTGTAGGTAAGCAACTTCGAGTTATCTTACACCTAAACAATTTTTGATCAAAGTTATTCAGTTTATCCACAAAGTTACTCACCACTCCTTCTTGCTCTGAGATTGTGTCATTACGATTCTTAGATGGACCAAAAAAGTCTTTTTTGCCCAAAAAGGTTGCCATGGAAGGTATGGTAGTCGAGTTGTTTTCACCATTTAAATTCACTGGCGACTGATGACCTCGTTTGTGAATAACATCCCCACTGGCCCTACATATGTTTGTATTAGCATTCAGTTGTTCAGGTGAACTATTTGAAAACTGAATCGACGACTGATTTCCCTGGCGCGCTCAAGGAAGTGCATTCAGTTCAATATTCCCTCTAGACACCACCGAGGCTCCAGGAGTGTTCCTATTAGCATTCTGCTCCACTTTTTGTGACAAGTCGTCAACCCTAGTAAGCAACAGGTTGACTAAAATAGTTAAGTTACCCAAAGCATTCCCATCGTCAGCTTTGTTGATAATGTTAGAAGTATTGTTGAAATTGGATTTTTGCTCATCATCTTGCGAAAAGAAGTTGCGAGGCAGTCCTATTATGCCCATTCTGCATACCAGCAACAGTGTTACCACCAGGCATTCCAAAGCGATAAACAGCAGACAAAAAGAAAACCAACGACTAGACCTTAAAAAACACACTCTACCAAGCGGAAACAAAACTGGTAAAACGGCACGGACTGTTTATTGATGTAAGCGCTTTCAACTGCAATAGTACACAGCCTTCATCAGACGAAATACAAAATCCATGACATCCTGCAACACTTAAATATACTCATTCATCTTAAAACTCATGAACCAATTAACCTATCAAAAAACAAGGTTAATTAGACCTATTAAACCTTAATATTAAATGTACTTCTTTTAAAAAGAGCAATTATAAACAGCAATTATTAATAGCAATTATAAAAGGTGTCCACCACAAATAAACTACAAAGAAGACTTGTCACAAAACATAAAAATAGAAGTAAATCATCATCAAGTAAAGAAAACACACACATACATTAACAATTCAGATTTAGCTTGGTTTAGCTGGCTAAAAATGCCTCTTCCGTGCAGATGTATATTGTGGAGACTCTTTTGGAATTGGTCTTATCCAATAATTTTTTAGTGTTTAAGAATCAATTCTTTTTACAAAAAACTGGGATAGCCATGGGTTCACCATGTGGGTGTAGTTTCGCTAACAGCGTAATGGCATTTTGGGAACATCAATTTTTATTTAATAACGCAATGTATCAACAACATGTAACTTGGTATATCAGATACCAAGATGACATGTGTTTTATCTGGAAAGGACACCCAGACTTAATACCTGACTTTATAGACAGTATTTCCATTATGACTGACTTCTTGGAGTTCACATATTCAATTGGTATGGATGAAATGAATTTTCTAGACGTAAAAATACGTAAGGATAAGGTTAACAATAAGTTTAAATCTCTGATCTATAGAAAACCAACCCACTCTAATTGTTATCTTCACTTTTCAAGCTGCCACCCCTTCCACCAAAAAAGAAGTGTGGTAAAAGGGCAGCTCGTTAGGGCCGCCAGGATGAAATCAGAGGAGGTTGATTTTGTTAATGAATGTGACAATATAGGTAAATTGTTCCTGAGTAGGGGCTATCCAGCCCATTTAATAAAACAGTTACAAGATGAAGTGCAGGGGAAAAGATACAATGGGCATTTTCTACCCTTGCTGGGAGGTGGAATGTTGGACAGGCCATCTAAGTTAATTATAAATAATAATATGTTGACATCACATAGGATAAATTTTCTATTTACATACAGTATGGATTATCAAGCCATTAGGGATATTTTAGTTAAGAATTGGAACATTATCCTAGAAGATAGAGCTGGTTAAAACGTTAGGTACACACCCAGTTTTTGCATATAGAAGGGGCCTTAACTTAAAAGGTCTTGTTGAAAAAAGTAGGGCTATTAGTAAACAAAAAGTAGTTGGTATGCGAAAATGTGGAATGTGTCCTCAATGTAAGCATGTCTTACCAGGTAACAAAATCAATATTAATAAGCAAAGTATTTTCATCAGTGGTAACTATAATTGTGAATCATGTGGGGTGTTATATGTTGCTGTATGTGAGAAATGCCCCTCTTTTTATATCGGCAAAACTGAGAGGAAGTTAAGAAAGTGAATTTATGAACATCTATATGCCATAGGGAGGAAGGATTTGACTAATGCACTTGCTAGGCATATTTTGGAATATCCAGAACATCGCTTTCTGTTCACTGTTGTCCAGCTGGTCAACATTGATGTTAGAGGGGGCCCGTGGCAGCTCTATCTAGAAGAGCAGGAATTGTTTTGCCAAATTAGAACATCTGCACAGATGCCTCCAGGGCTGAATGATGTTGCTTCTATTAAGTGCATTCTTAAGCTTAAAGCTTTATGTAGATAAGTAATTAGTTTGTGAGGGTGAATTACTAGGGTTAGTAATGTATCAGTTCATGTTTTATATTAAATTATGTATAAAAACTTATTCATATTAAATTATGTATAAAAACGTATTTATAAATTAACGTAATATGCGCAAACCAAGCTAAATCTGAATTGTTAATGTATGTGTGTTTTCTTTACTTGATGATGATTTACTTCTATTTTTATGTTTTGTGACAAGTCTTCTTTGCAGTTTATTTGTGGTGGACACCTTTTATAATTGCTATTAATAATTGCTGTTTATAATTGCTCTTTTTAAAAGAAGTACATTTAATATTAAGGTTTAATAGGTCTAATTAACCTTGTTTTTTGATAGGTTAATTGGTTCATGAGTTTTAAGATGAATGAGTATATTTAAGTGTTGCAGGATGTCATGGATTTTGTATTTCGTCTGATGAAGGCTGTGTACTATTGCAGCCGAAAGCGCTTACATCAATAAACAGTCCGTGCCGTTTTTACCAGTTTTGTTTCCGCCTGATAGAGTGTGTTTTTTCAGGTCTAGTCGTTGGTTTTCTTTTTGTCTGCTGTTTATTGCTTTGGAATGCCTGGTGGTAACGCTGTTGCTGGTACGCAGAATGGGCATAATAGGACTGCCTCGCAACTTCTCTTTTCGCAAGATGATGAGCAAGAATCCAATTTCAACAATACTTCTAACGTTACCAACAAAGCTGACGACGGGAATGCTTTGGGTAACTTAACTATTTTAGTCAACCTGTTGCTTACTAGGGTTGACGACTTGTCACAAAAAGTGGAGCAGAATGCTAATAGGAATGCTCCTGGAGCCTCGGTGGTGTCTAGAGGGAATATTGAACTGAATGCACTTCCTGGAGCGTGCCAGGGAAATCAGTCATCGATTCAGTTTACAAATAGTTCACCTGAACAACTGAATGCTAATACAAACATACATAAGGCCAGTGGGGATGTTATTCACGAACAAGGTCATCAGTCGCCAGTGAATTTAAATGGTGAAAACAACTCGACTACCATACCTTCCATGGCAACCTTTTTGGGCAAAAAAGACTTTTTTGGTCCATCTAAGAATCATAATAAAACAATCTCAGAGCAAGAAGGAGTGGTTAGTAACTTTGTGGATAAACTGAATAACTTTGATCAAAAATTGTTTAGGTGTAAGAAACTGCAACTCGAAGTTGCTTACCTACAGGAATGTACAGAAAAGTGATTCCTAAAGGATTACGCCAATGGCGTTACCCTGCTGGTTTGGTCAACAATTCTTTATATCACAAATAATTGCTAGCCCTATTTGATACACAGGGCTTTGACTTTTTGTTGTCACTAATTAATTTTATGGTTCGGAAATCATAGTACTTAAAGAAGAACTAGAAGTACTTGAGACCGGTTTGTTGCAGGACAGCGACTTTCCATGATATAAACATGACTATTTAAGAACTTTTTCAAGTATTGAGGCCTCTATCGTTAAATTGGTCAGCAATAAAAAACGTAAGATGGACAGAGACCTCTATGACTATGAAAATAACAAAGCCTATCCCCCTCCCCCATTAATGGGACACAATCTATTCAATAGAGGGGTAACAAATGAGCTAGTCACCCCTTCTGAAGATACTGATAATCAAGAGCAGGTTCCAGTTCGTAGAAGCGAACGTATTCGGAACCAAACCAATAATAATTACAATAATAGTGATAACAATGGCTATGGCCAAAATCAAAATCATGCACCTGCCCAAAGTGGCAATGATCAGGGTTTTTCCAGGGACAACAACAGGCAGAGGAACAACAATACCAGATTCAACAACAGGGGCCAAGCACAGAGGAGGAAGAGATGGAACCAACAGAGGAGATGACATTCCCTCTAATGATGGGACCTACGATTCTTACAAGTCAAAACTGTGATTTTAAAATATACAACTACACAGTTTTGACTGTTGATCAATCCGTTATTGACCTTTTTTTCAAAAGGGCTGTCGTTTATCCCGGATAGAAGGGGTGAACTAGTTAAAACTATCATCGACTTAAAATTGTTTGTTAGGAAGTTGAACCTGGCAGCCTCTTTAGGTAATACACTGGCCCTTTGTAACACCCTGAGGGTTTCAAGTGTATTTAATCCACCTTTGAATTGTGTTTTAAACCTGTTTGAAAAAGTTTGTGAAATAGATCTAAGGGCTAGATTGAATACTAGGAATTTTTGTAGTAAAATGACAAGTAACATTTCAAAAAATGAATTGGATTTTATTTCACTCTTGTATGACTGCAAGGTCAGAGCCATGAAGCCAGATAAGGGCGGGGGTCTGGTGTTCATGGATGAATACTTATATGACAGCAAGATGTTAAATCATCTGCAGTCTGATGTATATTTGACTTCCAGTTTGAACAAAATACATGTAGCCTATAGGAAAATTTGGGGGATTTTGGATGACTTATTTTTGGAAGGTAGTATTGATTGTAACACCTTTCATTTCTTGTCCATGCCAGCCCCCAAGATTCTCACCATATTTGGCACACCAAAAATTCATAAAAACTTAGTAGATCCCCCACTTAGGCCAATAGTTGATGGGAGAGGATCCATTACTTATGCTTGTGCCAAGTATGTTGATGGGATTCTTAAGCCGATGTTACAGAGTGAACCCCAGATCTGCAAAGATTCCTGGGACTTCTTGGAGAACCTTAATAAAACTGAATATAGCTCAGAGTATGTTTTTCTTGTTGTAGATGTGAAAGATCTTTACACGGTGATTCCCCATCAATTGGGTATCGATTGGACTAGGAATTTCATGCTGGCTAAAAATGCCTCTTCCGTGCAGATGTATATTGTGGAGACTCTCTTGGAATTGGTCTTATCCAATAATTTTTTAGTGTTTAAGAATCAATTCTTTTTACAAAAAACTGGGATAGCCATGGGTTCACCATGTGGGTGTAGTTTCGCTAACAGTGTAATGGCATTTTGGGAACATCAACTTTTATTTAATAACGCAATGTATCAACAACATGTAACTTGGTATACCAGATACCAAGATGACATGTGTTTTATCTGGAAAGGACATCCAGACTTAATACCTGACTTTATAGACAGTATTTCCATTATGACTGACTTCTTGGAGTTCACATATTCAATTGGTATGGATGAAATGAATTTTCTAGACGTAAAAATACGTAAGGATAAGGTTAACAATAAGTTTAAATCTCTGATCTATAGAAAACTAACCCACTCTAATTGTTATCTTCACTTTTCAAGCTGCCACCCCCTCCACCAAAAAAGAAGTGTGGTAAAAGGGCAGCTCGTTAGGGCCGCCAGGATGAAATCAGAGGAGGTTGATTTTGTTAATGAATGTGACAATATAGGTAAATTGTTCCTGAGTAGGGGCTATCCAGCCCATTTAATAAAACAGTTACAAGATGAAGTGCAGGGGAAAAGATACAATGGGCATTTTCTACCCTTGCTGGGAGGTGGAATGTTGGACAGGCCATCTAAGTTAATTACAAATAATAATATGTTGACATCACATAGGATAAATTTTCTATTTACATACAGTATGGATTATCAAGCCATTAGGGATATTTTAGTTAAGAATTGGAACATTATCCTAGAAGATAGAGCGCTGGTTAAAACGTTAGGTACACACCCAGTTTTTGCATATAGAAGGGGCCTTAACTTAAAAGGTCTTGTTGAAAAAAGTAGGGCTATTAGTAAACAAAAAGTAGTTGGTATGCGAAAATGTGGAATGTGTCCTCAATGTAAGCATGTCTTACCCGGTAACAAAATCAATATTAATAAGCAAAGTATTTTCATCAGTGGTAACTATAATTGTGAATCATGTGGGGTGGTATATGTTGCTGTATGTGAGAAATGCCCCTCTTTTTATATCGGCAAAACTGAGAGGAAGTTAAGAAAGCGAATTTATGAACATCTATATGCCATAGGGAGGAAGGATTTGACTAATGCACTTGCTAGGCATATTTTGGAATATCCAGAACATCGCTTTCTGTTCACTGTTGTCCATCAGGTCAACATTGATGTTAGAGGGGGCCCGTGGCAGCTCTATCTAGAAGAGCAGGAATTGTTTTGGCAAATTAGAACATCTGCACAGATGCCTCCAGGGCTGAATGATGTTGCTTCTATTAAGTGCATTCTTAAGCTTAAAGCTTTGTGTAGATAAGTAATTAGTTTGTGAGGGTGAATTACTAGGGTTAGTAATGTATCAGTTCATGTTTTATATTAAATTATGTATAAAAACTTATTAATATTAAATTATGTATAAAAACGTATTTATAAATTAACGTAATATGCGCAAACCAAGCTAAATCTGAATTGTTAATGTATGTGTGTGTTTCTTTACTTGATGATGATTTGCTTCTATTTTTATGTTTTGTGACAAGTCTTCTTTGTAGTTTATTTGTGGTGGACACCTTTTATAATTGCTATTAATAATTGCTGTTTATAATTGCTCTTTTTAAAAGAAGTACATTTAATATTAAGGTTTAATAGGTCTAATTAACCTTCTTTTTTGATAGGTTAATTGGTTCATGAGTTTTAAGATGAATGAGTATATTTAAGTGTTGCAGGATGTCATGCATTTTGTATTTTGTCTGATGAAGGCTGTGTACTATTGCAGCCGAAAGCGCTTACATCAATAAACAGTCCGTGACGTTTTACCAGTTTTGTTTCCGCCTGGTAGAGTGTGTTTTTTAAGGTCTAGTCATTGGTTTTCTTTTTGTCTGAAGTTAAGTGCAAACTTGTAGCAATGTGTTTTATTCTTCTGTTTATTGTAAACTTCCAGTTTTAAAAGTACTGTATTTTATTTTTGCTGTTACCTAATTGTTTCATTGAATAGTGTGCTGTGTGTCTCTCGGCTGTAATTTATTTATTTATTTATTTTATTTTACATCTGTTGACAGGGATAGTCCGACTGGATGCATGTACATTTTCAGTGGAGGCCCGGGGAGAAAAGCTCCAAGGGTAAGCAGATACAGCATTACATAATACCAGCATTACATATTACAAACAGACTATTTACAGAGATTACATAAGTAAGCAAGTTAAACAAGTTCCACAGGTTACAGTTAATCCTGAGCACAAGTCAGGATTCAATTAAATTACACAGTAAACTGGTTAACATATTTTTACACATTCGAGTTAGCCAGGCTTGATACATTGACATAGCCAGTTAAGTGACAAATGTTGTTTGAGTCTAGTTTTAAATTAACCTAAGGTGGAAAGTAAGGTAATATCAGCTGGAAGAGAGTTCCAGGATCTACTTACAGAGTTTGCAAAGAGAGAATCACCGTCTGTGTTATTAATTTTGCTAGTCTGAATTAGTAGTTTGTTAGAGGATCGAAGCGGTCTAGGATTGTTATAGGGGGTGATAATATTTTTAAGTGCAGGAGTATTGTCCGGATTATAGAGGATTTTATAGGCCATAATCAGTTGGTTATACTGGATTAGGCTGGGTAGTTCAAGCCACCCAAGCTGATTTAGATTGATGCAATTATGTGTCCTAAAAGGCAGCCCAGTGGCAAACCTGGCAATGTGGTTGTAGCAAATTGAGAGTTTGTTAAGGACAGTCTTGTTTAAATTCGAGAGTAGAGGGGATGCATACAGAAGGGTTGGAAGAAGGTTAAGAGCGAGCTATGGCAATTTTAGCTGGAGGGGTTAGGAAGGCTTTTATTCTGTAAAGTGACCCTAGTTTTTTATTGATGGTTTTGATAGTTTGGTTAACATGTAGGTCAAATTTTAGATTATTGTCTATGATGACACCTAATAGTTTTGTAGATGGGTCAGGGGAGATTATTGTGCCATCATTTGATTTTATGGTAAAGGTGAAAGCAGTAGACCTATGTGTTGGTGAAAATAACAGTATTTTGGTTTTTTTGGGATTTAGGATCAGACGATGTTCAGAAAGCCAGTTTTCTATTGTATTAAAGGTGGTCTGGGTAGCTGACCATAACTTTACTGGAGATGTGGCTGAGCAAATCAGAGTAGAGTCATCAGCATATTGGATACAGCTGACTTTTGGGATGACAGTATAAAGGTCGTTAATGAAGATGGAGTATAGAGCCTTGTGGTACTCCAAGGGTGTTAGGTAGAAGGTTAGAGAGTTTGTTCTGCCAGAGGACAGCCTGCTGTCGACCATTCAGGTAGGATTGAAACCATTGGAGGGCTCCAGTATCTAGACAGAATGTTTGCAGGGTGTGGATTAAAAGTTGGTGATCAACCATATCGAATGCCTTGGAAAGATCCAAAAAGAGGGCTGAGGATATATAATTATTGTTACGATTATGGTTTATGGTGTGGGTAAAGGCTAGGAGGGCTGAAGTAATGCTGTGATGAGGACGGAAGCCATGCTGAGTGTCTGCCATAAGGCGATTCTGGATTAGGTGGTGCATGAGTTGTCTATGAATACATTTTTCCATAATCTTTGCAAGTGGAGATAGTATAGCTATTGGACTATAATTGGAGAATTCAGTAGAGCTGCCTCCTTTGTGAAGTGGGATTACATAGAATATTTTCCAGATGGTGGGAATTTTAGCTTCTACTATGGTTCGATTGATTAGTATTGCGACAGGGTAAGCAATAGCATCAGCTGATTTTTGTAGATACTCGGCAGGGAGTTGATCAGCAGAAAGTGTAGTGGATTTTAATTTTTTGATCAAGGTACAGATAAGTGGAGTGGCGACTGGTTGGAAGCTGAATGCGAGTAGGTTTCTAGGGGTGCTACATTCAGGACCAGGGGAGCTAGGAGGTAGTTGGCTAGCTAGGGCTTGAATTGTCTCAGTAAAGAATTGGTTAAAACTATCAGAAACATCTTCAGGGGTTTTATCAATAGTAGTAACAGGGATTGGGGTTGAAGTTTGTCCAGGATGTAGTAGATTATTTAAACCTGCCCAAAACTTCTGAGGGTTATTTTGATTTACTGTCTGTAAATTACAGTAGTATTTTTTTTTGTCTTGTAAAATTGATTTTTTGGTTTCGTTCCTGGATTGCCTGTATTTAATGTGATCTTGAGGGTCTTTAGAAGAATGCCATAAAGCCCATGCTTTGTTTTTAAGGGTAATTTTGAGTTTAGACTCTATAGAAAGCCATGGTGCAGTTTTTGCCTTGGTTCTCTTTGAATAAACAGATGCATGCAAATCAAGGATCTCAAGGAATTTGTTGTTAAAGTATGCTACTGCTTCCTCTAAGAGGAGGTGTTTTAGAATAGACCAATTACATGAGTTTAGTTTTTATTGTTTCTAACCTTTCTGAGTAAGGGTTATTGGGAATTAATGGTTTTGTGCTTAATTACATATGTGAGAAGGTGATCGCTTAGGCCATTAAGGAGGGTACCAGAGGTGTACAGTTGGGGGTGACTGTTTATGAGTACCCAGTCAAGTATACTTTCTTTTTGGTTGGGTTTACCCATCCTGGTAGGGGTGGATATGATTTGTGTAACTGCATGCAGGTTAATATGGGTGGTTGGGGATTCTGAGGAACAGGTGCCCCAGTCTATGTTAAAGTCTCCAAGTAGTAGGGTTTCTTGGGGGTAGTGATATGATAGCCAGTGCAGGATATGTTCAAATGTAGATATATTGTTATCTGGGGGAATGTACATACAGATGATATTAATGCATTTATTTTTATTAAGTTGCAATTTGGTAGCAAGAATCTCCGAGTTATTAATCTGAGGAGGTTGTATTACATCTATGGTGACATTCAACTCAGATTTATAGAGTACAGCTACCCCACCCCCCTTCCTCAAAGCACGATCCAGCCTGTGTATGTTGTAACCAGGTGGTAACACTTCATTGTCTTTAGTGTTAGGTTTTAACCAGGTTTCAGATAAACAGAGAATCTTAGGGGAGTGGACATCCAGAAGTGCATGCAATTCATGTACCTTGTTATTAATGCTTCTAATATTGAGAAGACAGACTAGGAGAGAGTTAGTTGGCCCATTAATTGTAGGTTTGTAGCTTAGATTGCAAGTAGAGGGGGTATGTGTATCTGAAGTGAGTGGGCCAGGGTTGGGGTGAATATCACCACCAAGTATTAGGTTGAGTTTATACTTGGTGATGAACTTCAGGAATTTGTTTATTAGTTTGTGGTAGTGTTTGGATCTAGAGCTAATGAGCCTGGGGTTGAGATGTTGATAGATTGAACAAGATGTTGGATAGGATCTGGTACTGTAAGTATGGTTGAAGGTGGAAGGATTTACAGCTGGGGTGATAGTATGGCCTTTTGGGACCTGAAATCCCATGAGAAACTGGTTTTCATACAAGGTAAGGAGGTATGGTGTGAACAAGAGGGGTAGTAAAGAGGAGTATATCATTATCTGTGATTCAGCTAGTGAGTTAAGGAACTGTTTTACCTGGTGATGCAACACCAGAAAATAGAGTGGTGAGGTAAAGGTACTGGAAGAGGGATGGGAGAATACCAGATGAAAGCTAATAGGTGCTATTAAAATGTAATTAGTAGAATGGGGGTGGGTGGAATTATCCCAGATGAAAGCAGATAGGATCTAGAAAGTGGGGGAGTGGCTATAGTACTATAAATTTAGAGGTATTGGGGTGGGAGGGAAATGGGGGCAGGGAGGGGAGCGAAGAGCATAGCGTGGGCGAACGTAGCGGGGCTATTGCAGTTTACAAGTTTTCCTAAGGTGTCCTAAAGCTATAAGGTAAGTATTACATCTCTTAATGTAAGAGTCAGTTTACTTCAGTTACAGGGAAGGAGGCAACCACTCATGTAGAAACAAAGAGCCCTATGGCTGACCAATATGGTGACCTGCTTAATTACAAAGCACTATAAGTGAAAGCTTAACAAATGCTTTTTGTGTGTGCAACCTACTCTGTTTAAATGTTGAGAGAAACTGATTGCAGTCCTGTAGACACCGTTTTGTAGGGAACTATAGAGTTCAATCTGTTTAAATGTTGAGAGAGACTGACTGCAGTCCTGTAGACACCGTTTTGTAGGGAACTGTAGAATTCAATCTGTTTAAATGTAAGACTAGACTTATTATTTCCTACCTATATCTAAGAGCAAACAGAGTTCTAAAATAAACTTACATTTAGAGCAAGGCAGTGCTGGTGATGTTGTCAGTTCTGAAAACAAACGCAAAATGCTCTGATTCTCTCTCTCTCTCTCTCTCTCCTTAAATTGATAACACAGTACCACTGACTCATTTCAGATTACATCATTAGTCTCTGTTTCCCAGGCTAACAGAAACTCAGAGTGTAACAGCCCTTTTGATCTTGCAGCTGGTCAGGAAACCAGAACAATAAAAGACATTATACATGCAAATTCTAGTCGTTAACTTTGGTCTCAAAACAATAGGAAGAATACCTTCATTCAGACATCTCAGCTCCGAGTTTTGAGATCAAACAATTCTACAATGCTTGACTTATCAGCTTTTCTTCCAGCAGATTGCAATGTGGTTACATTTTTGAAGTTCAACATTTAACACCATTTTCTTCCATTTAAGAGAACAAACCTGTGGCTTATATTAATATTTACAAATGACAGAATTATCTACAAAATTCTGTCTGGCTAGGCTGGCATCCTTGACATATCTTCACATATGATAACAGTGGTGGGATAGCCACACCACATATTAATTAATTGTTTGGCAATGGTGGGATATCCACACCACATATTAGTTGGTTGGCACATACTAATTGGCTTGTAGTAGTGTGGATAGGGAATTCCTGTAGCTTGTGTACAGTGATCACTGATGGTGTTTTTGTACTCTAAATCAGCCACACAGTGAATATTCAGAGTTCAGATCACATTTGTTTTATTTCTTTTGTGAGCTTAGTTAGTCAGGGAGCGCAGGCAAGCATGTCAGCAGAGGAGTATGGAAAGCTGACAAGGAGCCAGTTAGTTGGCTGAGATGTGCCAGGTTAAAGGACTGGTGCAGGGAAACCTGACTAAGGCAGACATGATTGCAGCTTTGGTCACAGGTGCATCAGAAAACAGCAACCAGGAGGGCAATCAGACTGGCCATGGAGATGTACAACACTCAGAGAATGGACAGTTCAACCCTTGTGCAGGGGACTTAAAAATCCATCAGGAGCTAAAGAGACTTCAGTTGGAGGCCAGGCATTTGGAAATGGAAACTGTGGAAAAGAAATGGCAGAGGCAGCATGAAAAGGAGATGCTGACTCTCCGCCAGAGTCATGGAGGTAATGAGAAGGGAGTAACTGGACCCCAGAAGCATATAAAATCAGTGCATTTCTTCCACAGTTTACAGAGGGGGATAATTTTGATAGTTTCATTCATATGTTTGAGAGGGTATGTAAACAGTATGATGTTGAACAAAGGCTCTGGGTACAGTTCCTGACCCCCTTACTCCATGGTAAAGCTGTAACTGTGCTGTCTAAATTAACTGATTGTGAATGTTTTGATTATACTGCTGTTAAGAATTGCTTGTTAGAATTTTTTAAGCTAACACCTGAAACGTATAGGAAAAAGTTTTGTGAGCATAGACGCAAGGCAGAAGAAAGCATGTGTGTGAATATGTTGCTGAACTGAGCACTTATTTTCATAGGTGGGTGAATGGATGACAGGTCACCACTTTTGAAGAGCTGGCAGACCTTTTGGTGAGGGAACAAGCCTTAGCACTTTGCCTGGGGATATGAGGATCTGGTTATGTGACAGACAATGTGCTACTTCAGATGAGTTGGGGAAGAAAGGAGACCTATACCTAGCAAGCAGGGTATCCCTGCACAGGAAAGGGACCCCCAGTACTGCTCATGGGTCTAAAGGAACCCATGGTGGGAAGCTCAGACTGCACAAACAGAATCTACCAGTAGCAGGGGAAGCCACTAGTCTAGGTACACATCCAGGACCAAGGGTTAAATGTTTTGAATGCAACCAGTGGGGTCGTGTGGCATACAGATGTCCATGGAGGCAAAGTGGAGAACAAAAGGTATGAGACCCAGTAAGTGGGAAAGACAAAATGTCAATAGTAGGTTGTCGTGAGACAACAAGGGTACCGAACTACCATCCTGCAGATGTCCTGATAGGGAAGGATTTTGATGAGGCAGTACCATGTGCTTATGCAGTTATACGCAGACAGGCTAAGAGACAGGCACGTGAGTCTGGTAGCCTGGGAGAGACCCAGACAGACTGCATACTTGCAGCCAGGACTGGTGAGGTGGTTACTTCAGGGAGGGAACTACTCAGTAGCTGTGAGACTAAAGGTGAGCCACAGTTGCTTGTGGGTACTGATGTTCCCTTGGACAGAGTGACTGCAAAGGTAAAAGTGAGTAGTAGTACCCAGGCTGACAGTGAGGCACTGCTGTCAGAGGATGCCAGACTTCCTGTGGAAGGGGAGCTGGAGAGGGTTACAAAGAGAGAGTTGAGGCAGACTGAGCTCCCAGACCCTACACTGCAAGGCCTGAGAGAGGTAGCTAGTGGGGGACCTGATTCTCAAGGGATGGTAGAATCTGTATACTGGGACCAAGTGTTACTGTATAGAGAGTGCACCCCTGGGGGGGGGGGCTAGAAGGTGAGAGAATATAGCAGTTGGTAGTGCCTAGAGCCTACCATCTGGCACTGCTAGCCATAACCCATGATATTCCCTTTGCAGGTCATATGGGTATAAAATGTACAAAGAGACGTATTATGCAGAACTTCTATTGGCCTGGAATTTCCAAAGATGTAACCGGGTATTGCAGGACCTGTGGATGGTGCCAAAAGGTAGGCAAGGCAGGAGACAAGGTGAGAGCTCCTTTGATGCCTTTGCCTATGATTGAGGAACAATTTCAAAGGGTAGCTATGGATATAGCTGGGCCTCTGAGTACCCCAAGTTCCACAGGGAAAAAGTATATCCGAATGGTAGTAGATTATGCTACAAGATACCCTGAGACAGTGGCTTTGTTGTCCATTGAGGTGGAAAAGGTGGCAAATGTCAACAATCATCTGCTCAGCCTTCTCCCCCTCTGAGCTCCTAGCAAAAACCCAACTAGCCTTCTCCAAAACAGAAACCTGGATGTAGTCTAACCATCTGGCACTAAATGCAAATAAAACCAAACTAATGTCCCCCCTTACCAAAAACTCCATTGACAAATCCGCATTCACCATACAGAACCAAAACATCACCCTCCTTGAAATCATTCCCAACACCAAGCTTCTTGGCATCATTATTGATGAAGAACTAAAATTTGACACCCACATCTGCTCCACAGTCAAGAAAACCCAGCAAAAGGTAGGTCGCCTCTACAGGCACAACCGCTTCCTAAGCCCCTCTACCCATCAAACTCTTGCATCCACCTTCCTACTCCCCTCCCTTATGTATGGTGTCCCTCTCATCAATCTCCATCCTGGCCTTCGGTCTAAACTTGAATCCTGCTACCACAATATCTCCAAATTTGCAACCAATTCAAAAAACTCATCCCACCACTGCCATTCCCTCCTCACCCTCAACTGGCTTGAACTACCCAGCTACCTCAGTTACCTACAACTCACCATCGCCCACAAGCTCATCTTTAAACCTGCCAACTGTCCAGCTCTCGCTACTTCCTTAAAATCTTACATTCCCAACCGCTCACTCAGATCCAAAAAACAAAATCTCCTTCAGGTCCACAAACCTGCATGACCTCCTGGCCATCTACTGCTGTCCCACTCCTTAGCTAAACAGTGGAACTCTCTCCCCACACACCTACACAACCTACCTAACCATACAAATTTCAAATCTCAGCTACTCTCTCATCTTTCTTCTGAATGGGAATGCCCTTGCCATGCTCTAACTTAAACCCTTCCCCCCATTCCACCTTGCACTGACTTATCCAACTACCTCTACTATTACTTCATCCCACCCAAAGCAATCCCTCCCCTACCAAAAACTACTATTACTTCATCCCACCCAAAGCAATCCCTCCCCTACCAAAAACTAATTTTCTCTCTAATATCTATTGTACTATACTCTCCAATCTCAATTATACTATTACTATACTGCTCGGACAAGCTCCACGTGGGTTTACAGAGTGGTCCTAGCAGCAAGGAACTCAAAAAAGCGACTACCTTCTGGATTTAAGTATATTTGCTTTTTTTCACTGGAAATAGCTTCTGTTGCTTACTTTAAACTAGCCTGAACTGTTTTTTTCTGATTACTGCATTTATTTTTAAATCTGCACTTAAAGTTACATTTAGTCGAATTTAATCGAAAGTTTGCTTGTTTGTTTGTTTAATTTAACTGTGGAGGCTGCCCACTAAAGTGTGCTAGCCTGTGTAACTAATTTATCACTGTCTCTGCATTTTCTGTGTATTTCTACAAAAAAAAAACAAAAAAAATAATCCTTGTTTTCCCGCCTTTCTCGACTAGTTTAGACCAGTATACAGGCATTGCTGTATTCTGGGCTGTGGTGTAGTTCCTGTGTTGTCCATTACCTTACTTGGATAGAAGGAAGTTTCTTTGCTCACCAGTGGGAGTGGGGAGCCTTGAGCAGCCTACCTGTCCTTGGGGGAAGTGACCTCAGCACAAGAAGCTGTAGTAATTGGTTGTTTGGGACCATTCCTAGCTCTTTTGTAGTTCACTGCTTAAAATCCGCCTTTGCACAGCTTTGCGCAGTTGTGCGCATAGCGCAGCGCTGGTTAAACAAGGTTAAACTGTTTCTGGCTCCGCCAAGTCTGTTCTTCAATTTTTCCCTTAGAACTGTTCTACTTGCAATCTAAACAGCCTATACTCTATCTGAAAAGCTCAGCACTTGCTCCTAAAGCATTTTTATACAGGTAAAGCACTCTTAAACAAAAGAAAGTACTTCATTCACCTAAATTCTGTTGAGTACACATCTCCCTATAGGTCCTTTCTGACTCAGTTACACAGCAATCGTTTTCACTATTTCTAGCATGTTGAAGGGTCAGTTGCTGGCGTCCTCTCCTGTTCAGCTGGTGAATCTGGGAATCTTGAGGCAATGTTACAATTGCCTCATGTACACAGAAAACCCTCTCATCCTCCCAACAAATACAAATATATGCGAGAGATGCAACTATATAGCCAAACTGGAGGCTGAGCTCTCTCAATTCAGAACTGGCAAGACCAGTCAGGAGGAGAAGGTAACCACGCACACCACAAACCCAGGCTCACATAGAACTATCACAACAGCAAACCAAACAAACACACAAAAACATACTCGGAGGCGCTGATTAAAAATCTACCAAAACAACAGAGGCCTCCAAAGCAGACACCCAAGCAACCACCACCTCAAGACATAGCACATGCAACACATAGTTCACAAAGTCAGTGTGCTAAACAGTCACAGCCCTTAAGGCCAAACAACATGCCAGACACACTCGTAATAGGTGACTCCATAGTCAGATACACTGACGTCCCGCTCACCAGACTGAACAAGGAAAGGGTCACAGTAAGCTGCCTGTGGGGAGCTAGAATCCGCCACATAACAAAAGCACTCAGGTCACTCCACAGCAAGTACAAATATGACTCAATCATTGTACATGCCAGTGTGAACGACCTGAGATGTACCTCCCTGGACTACATGAAAAGAGACATAGAGGAGCTCTCTGATTATGTAGCCCAGGCCGGTATGACCCTGACCCTGAGCAGCATCTTACCCTCACCAAGAATGATGCCACAGTACAAAGACAAAATGATCAGTTTTAACAATTGGCTTAATTACTGGTGTCATTCTAAGGGGATCCAATGTCTGTCTGCTTGGGATGACATGCTTGACAAGCCACGTTGCTTCGCAAGGGATGGCTTGCACCTGTCACCCCTGGGCTTCCGGATATTGGCCAAGGCTCTTGCCACCCCCATAGTGCCTTTTTTAGGCAAGGCTCAAATGACAAACCTACCTCCCTAGAAAACACAGGTGGAAAAAAACTAAGGGTAATGCTGCTCAATGCCAGAAGTCTAAACCTCAAGATGCACGCCCTTGAAGCTCTCCTCAGTATGGAGAACATTGATGTCTGTGCAGTGACTGAAACCTGGTTCAATGCTCCTGAGAGCACCCCAGCACTATCAGGTTTTACCTCATATCATGCTTTCCGGCCCCAAAACTTGGACCGAACCACAAAAGGAGGGGGAGTATCCATTTTCATCAAAGATACCCACACCTCCAGGTTAGTGGCAACGCACAAAGCTTTGGAGACTATCCAGGTGCAACTAACCATAGGCAAAACTGCCTTACAGTTTGTAGCATGCTACAGACCACCCTCTCAAACTCAGGAACCCCACACAGCCTTCCTGAAGACACTGGAGAGTATGAATGTCTCTCCAAATACCATCATTTTGGAAGACTTCAACTACCCAAACATAAACTGGGAACATTACTCAAGCCCCAACACCCTAGCCCAAAGGTTCCTAGAATTCATAAACTCAAATGCAATGGAACAACTAGTCACCATTCCCACAAGAGGAGACAATATACTAGACCTGATCATCACAAACATGGGGACAAAATGCTCCACACCGGAAGTATATCCCTCTTTGGTAAGATCAGACCATAAATTAATCTCACTGGAAATCCACATCCCGCCCCACCCCTGCACAAAAGACCACAGTGAAGAACTTCTCAAAAGCAAACTTCACACTTCTTAAGACTGAAGTGGTATCCTTCAAGGCCCCTGGGCCAGTGGAAACCATAACCCACACTGCTGAATCCTTTGCAAATGCCTTCTATGGGCACCTTCAAGAATGCATGGATCATGCAATCCCAAATAAAACCAAGACCCATTCCCCCAAAGGCAGGTGCCTGGTCTGGTGGACCCCAGCCATAAACAAACTTTACAACAGGAGGAGGAAGCTACTACATGACAGAGCAAAATCCCTAAAAGGGAAGGCGTCTCTGATCAGTACTAGCAAAAACTACGATCACTCATAAAATCATCCAAGGCCAACTTTGAGAGAAAAATCGCAAAAGACACAAAAGACAATCACAAGGCCTTCTTTAGCTATGTTAGAAACCTGGGTGGAAACTCCCAGATATGCTCAGAATTAGTCCAAAATGACACAAAATACACTGAACCCACTGACATTGCCAACATTCTGGCAGACAGGTTCAGTGCAAATTTCTCCTCCCCCTCCCCCCCAAAAGGAGAAATAACTATCCCAGCAGAGTGTAGCCTCCCTAACATCTCAGATGCCCAGGTGAGAGCCACCCTCTCTAAAGCTAAAAACACAACATCAATGGGACCGGATGGTGTCCCAGGCTGTGTACTACATGAACTCCAAGAGGAACTAAACCCACACATAAGGCTGCTGTTTAATCTTAGCCTTACTACAGGATACGTACCCAAAGAGTGGCGTACAGCAACGGTGGTCCCACTTCACAAAGGTGGTGCTTCTATGGACCCTGGAAATTACCGCCCCATATGCTTGATGAGCCTGGTCTGCAAAGCTATGGAGAGGATCATTATGGAACTCATAAACAAAGACATTGGGGACCTACAGACATTGGATCCTACCCAATTTGGCTTTGTCAAGGGCAGATCCTGCCTTTTGAACTTGGTCGACTTTTTTGAAACAGTCACTAAGGCCATTGATGAGGGTAAGGCAGTTCACACAGCCTACCTTGACCTTGCAAAAGCCTTTGACACAATACCCCACTCGAGCATCATAGACAAACTCACCAGCTTAAATGTAAACCCATATGTCACAAGATGGGTTGCAAACTGGCTCAAGGACAGAACCCACAGGGTCAGAGTTGCTGGAGCTATGTCAGACTCTAAGCCAGTCACAAGCGGTGTCCCACAAGGCTCACTCCTGGGACCCCTCTTGTTCGGCATTTATTTTTCTGAGGTACAGGCAAACATAGGAGGATTGTGCCTGACAAAGTTCGCAGATGACTGCAAACTGGGCGCCATAATTGATACTCCAGAGGACACAAACATCCTTCAGAGAGGCCTCATAGAAACGGATAATTGGTGCCAGAGCCATGGCCTTAAGCTGAATGCCAAAAAATGTATAGTCATACCCTTTGGGAAAAACAAGGTACCCACAAATTACCACATAGGTGGTAATCCATTAAGTATGGAAGAGGTAATCAGGGACCTAGGGACCCAGGTTGACAGTAACCTCTCATTTGACACTCACATTGCCAAAGTGGTTAGGAAGACCTTCTATATTGCCCACCTTATCATGAAAGGTTTCACATCTAGATCAAGAGAGGTCATTGTGCCCTGTACTCTTCTCTTATCAGGCCAATGATTGAGTACAATGCCCCATTTGGGATGTATCTCACCCGACACCTGCAGCAGTTGGAAAGACCCCAAAAGTTCCTCACCAAGAGGATAAAGGGTCTTAAACATATGTCATATGCTGCCCGACTGAAAAACTCCAGCTCTATTCAGTCGCATACCGCCTACTCAGAGGTGATCTGTGCCTGACGTACAAGGCCATGTCCAATCCTGAATTAATGGACATGCTCCACCTCAGAAAATCCAAATCCATCAGAGCCATGAGAACAAGTGACTTAAACCTCAACACAGAAATAAATAGGACGTGCTGGGGGGACAGATTCATAACCCAGAGGCTCCCTACACTCTGGAACAGAATCCCAGTCCATGTTAGGCAGAGCCCCTCACTGACTCTATTCAAGAGAAATCTTGATGAGTGGATGGGAGATCGTAGGTTTACCCCGGGGGTCATCTCTGTGTCACTACTAGACAGAGGCATAGTAAACTAAACCCTAAAAGGGCGTAGTATTCTCATCCTAAGGGGTGGTGTAAGCCACATACACTCTGGCTAGGCTTATAAATGCCTTAGGGCAGATAGCCTAGTACGAACCTATGAACCTATAAACCCTCTCCATGCATAATATTTTCCTAACCTACTAATGGCTAGTAGCAATATATTTTGAAATGTTAAACCTACAACTGAGTTTATAACAAAAATATTCACTTTATGTAAATGTTGAAATTTCTGTATTGAATTATGTCTTTTCATTTTTGTAACATTGTGACAAGCCAATTGCAAATATCATGGAGCTTATCTGTAAATGTTTAATTAGCTGTATGTACTATGTCCTTTTGTAACATGTGAAATGTAACTTGCAATTATTGTGGAGCTTTCTCCCTGGGCCTCCACTGAAAATGGGCTCTTCTTGGCCCAGTGAACTTCCCCATTCATCAAACCTAAATAAAAAAATAAAAAAAAAAATAAAAAATAAAATGTTTTGTTAGAGATTTTCAGCAGGTAGGTTTCCCAAAAAAAAAACACTGACTGACAGAGGTGCCGATTTCATGTCACACCTGCTGGCTTGTCTGTGGAAGTACTGTGGGGTGAAGCACCTGAAGACCATCCCCTACCATCCCCAGTCTAATGATCTGGTTGAGAGGTTAAACTCGACAATCAAGTCCATGCTATAGGCATTTGCAAACTAGTTTAAGAGGGACTGGGACAAATATTTGCCCCATCTGTTGTTTGCTTACAAAGAGGTTCCCCAGGAATCCACAGGTTTTTCACCATTTGAGTTGCTGTATGTGCACAGGGTGAGGGGACCTCTAGATTTAATTCATGATGAATGGGTAGGTGAGTGTGAATCTCACAAGGAGTCTGTTGTGGCATATATCCTAAACCTCAGGACAAGGCTCAGGGAACTCATGGGCTTGGCCCAGGAGAACCTGGCAGAAGCCCAACAACAGAGAAATGTATAGTATGACAGGAATGCTTGAGCTAGAGAGTATGTTGTGGGGCAGCAGGTAATGGTTCTCATTCCTGTCAGACACAACAAGCTGCAAGCAGCTTGGGAGGGACCCTGCAAGGTGGTAAGAAAGGGAAGTGATGTTAATTACATGGTGGAACTGCTAGACAGGGGCACAAATTGTACCGTGTTAACATGATGAAACCTTACCATGATAGGGAGGCCCTTGTGCTGAGCATTTGCAGTGGATTGCAGGAGGAGTCTGAGGGAGATCTGATGACTGATCTCCTCAGTGAGGCTCGGACTGACACCTCAGTGGAAGGGGTATCAAAGTCCCAGCAGCTATCTCCTACCTTGGTTCGAGAAATCCGAGCAGTGTTACAGGAATTTGTGCACATGTTCACTGGGAAACCACAGTGCACCCACCGGGTGCAGCATCAGGTGGATACACAACCCCAAAGGCCTATTAGGCAGGCTCCTTATAGGGTGCCTGAGAGAGTCAAACGGACTCTGAGGGAGGAGATACTGGAGAGATTTTGGAACTAGGGGTAATTCGAGAGTCCAACAGTCCCTGGGGCTACCCAGTGGTGCTGTTGCTAATGAAGGATGGCAGCACCAGGTTCTGTATGGACTACAGAAAATTAAATAGTCACACAAAGTCAGATGCTTACCCCATGCCTAGGACAGATGAGGCCCTAGAGCATTTGGGTGGGGCTAAGTATCTTACAACCATTAATCTTACCAACAGTTACTTGCAGGTGCCCTTGACTCCCGGTGCTAGAAAGAAGTCAGCCTTTGTGACTCCTTTTGGCTTGTATGAGTTCACAAAAATGCTGTTTTGGAGATGAAAAATGCCCCTGCAACATTCCAGAGGCTGGTAGATCATCTCCTAGCAGGAGCAGGAGGGTTTGCCCTTGCTTACCTAGATGATATTGCCATCTACAGCCATTTCTGGCATGAGCACCTTCAACATGTCAAAGAGGTGCTGGGCAGACTACAGAGAGCAGGACTGACCATTAAGCCCAGCAAATGTGAGGTAGGTATGGCAGAGGTCTCCTACCTGGGACATAGAGTGAGGAGTGGTAAGATCAGACCAGAACCTGCCAAAATGGAAGCCATTCAGGCATGGCCTGCACCTTTTACCAAAATGCAGGTGAGGGCATTCTTAGGGACAGCAGGGTACTACAGAAAGTTCGTCCCCAGTTATAGTACCATAGCTCCTCCCCTCACAGACGTGACAAGAAAGAGCAGGACAGATAAGGTAGTGTGGACCTCAGCATGTGAGCAGGCATTCCAGAAACTTAAATAAGCAGTCCAGATTACAGCAAAGAATTTGCTGTGCAGGTGGATGCTTCGAACCATGTGGTGGGGGATGTACTTAGCCAGATTTCTTCAAAAGGAGAAGAGCACCCAGTGGTTTAATCTCAGTTGTAGGCTCCAACCCAGGGAGGAATGCTATGCAGCTGTAGAAAAGGAATGTCTAGCCATAGTGTGGGCACTGCAGAAACTTCAGCCTTATCTGTATGAAAGAAAATTCACTGTAGTGACTGTGACGCCCATGCCCTGACCCTGCAATCATGGAGCCTCAATCCTTACCACTAACACCAGAGAGAGTGTCTCATATAAGAGTAAAGGATAACAAATACACACACAGTAATGTACAATTTCCCTTAAGTGCACACAGAGATCACAGTCAGTCTGGGGCTGGTTGCTCCCTTGCTCCCCCGGTCCCCAGTGAGACTCCCCACTGGCACAGCTATAGGTTCCATATTTCAGCCTAGCTGGCAAGCTAACCTCCAGTACCCTCTCTATCCCACCAGTGCTTCGTGTCCCTGCCCAAGTAGCTGACACACACACACACACACACACACACACACACACACACACACACACACACACACACACACACACTTTGAGATAAGTATTTATACAACTTCATCGACACTCCTGGAGAAAGGCTGACACAGATTCTCCAGCTGTGCCCCTTTATCCAGACTATACGGTAATAATTACTGCCACCACCAGCTAATAATTATCAGCTACCCAAAGGCCCTTAAAAGAGTGTCCAATTATTACTGTGCAATATTATTATCCAATAGTAGTGTAACTTAAGCAATCAAGGCTTATTGGAAGGGCTTATTACAGGATCACTTATAAGCATGCAATGTACTCTAGAGCTTAATTTATCTCTACATAAACTAGCCACAGTTGAAAGGGTTTAAAAATATTTAATAATAAATACTAGAAACACAAAACAATGCTACTGCTAAACCACAATGCCATTCAAGTGTTCAGAGATCACACAGAAACTTAAAATAATTCAGTAGTACAGTTCTGACATAACAGAAAAACACTTAGTCTAATCTTTATAGTCCTAGCTATTGCTACAAGAAAACACACTTCTAAGATAACTTACTTAAGAACATAGGCAGTGATGAAATAATTTTAATTTCAAAGGAAAGTTTTGAAATGCTTGACATAGTTTTCCTTACAACAGATGGCAATATTGCTACAATCTTGAAGTTCAACAGTTCAACATTTTAGTATTTTCTTTCATTTAAGGAAGAAAGCCTGTATTTTACATTCATGTATACTATTGACAGAATTATGTATCACATTATATTTGGCTAGGCTGGCAGCCTTCACCCATATCTACCCAATCTTCACATCTCTACCCCCTGAAGACCTCAAGCTAGTTTTTCAAGTGACCCTTGGGAAATGCAAGTATATGATATGTCAGTGCAGCACCGCACTGGGAGTAGCAATGTCAATGCAGATGGGCTCTCAAGACAGGGAATGGGATAAGGTATATTCAGATAGACCTAACCTTCTCAAGCAACGTTTCTCAAGGGTCACTTGAAAAACTAGAGTGAGTTCTCCGTGGGGGGTGGGGGGGAGATATGTGAAGGCTGCCAGCCTAGCCAGATAAAATGTTGTTGATAATTCTGTCATTCGTAAATATTAATATAAGCCACAGGCCTGTCCTCTTAAATGGAAGAAAATGGTGTTAAATGTTGAACTTCAAAAATGTAACCACATTGCACTTTGCTGGAGGAAAGCTGATAAGTCAAGCATTGTATAATTGTTTGATCTCAAAACTTGGAGCCGAGATGTCTGAATAAAGGAATTCTTCCTATTGTTTTGAGACCAGAGTTAATTGCTAGAAGTTACATGTATAATGTCTTTTATTGCTCTAACTTCCTGACCAGCTGCAAGATCAAAAGGGCTGTTACACGCAGTTTCTGTTAGCCTGGGAAACAGAGAATAATGATGTAATCTGAAATGAGTCAGTGGTACTGTGTTGTCAATTTAAGGAGAGAAAGAGAGAGTCAGAGCATTTTGCATTTGTTTTCAGAACTGACAACATCCTACCACTGTCACCAATTAATATGTGATGCCCGTGCACTGGTCCAGCAATCAAGGAGCCTCAGTCCTCACCACTAACACCAGTGAGGGGCATCCACATTGGGAAGGATAACAAATATACACACAGTAAAGTACAATTTCCCTTAAGAGCACACAGAGATCACAGTCAGTCTTGGGCTGGTTTATCCCTTTCTCTCCAGATCCCCAATAAGACTCCCCACTGGCACAGCTATAGGGTCCAGATCTCAGCCTAGTGGTCAAGCTAAAACCTCCAGCACCCTCTATGTCCAACCAGTGCTTCATGCCCCTACCCAAGTAGCTGACACACACACATTTTGAGATATGAGTTATATACAAACACACAGACACTTCTGGGGAAGGCTGGCACCGGTTCTCCAGCTATGCCCCTTCTGACCAGAATATGCAGTAGTACCACTTGCCACCAATCACTAATATCAGCTACTAATAAGGCCCTTATCAAAGGGTGTCCAATTATTACTGTGCAATATTATTATCCAAATGGTAAGTGCGACAAATAGCAAGGCTTATTTGGAGTGGCTTGAACAGCATCACTATATACATGCAATATACTGTAGAGCTTAAATTATCTCTACATAAAACAGCCACGGTTGAAAGGTTTAAAATATTTAATAATAAATAAGAACACAAGGCAATACTTTTTACTACACAGTACTAGTCAAGAGTTCAGAGATCACAGAAAAATGCTTAAAATAATACAGTAGAAAAGTTCTGATAGCAATACAGAAAACAGCTAGACTAGACTTACTATTTCATATCTATATCTAAGAGCAACCACAGTTCTAAAATAAACTTACATATAGAGCAAGGCAGTGCTGTTGATGTTGTCAGCTCTGAAAACAAATGCAAAATGCTCTGACTCTCTCTCTCTCTCTCTCTCCTTAAATTGATAACACAGTACCACTGACTCATTTCAGATTACATCATTATTCTCTGTTTCCCATGCTAAAAGAAACTCAGAGTGTAACAGCCCTTTTGATGTTGCAGCTGGTCAGGAAGCCAGCACAATAAAATATATTATACATGTAAATGCTAGCCTTTAACTCTGGTCTCAAAACAATAGGAAGAATTCCTTCATTCAGACATCTCGGCTCCAAGTTTTGAGATCAGACAATTATGCAATGCTTGACTTATCAGCTTTCCTCCAGCAAAGTGCAATGTGGTTACATTTTTGAAGTTCAACATTTAACACCATTTTCTTTCATGTAAGAGAACAAGCCTGTGGCTTATATTACTATATACAAAATTACAGAATTATCTACAAAATTCTATCTGGCTAGGCTGGCAGCCTTCACATATCTTCACACAAGTAGCAAGGCAAACTATATTATAAGTGTTGCATGTAGCAAATACTTTAAAATTATATACCTTTCTAGTTATAGGATGCATAGATTCTGGAGCTGTAAGAATATCAGGGCAACATATACAGTTAAAACATGGGAAAGGTTCTATTTTATTACTACATTTATTTTCTATATCTTTCACATCCTTATAGCATAAGTATTTCTTCAGATTTTTACTATTTCTATAGGAGAAGCTTGGCCTATCACCTATAACATCCATGATTTCAAGTACAGCTGACAATAACCTCCAATTTTTAAGGATAATATTTTCTACATCCCTAGTCCTTCTATTATATGTAGTCAAATAGCGTAGCCATTTGGATTTACCATTCCCCCCAGTAACATGTGTATTCACTACCCTATCAAATAAAAAAGGTTTAGCTCTACCTACCCTTTTATCCATAACCTCCAATTTTGACTTCACCAGGGAATCAACCTCATAACCCCTTTCTTTAAAGACCACTGTTATATCATCCATCTGCTGATTACATCTATGATCATTCGTATTTAACCTATTAATATGTAACATCTGACTTTTCATTATACTCCTATGCACATAGCCAGCATGCATACTGGTCTTATGTGTATACTTATTTGCTTGTATCTCTTTCCTATAATTAGATGCAATGATTTATTTTGAAATCATTACATCTAATTATAGGATGATGATAGATGTAATGAGCAGATGGATGATATAACAGTGGACTTTAAAGAAAGAGGATATGAGGTTGATTCCCTGGTGAAGTCAAAACTGGAGGTTATGGATGAAAGGGTAGGTACAGCTAAACCTTTTTCTCTCTGATAGGGTGGTGAATACACAAGTTACTGGGGCAAATGGTAAATCCAAACAGCTACACTATCTGACTACATATAATAGAAGGACTAGGGATGTCCAAAATATTATCCTTAAAAAAATATTTATTTATTTATTGACGTGTTAACCGGGTTGGTCCAGCTGGGCTTGTGGCCTATTTTCAGTGGAGACCCAAGGAGAAAAGCTCCAAAATTGGAGGTCATTGTCATCTGTACCTGAAATCAGGGATGTTATAGGTGATAGACTGAGTTCCTCATATAGAAATAGTAATAATTTGAAGAAATACTTACGCTATAAGGATATGCAAGTTGTAGAAAACAAATGTAATAATAAAATAGGGACTTTCCCATGTTTTAACTGTGTATGCTGCCCTGATATTCTTACAGATCCAGAATTTGTGCATCCTATAACTGGAAATGTATATCATTTCAAAGCATTTGCTACATGCAACACTTGTAATACAGTTTAGTTTACCTTGCTACCTGCATGAAATGTACAGCTTTTTATATAGGGAAAACAACATGTAAACCTAAAGAGTGTATTGTTGGACACAAGTTGGACATTGTTGAACATAAGTCGTACGTTAGATGAAGAGTGGGTACTAATGCTCTTGCAAAACATATTGGTGAAATGGGTGAGGAACACATTTTTAAGTTGTTTTCTCCCTAAAACCAGAAGAGGGGTGACAATAATAATATGCTAGAAATGAAGGAGTACAAGTGGATAGTAATGCTTCAAGCAGATGCTAAACCTGGAGTAAACACAGTTGTAAGCCTAAAACCTGTTCTGAAAAAGAAGCAGATGATTTTACGGAAATGAACTTGTTTAAATGTATTTTTAGGTGTGTTCGATCTGGATGTTTTTATACCTACTAACTGTTTGGAGAGCTGTATTTTTTATGCACCGTTTAAAATGTCTTAAGTTCTAGAGAAAGTTTTGATTGCTGGCTGTATCATGTGGTGCAATTAAGCTTCATTATAAAAGGCAAAGGAAGTGTTTTGTTCTGTTTGTTCACACCGAGGAGGGATGCATGTCTGAAAGCTTTGTGTTTTATTAAAGTGGTTTTGTTGTACTGAAGCTGATATCAAGTGTTTCCTTACATTGGAATTTTTCTGTGTTTGATATTGGTGCATCGGTGAAGTTTTACCATTATGCTGGTCCCTACTTTGCAGTACTACCTACCTTCTCTATTAGGGGGATAATAGTAGTAGAGACAGATTCTGATGAAATCCCTTCAGGGGATGAAAGCGCTCAATCAACTGTACTGTGGTAAATCTGTGGATGTAATAAAAGAACTGTTGGTGTTTTCAGCCTTCTACAGTGGTTTTTTCTGCAATTCTTGGTGATTTTTCGCTGTTGGGCTCATTTGTGAACTATAATAAGGTTGCAATATTTGCCACCAACAAATAATACCACAGCCACCACTGTATTGCCATTAAGGCTTTGAACTGGCTTGATCTACCTCACTACTTAAATTACATACAGCTTATCTCCACACACAACATTATTCACAAAGCCATTGACTAACCTGTTTTTATTCCTATTCTTCATTGATCTAATGTATAATATTTTCTCAGCATATATAAACCCCACAGATCCTCTGGCCAAAGTATCTGGATTGTTAAGTGATGCAGTGGTTAGCATTGTCGCCTCATAGCAAGAGGTTCTCCAGTTCAATTGTCAGCTGGGGTACCTTTTGTGTGGAGTCTGCATATCCTTTCTGTATTTGCATGAGTTTCCTTTGGGTAATCCAGTTTCCTCCCACATTCCAAAGACGTGTCTGGAGCGTTTCTCCCAGGGCCTCCACTCCAGTGAAAACGGGCTTTGTCCCAGTTGGACTTTCCCAGTAAACAAATGTTAAATCAAAAAATAAATCTACTCATACGTTATTGCTAAAAAATGGAATTCAATCCCTCTGCAAATTAGATCTACCTCTTAACATCACCAACTTTTTTTTTTAAATAAGAAACATCTTAATTAAATTATCATGTATGACATAGGCAATCATACATTTATATAAATGAAAACAAACCATGCTGACATAATTTTAGTTACAATCATTATACATAGGTTTATAGGTTCATAGATTCATAGGTGTGTACTAGGCTAATGGCCCTGGAACCTTTACAAGCATAGCCCATAGAATTACCAAGCATTGTGCCACCCGACCTTAGTTCCTAGTGCCTCTATCGAGTAGAGCCACTGGAGTGATCCCCGGGGTGAATTTTCTATTTCCTGTCCACTCATCAAGATTTTTCTTGAAGAGGGCCAATGAGGTGCTCTGCTTGACATGTATGAGAAGTCTATTCCATAGCATGGGCAGTCTCTGGGTTATGAACCTGTCCCTCCAGCATGTTCTGTTGAGTGTGGTAATGAGGTTGAGGTCTCTGGAGCATGTGGTGCGGAGGGATTAGGATTTCTTTAGATGTAGCATTTCTAACAGAGCTCATAGGTTCATAGGTTCATAGATTAGTACTAAGCTAACTGCCCTTGCAAGCCATTTTAAGCTTAGCCAATCATCTCTTGTGAGACTCAAACCCCACACCTTGTGTTTGTAAGGTAAACACCTTAACCATTAGGCCACCCTCCCAACCCAGGTTCAGCTGGGTCAGATATGGCTTTGTAAGTCAAGCAGAGATCGCCTGTAAGTAGGCGATATGAAAAAGAGAATAGTTGGAGTTTTTTGAATCTGTCCACATAGGACAAGTGTTTAAGGCATAGGATTCTCTTTGTGAGGTACTTTTGCGGCCTCTCCATTTGTTGCAGGTGTCTAGTGAGGTACATGTTAAATGGGGCATTGTACTCGATGAGAGGCTAATGAGGAAAGAGTAGAGGGAGACAATGACTTCTTTCTTCCTGGATGCAAAACCCTTAATAATGAGATGTGCCACATAGAAGGACTTTCTGACCACAGTGGCAATGTGGTGGTCAAAAGAGAGGTTGTGTTCCCAGATGTCTTATAACGCCTTCTGTATTCAGTGGACTACCATCAATGTGGTAATTCAGTGGAACCGGGTTTTTCCCAAGGGGGATGACAACACATTTTTTTGGCAATGAGCTTAAGGCCATGGTTCTGACACCAGTTGTTGGTGTCACTGAGGCCTTTCTGTAGGATGTCAACATCACTTGGGGAGTTAATAATAGCTAAAATAGAAAAAAAAGGCTTCAGAAAGCAACCAGTAGTTTTAAAGTGCATAAAGCGCTTTTCGTTTAATAAAATCAAACTTCTTCAGATGCAAACATTCAAGGTACAAGTTTCAGTTAAATAAAATACCAGGAAGTGCTTGAGCCTGTCAGCTCACATGCTGTGATGACATCAGCAACAATAGTTAACCCTTCCTGTTCTACACACTATGAAAAAATACTGTTTAAAACTAAAACAATGCTGACAACTATGAACAAGGAAGATTTAGGCTATGGCTTAAAAGTAAAGTATGCTGATAGGTATACTTTAAACAACAATAACAAATAAATATATGAAATAATAAGATTACCTATAAGGAATTATTATTACACTGCTGAAATTCTGCACTACAAACTTTTTTTACCACAACATTTCATACTGGTTCATAGCTAATCGCCTAGCCCAGAAAAATAACTCAGCTGGCAGTTCGAGGAAATAAATTTAGGCATCAACAGTGACTAAAATGACCATACAAGAAATTAACTTGATGTTAGTACATAATTTTAACTAGCTATGATGACCATATTACTAAATCTATAGCATTCATGCTATGCTATGCCATTCACTTAATTCCACAATATGGTACTCATTATATAAAAATAATTTAAAACATATATATATATATATATATATATATATATATATATATAAATACACAATCTAACTATGACCTTTAAGGAGAATTGTGGCTGAATATTTTGGTATCATGTTTACTAACGTAAATTACTATTAGAGATGAATATTATTCATAATATTAATATAAAATTAATATATAAATTATATAAAAATTATTTTTGTGTTACATAACTAGAAGAGAGATTCTGTCATCTAGTTAAACTTTTCAATTTAAGTAGACATCTAATCGATCACATGTCATTAATACCTGGGTAGTAGTATGCATTAAGGTGAATTTGCCAATAAAGTTCAAGTTCTTCAAGTCTTAGGGAGATGGAACCACCCCTAATGTCATATTTGACTTGGTCAATAATCTTGAACTTAAATTTATGCTTTGGAAATATTCCTATATGTTTAGCTAATGCATTCTCTGTTTTCTTTTTATTGATAGCGTACTGGTGTTCGTACACACACTCTCGGGGCTTACGCACAGTCTTGCCTATATAAAATACTGGGCAAGACTGGCACTTTGCTAAATATACTACTAATTTGGTATTACAGTTGTTTCTGTCTTTTAATCTAAAGACACGGTCGTTCACCTCAAATGCGTTTCCTACCACCATGAATTTACAAAAGTTGCAGGATTCACACTTAAACATCCCGGGATACTTCACCAGTTGTGGTCTACTAGATTCCAAGAGGTTCTTGATGTTACACCTTCTCCTATATATAATTTTTGTGAAGCACCTAAACTACTGAGATACATCTATCCCACACAATGGATTATGGAGATGTTAAGGAAGAAAGGAGCCCATGATTCAGAAATTTCACTTGTATCTGAGTTGTTGGACATTGTTTTATCAAATAACTATTTTGTTTTTGAGAATGACTTCTACTTGCAGAAAATTGGGGTTGCCATGGATTCCCCTTGTGGAAGCAATTTGGCAAACCTAGTTATGGCATTCTGGGAAACTAATTTTGTATTCAATATTGAGGAATGCAAGAACCTGATTTTGTTTTATACTCGGTTCTTGGATGACATTTTTATTATGCTGAAAGGGGATTTTGTAGAAGCTAATAGATTAGTGGATTACTTTAATAATACCACATCTTTCCTGAAATTCACTCACACTTTTGATAGTGATGAAATAGCATACTTAGATATTAATCTTAGAAAAGATAGGGGGAGAAACAGATACTTGTCTAGAATTTTCAGGAAAAGTACTTATTCCAACGCATTTCTTCATTATTCCAGCTGCCACCCTTACCATCAAAAACGTTGGGTCATTAAGGGCCAACTGGTAAAGGCGGCTAAAATTATCACTTTGGATAGAGACTTTGAGTTGGAATGTGAATTACTAAGGAACATGTTTGTAGCTCGAGACTACCCCAGTGATCTAATAGACTCACTTACGGAGGAGGTTCAGAGTAAGAGAAGGTCAGGCTTTTACACCCCGACTTTGAGTTTGGGAGGGGTACCAGTATCAATATCTAAAGAAAAGTGCGGGGTAGACTTTAATATGGATAGTCCAGTTACAGAAGATGATTTCACCTTGAGCCTAGTTACTACATATAATGTGGATAGCCATCTTGTACAGAATTTGGTTTGAAAAAACTGGGAATGGCTTAGATGCGACCCGACCTTACTCAGTAGTTTAGGTACTTCACCCAAAATTATATATAGGAGAGGGTGTAACATCAAGAACCTCTTGGAATCTAGTAGACCACAATTGGTGAAGTATCCCAGGATGTTTAAGTGTGAATCTTGCAACTTTTGTAAATTCATGGAGGTAGGAAACACATTTGAGGTGAACAACCATGTCTTTAGATTAAAAGACAGATACAACTGTAATACCAAATTAGTTCATAGGTTTATAGATAGGTACTAGGCTATATGCCCAAGGGCATTTATAAGCCTAGCCAGATTGTGTCGGCTTTTGCCGCCCCATTGATTAATTAACTGAGCCTCTGTCAAGCAGAGCCAATGAAGTGATCCCAGGGGTGTATTTTCTGTTACCCATCCACTCGTCAAGGTTTCTCTTGTAGAGTGTTAGTGAGGGGCTCTGCCTAATGTAGTTAGGAATTTTGTTCCAAAGCATGGGGAGTCTCTGTGACAGGAATCTATCCCTCCAGCATGTTCTATATATTGTTGTGGTGAGGTTTAGCTCACTACAGCGTGTTGCTCGCAGTGACTTGAATTTCTTTAGGTGGAGCATGTCCATCAATTCTGAGTTGGACATGGCTTTGTAAGTCAGGCAGAGATCCCCTCTGAGTAAGTGATATGCCACTGAGTACAGCAGGAGTTTTTTCGGTTGGGCTGCATAAGACATATGTTTGAGGCCAGTAATCCTCTAGGTGAGGTGCTTTTGTGGTCTTTCCAGCCACATAGAAGGATTTCCTAACTACTTTGGCAATATGAGTGTCAAAGGAGAGATTACTATCTACCTGTGTCCCCAGATCTCTTATTACCTCTTCTGTATTAAGGGGGCTGCCACCTATGTGGTAATTTGTGGGTGTTTTGTTTTTCCCCAAACGGGATGACTATGCATTTTTTGGCATTTAGCTTGAGGCCATGACTTTGACACCAGGTGTCTGTCTCAGTAATGCCTTTTTGAAGGATTTCCGTGTCAGCCGAAGAGTCAGTTATGGCTTCCAGTTTGCAGTCATCGGTGAACTTGGTTAGCCATAGTCCTCCTGTGTTTGCCTGTACTTTTGAGAAGTATATACCGAACAGTAGGGGTCCCAGGACCGACCCTTGTGGGACACCACTTGTGACTGGTTTAGAGTCGGACCTGGAGCCCGCTATTCTTACCTTGTGAGTTCTGTCTGTAAGCCAGTTGGCAACCCATCCTGTGATGTAGGGGATTATGTTCAGGCTGGTGAGTTTTTCTATAATACCCGAGTGAGGAATAGTGTCGAACGCCTTGGCGAGATCAAGGTAGGCTGTGTTTACTACCTTTCCCTCATCTATGGCCTTGGTGACTGTCTCAAAGAAGTCAACTAGGTTTAGTAGGCATGATCTGCCCTTAACAAAGCCAAACTGGGTCGGGTCAAGTGTTTGGAGGTTCCCAATGTCTTTGTTAATGAGTTCCATGATGATGCGCTCCATAGCCTTGCAGACCAGACTAGTCAGGCTTATGGGGCGATAGTTACCAGGGTCAGTTGTGGTCCCTCCTTTATGGAGCAGAATAACCGTCGCTGTATGCCATTCTATGGGCACATAACCTGTGGAGAGGCTGTGGATGAACAGCATGTTTAGGTGGGGGGTTAGTTCGTTCTGTAGTTCGTGCAAGACACAGCCTGGGACAACATCTGGCCCCACTGTTGCTGTGTTTTTGACTTTTGAAAGGGCTGTTTTCACCTATGCTTCTGTAATTTCCAGGACACTACGCTTTTCCAGTATTGTTGTGGGCCCTTTTAAAGGTGAGAGGGGGGTGAAGTTTGCACTGAATCTATCTGCCAGGATGTTGGCAATATCAGTAGGTTCAGTATATTTTGTGCTATTTCACACTAGCTCAGAGCATATCTGCGAGTTGCCACTTAGATTCTTGACATAGCTAGAGAAGGCTTTGTAGTTATCTTTCGAATCCTTGGCTATTTTTTTTCAAAGTTAGCCTTGGATGATTTTATGTGGGACCTTAGTTTCTTACTGATACTGATCAGGGATGTCTTTCCTTCTTGGGATTTGCTTTTTTTCTGAACTAGTTTCCTTTTGTTGTATAACCTGTTTATGGCAGGGGTCCACCAGACTGGCTTCCTTATCTTAGGGGAGTGAGTCTTGGTTTTGCTAGGGATGGCATGATCCATGCATCCTTGTAGGTAATCATAGAGTGCAATTGTAAAGGATTCTGCATCTTGGGCAGTGTTATCCTTTAGCATAGGGGCTGTGAAACTTACCACCTCTGCCTTAAGTAAGGTGAAGTTTGCTTTAGAAAAGTTTTTCACTGTGGTTTCCTTGGTTGGGGGTGTTGGTGGGGTGTGGACATCTAGAGTGATTAGTTTATGGTCTGATCTAACCAATGAAGGGTTGACCTCCAGTGCGGAACACCTGTCGCCCATGTTGGTGATGATCAGGTCCAATATGTTTTCGCCTCTGGTAGGGGAGTTTACCAGCTGATCCAGGGCATTTGAGTTGATAAATTTCAGGAAGCACTGAGCCTGGGAGTTTGTACTCAAGTAGTTTTCCCAGTTAATGGTAGGGTAATTGAAATCGCCCAATATCAGGGTGTTCGGTCTGACCTTCATGTTTTCCAGTGTCTCCAGAAAGGCAGAGTGGTGGTCCTGGGTCATGGAGGGTGATCTGTAGCAGGCCACAATTTGCATTGCAGATTTGCCCGATGTTAGTTGCACATGGATGATCTCAGAGGTATCATGCTGGGCCACTAACCTGGAAGTGTGGGTATCCTTAAATAATATGGATAAACCCCCTCCTTTTGTGTTTCGGTCCATGTTCTGTGGCCAAAATGTGTGGTATGAGTTGTAGCCCAGTAGTACTGGAGTGCTCTCTGGAGCCTTGAACCAGGTTTCAGTTACTGCACAGATGTCGACGTTCTCCATACTTAGGAGTGCTTCGAGCACATGCATTTTGAGATTTAAACTCCTGGCATTGAGTAGCATAACCCTCATTTTTTTACTTGTGCTGTTTATGGAGGTGGGTTTGACTTTTGAGCCTTGCCTAAAAAAGGCACTATGGGGGCAGCAAGAGCCTTGGCCAGTATTCAAAAGCCAAGGGGTGACAGGTGCATGCCATCTCTTGTGAAGCAACGCGGCTTGTCGAGCATGTCATCCCAGGCTGACAGACGCTGGATCCCCTTTGAATGACACCAGAAGCTTAGCCAATTGTTGAAATTTATAATTTTTTTCTTTATACTGAGGTATCATTCTTGGTGAGGGCAGATGCTACTCAGGGTCAAGGTCATACCCACCTGGGCTACATGATCAGAGAGCTCTTCCATGTCTCTTTTCATGTAGTCCAGGGAGGTACGTTTCAGGTCATTCACCTAGTAGTATATTTAGCAAAGTGCCAGTCTTGCCCAGTATTTTATATAGGCAAGACTGAGCATAAGCTCTGGGATCGTGTGTATGAACACCAGTATGCTATCAATAAAAAGAAAACATAGAATGCATTAGCTAAACATATAGGAATATTTCCAAAACATAAATTTAATGTCAAGATTATTGACCAAGTCAAATACAACATTAGGGGTGGTCCCATCTCCCTAAGACTTGAAGAACTTGAACTTTATTGGCAAATTCACCTTAACGCATACTACTACCCAGGTATTAATGACATGTGCTCGATTAGATGACTACTTAAATTGAAAAGTTTAACTAGATGACAGAATCTCTCTTCTAGCTATGTAACACAAAATAATTTTTATATAATTTATATATTAATTTTATATTAATATTATGAATAATAATAATCTCTAATAGTAATTTACATTAGTAAACGTGATACCAGAATGTTCAGCCTCAATTCTCCTTAAAGGTCATATTTAGATTGTGTATTTATATATATATATATATATATATATATATATATATATATATATATATATGTTTTTTAAATTATTTTTATATAATGAATACCATATTGTGGAATTAAGTGAATGGCATAGCATAGCATGAATGCTATAGATTTAGTAATATGGTCATCATAGCTAGTTAAAATTATGTACTAACATCAAGTTAATTTCTTGTATGGTCATTTTAGTCACTGTTGATGCCTAAATTTATTTCTCGAACTGCCAGCTGAGTTATTTTTCTGGGCTAGGCGATTAGCTATGAACCAGTATGAAATGTTGTGGTAAAAAACGTTTGTAGTGCAGAATTTCAGCAGTGTAATAGTAATTCCTTATAGGTAATCTTATTATTTCATATGTTTATTTGTTCTTGTTGTTTAAAGTATACCTATCAGCATACTTTACTTTTAAACCATAGCCTAAATCTTCCTTGTTCATGGTTGTCAGCATTGTTTTAGTTTTAAACAGTATTTTTTCATAATGTGTAGAACAGGAAGGGTTAACTATTGTTGCTGATGTCATCACAGCATGTGAGCTGACAGGCTCAAGCACTTCCTGGTATTTTATTTAACTGAAACTTGTACCTTGAATGTTTGCATCTGAAGATGTTTGATTTTATTAAACGAAAAGCGCTTTATGCACTTTAAAACTATTAGTTGCTTTCTGAAGCCTTTTTTTTCTATTTTAGTAGTTTATTTTGTGTTTTTTCGGCTTGAGTTAATAATAGCTCACAACTTGCAATCGTCTGTGAACTTTGTCAACCAGAGTCCTTTCGTGTTGGCCTGGACTTCAGACAAGTTGATACCAAACAGGAGAGGGCCCAGGACCAAACCCTGTGGCACTTCACTTGTGACTGGTTGGCAGACTGACTTGGAGTCAGCTACTTTCACACTGTGGGTTCTATCTGTGAGCCAGTTTGCAACCCACCTAATGATATAGGGGTTGATGCCTCGCTTAGTGAGTTTTTCTATGATTCCTGATTGGGGAATGGTATCAAAGGCCTTGGCCGGATCAAGGTAGGCTGTATGAACCACCTTGCCTTCATCCACAGCTCTGGTGACTGACTCAAAGAAGTCAACCAAGTTGAGCAGGCATGATCTGCCCTTCACAAAACCAAACTGTGTAGGATCCAGAGTTTGGAGATTCCCTATATCCTTGTTTATTAGGTCCATGATGATGCGTTTCATAGCTTTGCATATCAGACTTGTCAGACTAATTGGGTGATAATTCCTGGGATCTGTAGTCGCTCCTCCTTTGTGGAGAGGGATGACTGTAGCAGTACGCCATTCAGTAGGGACAAAGCTTGAGGTGAGGCTGTGACTGAACAGGGCACACAGGTGAGGTACCAGTTCACTCTGTAGTTCATGTAGAACACAGCCAGGGATATTGTCAGGTCCCATAGAAACTGTATTATTTGCCTTGGACAGTGCTGTTTTAACCTGTGCAGCAGTAATACTGGGTGCCTGGCAATCTACTGGTATTGTGATTGGTCCTTTGTGGGGGTGAGAGGTGTAAAGTTAACACCAAATCTGTTGGCTAGTATATTGGCAATATCTGTTGGCTCAGTATAGGAGGTACCATTGTGCAGTAGCTCAGAGCAAATCTGGGTATTGCCGTGGAGATTCTTTACATAACTATAGAAGGCCTTGTGGTTGTCTTTACTATCTGCTACAATTCTGTTTTCATAGCTAGCTTCAGAGGATTTGATGAGGGATCTCAACCTTTTGTTGAGGCTGATAAGGAGGATTTGATGAGGGATCTCAACCTTTTGTTGAGGCTGATAAGGGAGTTTTTCCAGTCTTGGGACTTCGCCTTATTCTGCATCAGTTTCCTCCTTCTGTTGTAGAGTTTGTTTATGGCAGGGGACCACCATATTGGCTTCCTTTTTTTTTTTTTGAGGAGAGCATCTTATTTGTATTGGGTATGGTGAGATCCATGCATTTGTGTACCTCTTTGTACAGTGCATTGGTGTATGATTTGGCGATCATGCAACTATACTCCATTTGCACGGGTGCCATGAAGTTAGCCACTTCTATTTTTAGGAGCCCAAAGTTAGCTCTGGAGAAATTTTTCATGGCGGTTACCTTTGTGGGGGGTGGGGTGGGAAGGATGTGGATTTCCAAGGTGATTAGTTTGTGGTCAGATCTAACCAGGGAGGAGTTGACTATTGGTGTAGAGCAACAGTCGCCCATGTTAGTAATGACCAGGTCAAGGATGTTGCTACCTCTAGTGGGGGTAAGAACGAGCTGATCCAGGGCATTGGAATTAATGAATTCCAGAAAGCACTGGGCAAATGTATTCGTACATGAGTAGTTTTCCCAATTAATGGGGGGGAGGTTAGTTGAAGTCGCCCAGTATGAGAGTGTTAGGTTGGACCCTAATATTCTCCAAGGTGCTTAGGAACGTGGAGTGTGAGTCTTGGGACATGATTGGGGACCTATAGCAAGCTACGACTGGAATTGCTGTCTTACCCAGTGTTAGCTGCACTTGAAGTATCTCAGATGCGTTATGTTGGGCTACCAGTCTGGAGGTGTGCGCATCCTTTATGAATATAGAAACACCATCGCCTTTGGAACTTTGGTCCAAGTTCTAGGGCTGAAAGGTGTGGAATGAGTTATAGCCTGGTAGTACAGGGGTGCTTTCTACTGCGTTGAACCAGGTCTCTTTTACAGCACAAATGTCGATGTTCTCCATTTTAAGGAGTGCTTCAGGTGAGTGCATTTTGAGATTTAGACTTCTAGCGTTGAGCAGCATGACTCTCAGACTGCATTTGTTTGTAGCTGTTATGGTGGTAATTTGGTCTTTGGAATACTGCCTAAAAAAGGCACTATAGGGGTGGCAAGAGCCTTGGCCAATATCTAGAAGCCCAGGTCTGACAGATGCAGGCCATCTCTGGCAAAACATCGAGGTCTGTCAATCATGTCATCCCAGGCAGACAGATACTGGATCCCCTTAGAATGACACCTAAAACTTAGCCAGTTGTTGAAATCAATCATTTTCTGCTTGTACTGTGGTATCATTCTGGGTGATGGTAGGATGCTGCTCAGGGCTAGGGTCATACTCACCTGGGCTACTTAATCCAAGAGCTCCTCCATGTCTCTTTTCATGTAGTCCAGGGAGGTATGTCTCAGGTCATTCACACCTGCATGTACAATGACAGAGTCATATTTGTACCTGTTGTTGAGGGACTTGAGTGCATGCGTTATGTGGCGGATCATTGGCACCTGACAGGCAGCTGACTGTTACTTTCTCCTTATTCAACCTAGTCAGTGGGACATCAGTGTGCCTCACTATCCAGTCACCTATGACTAGTGTGTTGGGCATGCTGTTTTGCCTTAGGGGCTTTGGTTGCATGGCACACTGTTTGGGACAGTTGTGTCTCATCATTAGTGTTGTGTTGTGATGGTCAGGTGCATTTTTGCCTTGGAGGTCTCTACTGTTTGCGTAGATTTTTATTGAGAGCCTCCACGAAAGTGGGTGTGTGGTTTGTGTTTTTATGTGAAGGCAGTGCTGGTGTGTATTCTGGAGGGCTATGTGTTCCATATGGTGTGGTGCAAGTGTTGACCATCTCATCTTGACCAACTATTCCGGTCTTGGCTGGAGAGTGCATGGCTTCCAATCTGGATATATAAGTGCATCTCTCACAAGTCTGAGTGTTGGGAGGTAAGAGGAGAGGGTTGTCAGTGTACATGAGGCAGTTGCTACATTGCCTCAGGATGCCCAAGTTCACCAGGTAATAGGAGAAAGCACAGGGAACTGACATTTAGACATGCCTGGAGGGGTGGGCATTAATAAATACTGGAGCTGTTTACTTGTAGAACGTTTAGTGTTGGTAGCACTTTTGTGTGCTACAATAATTGCTATAAGAAGTCTGGTAAAGTGCTAAACTAATAAGCTAGTATAAGTGCAGGAGAGGAGAGAACTAGCAGATCTAAGGGAAAATTTGAAGAGCAGACTTTGGCACCGCTCAGAAGCTTACAAACAGTCCTGGATACAACAAATCTGTATCTGGACTAGATTAGTTACCGGAAAGGTGGGAAACAAGCACAGATGTGGCCATACTGGCATAATTTTAGTTGGAAACATTATACATCACTTATAATGTATCCATTGTTTGTCAGGCAAACATTATATAGCTCATTTAAGTCCTGCCTTCTTTTAAACATCATTCCTCCTCTGCATGTATTCTTCCACAATTCCCATTTTTTTCCTATGTAGTTTGCTACTACCCTTGTCTAAAGATCCCAATTCCAGTAGTTTTATCTATGTTCCTATATTCACTACTTTTAGTACAGTTGATTCAGACTTTGATGTCCATTTTCTACTGACTGCTTTTTTGCATCCACCCTAATTAGACTCAGCAAGGCCTTACTATGTCTAGGCAATTCCAATTCTGTATCATAGCTCAAAAAAAATTCCTTAGTTACACCAATTTGCTAACTGAGTATTTCTGACAGAATAGTCTTTAAGGAAACTTTAAAATCTGCCAACTCATTACACTCCCAGAAAATATGTTCCCAATTACCTCTTTCTTCCCATTCACACCTCCATTTGCTGTCTACCCAAGGAAAAATTCTTTGAAGTCTACTTGGAGTATCACTCCACAACAAGTACAAATATGACTCTGTCATTGTCCATGTTGGTGTGAATGACCTGAAATGTACCTCCCTGGACTACATGAAAAGAGACATGGAAGAGCTGTCCGATCTTGTAGCCCAGGCAGGTATGATCCTAGCTCTGAGAAGCATTCTGCCACTGCCCTGAATGATAGCGCAGTACAAGGACAAAATGATTAACTTCAACAAATGGCTAAGTTTCTAGTGTCATTCTAAGGGGATCCAGTATCTGTCTGCTTGGGATGACATGGTCGACAAATCATGATGCTTTGCCACAAATGGCCTGCACCTGTCGCCCCTGGGATTCTGGATACTGGCTAAGGCTCTTGCTGCCCCTATAGTGCCTTTTTTAGGCAAGGTTCAAATAACAAATTCACCACCGTAACAGGAACAGGCAAGCAAAAACTGAGGGTAATGCTACTCAATGCTAGAAGTCTAAATCTCAAAATGCACCCACTCGAGGCACTCCTTAAAATGGAGAACATCGATATCTGTGCAGTGATTGAGACCTGGTTCAAGGCTCCAGAGAGCACCCCTGCACTACCAGGCTATAACTCATACCACACTTTTCGGCCATGTAACCTGGACCGAAACACCAAAGGTGGAGGTGTGTCCATATTCATTAAGGATATCCACACATCCAGGCTAGTTGCTCAGCATAATGCATCCGAGGTTATCCAAGTGCAACTAACTCTGGGCAAAACTGCAATCCAAATTGTAGCTTGCTACAGATCCCCCACCATGCCCCAGGATTCCCATTCCTCTTTTCTTGATGTACTGGAAAATATTAGGGTTCAACCAAACACCCTAATAATGGGTGACTTCAACTACCCCACCATTAACTGGGAAAACTACTCATGTACTAACCCTTAGCTCAATGCTTTCTGGAATTTAAACTCCAGTGCCCTGGATCAACTTATCCACACCCCCACCATGGGCAACAATATCCTAGACCTAGTCATTACCAACATGAGTAACTGGTGTTCCACACCTGAAGTCAACTCCTCGCTGGTCCGATCCGACCATAAGCTAATCACCCTTGATATCCACATCCCACCCCCCATTAAGGAAACCATGGTAAAATATTTCTCCAAAGCCAACTTCATGCTTCTTAAGACAGAAGTGGTGATCTTCATGACACCCAGGCAGATGGACAATACAGTTACAACTGCTGACGCCTACACAAATGCACTCTATAAGCACTTACACAAGTGCATGGATCATGCTATCCCAAACAGAACCAAGATGCTATCTTCCAAAAAAAGGAAGCCAATCTGGTGATCCCCTGCCATAAACAAACTGTACAACAGAAGGAAGAAACTGTTGCAAAAGAGAGTAAAATCCCATGAGTGGAGGAGCTCCCTGGTCAGCCTCAGTAAGAAGCTGAGATCCCTTATAAGATCCTCCAAAGCTAGCTATGAAAACAAAATCACCACTAATTCTAAGGACAACCACAAAGCATTCTATAGCTATGTCAAGAATCTTGATGGCAACACCCAGATCTGCTCTGAGTTACAGCACAAAAGCACGAACATTACAGAACCAACTGATATTGCCAAAATCCTGGCAGATAGGTTCAGTGCTAACTTTAACCTCCCCTCACCCCCTAAAGGGCCCATATCTATACAGGAAGAATGCAGAGTCCCTGTAATCACAACTATGCAGGTAAAAGCTGCACTCTCTAAAGCCAAAAACACAGCATCCATGGGACCGGACAACATCCCAGACTGCGTTTTACACGAACTTCAGAACGAACTGGCTCCCCACTTAAGCACCATGTTCAATAATAGCCTCACATCAGGCTTTGTGCCCACTGAATGGTGCACAGCAACTGTTATCCCACTCCACAAAGGAGAAGCCACTGATCCCAGGAACCATTGACCTATTAGCCTTATGAGCCTGGCCTGCAAGGCCATGGAATGTATCACAATGGAACTCATAAACAAAGACATTGGTAACCTCCAAACTCTGGATCCCACCCAGTTCGGGTTTGTGAAAGGCAGATCATGCCTCCTGAACCTGATCAACTTCTTTGAGACAGTCACCAAAGCCGTAGATGAGGGTAAGGTGGTTCACACAGCCTATCTTGGCCTCGCCAAGGTTTTCGACACCATCCCCCATTCTGGAATTATAACTAAACTAGGTATAAATCCCTATGTCACAAGATGGGTTGCCAACTGGCTCACTGACAGAACCCACACTGTAAAGTTGCAGACTCCAAATCTGACCTCAAAGCAGTGACAAGTGGAGTACCACATGGTTCCGTCCTGGGACCTCTCCTGTTTGGTATCTACTTCTCTGAAGTACAGGCTAACACAGAAGGCCTCTGGCTAATGAAGTTCGCAGATGAATGCAAACTAGGAGCCATAGTCAAGTCCTCAAATGATGTGGACATCCTAAAGAAGGGCCTCGCTGAGACAGATGCCTGGTGTCAGAGCCATGGCCTCAAGCTCAATGCCAAAAAGTGCAGTGTCATCCCCTTTGGTAAAAACTCTGTACCCATGAACTACCACATAGACAGCAATCTACTTAACACCGAATGTGTAATAAGAGACCTTGGGACCCAGGTGGACAGTAGTCTCTCCTTTGATAGTCACGTTGCCACAGTAGTCAGGAAGTCCTTCTACATGGCATACCTCATCATAAAAGGGTTCTCATCCAGGTAAAAAGAGGTTATTGTTCCCCTCTACTCGACACTCATTAGACCCATTATAGAGTACAACGCCCCTTTTGGAATGTACCTCACAAGACATCTGCAGCAGCTGGAAAGGCCACTGAAGTACCTCACAAAGAAGATTACTGGCCTCAAACAAATGCCCTACACTGACCGCCTCAAAAAACTCCAGCTTTACTCTGTAACATATCGCCTACTCCAAGGTGATCTCTGCATAACATATAAAGCTATGTCAAACCCAGAGCTGTTGGACATGCTATACCTAAAGAAATCCCAATCCCTCAGAGCTACACACTCTAGGGACCTAAACCTTGTCACCACAATAAACAGGACATGCTGGAGGGATAGATTCCTGTCCCAGAGATTTCACATACTCTGGAACAGGCTACCCATCTATGTCAAGCAAAGTTCCTCATTAGCACTCTTCAAGAAAAATCTTGATGAGTGGATGGGAAATAGGAAATACACCCCGGGGATCACTTCTGTGTCTCTGCTCGACAGTGGCACAGGAAAATAACTTTATTGGGTGGCGTAAGCCAGGGAACCTTGTTGGCTAGGCTTACATAGGCCCTTGGGCCGATAGCCTAGTACCTACCTATGAACCTATAAAAATACCTATGTAATCACTTCCAAACAAAGATCCTAAATCTTCTAAACTTTGTTGCATATTTGGAAAATATACATATATCCCCCCATTATGTCTTTGTGAATTGCTTATCCAGTCTCTCATCCAAGTCCTTTCTAACCTCCTCTGATTGATTATTATAATTATGCAATTAAATGTGCTCTATTAATTATTCCTTTTTTAACAGCAGCTTCTGTTCTAGATTCTACTAATAACTCTAGCAGTGCTGGTCTTTTGCCTAGCATCTCCCTATTTATTTCTCTTTGTCTGTACTCTGATATCAATCTTTGATAGGGAAGGCAATCTCTAGCCTGCAGTCCAAATAAATGCTTGGCCTCTTCCCATTCTATTACCTTTCCCTCTCTAATTATTTGCTCCCAATACCTTGGTTCTCCTGTCATTTTTTTTCCAATAAATTCCAGGCCCCCCTTGCCTATTGTCTGTACCCTTAATTGCATTCATCCCTATCAGCAGCATCTCCAGTCTACATTCCCATGTTGGCTCAGCTCTTACAATAGTTTCTGCTACTTTATGAATATAATCTAGTGTTTGGTTATTGTTATTCTCCTTAAGAATCTGCATCCAAAATCCCAGTCTGTCCTTGTTTCTTGAGATTCCCTCCCTGTTTCATCACCATCCCTTTCCACTATGAAGTGTAGGTTTCTGCTTGTGCTATGTATAGAAACTTTAACTGTGTAGCTCTGAAATACCCCTTCAAATCAGGTAATCCCAAACCGCCTTATTCTATTGGAAGAATCAGCTTATCCCATTTGACTCTTGCCATCTTCCCCTCCCAGATAAAGTCCTTCAACTCTTTATTAACTGCTATCCAAAACTTCTCCTCTGGTTGATAAAAATATGCCTGACCTGTGTACAAGACTAAAGGGACTAAAAACATTTTAACTGCTTGTATCTTGCTATCCACATCTATATCACAGAGCTTTCAATTTCTCAGTTATTGTATTATCTTTTGTTTAGTCTCTTCCCACATATCCTTAACTACCACACCAGAATCCTTTCCTTTTTAATCCATTCTCCTAAGTACTTCATCTAACATTTCCAACTTTAAGCAACTACTAAAAGTCTACGTAAACAAATCTGGCTCTGCTCCTGCACTACCCCTGGATGAACTATTCTCTCCCTCCTTCCATCAAAAGAGTAACTTGACTATGTTCAAAGAGAGTAGGAATTAGTAAAATCCATTTCTTACACAAAGAACAAATATATTTTGACCTGGCTATATTATCTAGTCATCAATGTTCCAAAGAGTGTACTCGCTGTCTTTACTAATATCTCTGGGAAATACATTTTCTATTGATAATGCTCTTTTTCAAATTGTTATAACTGTCCGGAGATTTACACTATGTATTTAAGGTCACACTGTATGAATGGAAGCTGAATGTTTACTTAGTTAACATCACATTCTTCTGTATCAGGCCTTTTCATCACATTATTTAACTGTAACTATATTATGTGACTGTGGAGCTTTTCTCCCTGGGCCTCCACTGAAAATGGGATATTTATCCTATTTGGAGTTTCCCAGTAAACAAATGTCAAAAATGTTGTGGTCTGACCTTACCAGAGAGGACATTATACTATGGAGTGTGCAGCACTCTTCAATATTAGTGAGGGACAGATACAGTGTTGCATCTCTGGTCAGCATATTGAAACTGGTCCAGGGACTTAAATCCAAAGATTTCTGTGCCTGCGTGTTTAGTGTTATAGGCTCATACTAGGCTAATGACCATCAGGGTCTTCACAAGCCTAGCCATGAAACCCAGACCAGTTTTGTCCTCGAGTTCTTTGGATGACTGTGTGATGGTTAGTAAGGAGGTAGCTAAGGGTTATGTGGGGGTGGGGTATGTTAGTTGAGGATTAATTTTCTTACTGTTGACCTTTGTCCATTAGAGGCAAGGGGGCCAGACTGGTGATGAATTTGTGATTTCCCATCCATTGATCCAGTTTTCTTTCGAATAGGGTCAAGGATGAACTCTGCTTCACATAAATGGGGAGCTTATTCCATAGCGTGGGGATCCTTTGAGACACATATTGGTCATGTATGGGGTAATTAGAGTCACCCATGCATATGGCATAGTATTGGATGATGAGTGTTTCCAGTACATTTAAATGTGTATTATTGGTTTCCTGGGTCATACATTGGGACATATAACTTTCAAGGAAGTGGTTTGGGATTTTGTCTACGGTGATTTGAACATGGAAAAGCTCAAGTCCATCATCCTCTTTGACAAGCCTTGAGATAATGAAATAAATCAACACCCCCCCCCACCTTTAGTCTCTGCCTTTGTTATAGCTGGTCTCAATGTGTGGAAGGCGTTATAGCCTTGCGCTGCTTGAGTGCTTTACCTGGCTTTAAATCATGTCTCCGAGACTGTACAGAAATTAGCATTCTCTAGGGGGAGGAGAGTTTGTAGGGAGTGGAGTTTCTTGTTTAGACTCCTAACATTGAGCAGTAAGTCCTTTAGATTTTCTTGGTTTATTTGCTCTTCATAGCTTCAAGATATATATTTGGCTAACGACCACCAGGGCCTTTATAAGCTTATCTGTGAAATCCAATACAATTGTGTCCCTTGTATCATGGACATTTATTAAGAGGGGGTATGTTAGGAAGTTTCTAGAGGTTATGTGGGGGAGGGTTGTTAATTTGGGCATCACTGTCTGCCTCTGTCTATAAGAGACATGGATGGCAGACCCGGGGTGAATCTTCAATTTTTCATCCATTGGTCAAGGTTACACTTAAATAGGAATACAACATCTCCAGTGGCTATATGACTGTGATAAAATAACAAACAGAAGTTTACTGGACTCCTAGATTACCCTCAGATATAACTTCTCGTGTGGCTGTATATATGTGATAAAATAACAGGGCTAAGTTACTTTTATGCACAAATGGTTTCTGTATCCATCAGGGAGGAGATGGAATTAGTAACAATGACATGAGAACACTTCCGCAAGAACTTACAGTACCATTATATCTATTATTTGCTAGGTCATATAAATATGGGGAGATTCCTCAAGATTGGAGACATGCGCTTATTAAACCTAATTTTAAGGGAAAGGGGAGTAGGACAAACCCAGAGTCATATAGACCCTTAAGTCTACTTTCATGTTGTGGGAAAGTAATGGAGAAGGTAATATTGGATAGGTTATTGTCAGAAATGGATAGGTTGGGACTTGAAACCATATATCAGCATGCATACGTTGAAATCAGATCTATTACTACCTGTAACATGATGTTCTATAACAATATAATAACAGCTATGAATGAAAAATTGTGCTGTAATGTAATTTATATAGGTTCATAGGTTCATACCAGGCTATCTGCCCTAGGGCATTTATAAGCCTAGCCAGAGTGTGTTTGGCTTTCACCACCCATTTTAAATTAATTTTGCTATGCCCTTTTTCGAGGTTATAGGTTCATACTAGGCTATCTGCCCTAGGGCATTTATAAGCCTAGCCAGAGTGTGTTTGGCTCTGTTAACTTCAGCATTTGACAGGATAATACACAAAACACTGATCAATAAATTAGTACAACTAGGTATTGATGTAGTTTTGATAAGATGGATAGCTGCATGGCTTACTAATAGGACATGGCAAGTATCATACAGCAACTGGACAGGTGAAATCCTCGATTACAGTCAGGGTGTCCCACAGGACTCTGTCCTAGCCCCTTACTTGTTTAGATTGCATCTTTCTGACCTAACTTTTTCATCTGAGGTGTTCTACAGTCTATATGCAGATGACCTGAAATTGGTAAACTGATTACATGTGTTACAGATAAGACATGTCTGCAAAATAACTTGACTAAATTGATCATTTGGGCCCAGGAGAATAATATGCTGATAAATGCTTCAAAAACTAAGCATATGGGATTTGGGAGATGTAAACTGAAAGGTGAATATTTAAGACAGCAGACAGTGATTGAAACTGTAGACTCATTTAAGGACCTGGGTATATGGGTACATTCAGCTGAGTTTTTCTAATCATGTCAACCAATTGGTTAATGATAGATATAGAACTACAGGTTGTATAAAAAGATTTTAAAGTCTAGGAAATCAAACATAATGAGGTCATTGTTTGTTAGTTACACCAGAGTGAGTATAGAATAACAATATGGAAACCCTATAAGAAAACAAGCATGAGTAAAAGCTTATGCATTATAAACTGGAAAGAGTACAGCGGGAATATACCAAAAGCACCCATGGATGTGACAATTTAAGTTATTATGAAAGACTAAAATATCTGAACTTGTATAGTGTCTCTTACAAATATCTAAAAAGAGATCTTATTTGGGTATATAGGGCATTTAGAGACAACTACCTGTGGGAATGTTTGGGGTTATCAAAACGTACTAGAGAATCGTCAGACAACCTATGCAGAAGATTCTATAGGAATGAGAAGTGTACCAATTGGTTCTCTGACAGAGTAGCCAATGCATGGAAAAGACTACCAAATTACATTAAAGCAAGTACTAGTTTAGATGTTTTTAAGAACAGCCTGGACACTTATCATGGCAACAAGTGTTTTGGTATATTGGCAAGCTAGAAGGGCATTAATGCCCATGTTTGAAATATTTGTATGTATCAGTTACATCTATTTTATTGATTGCGTACATAGTCATCTCTGATGTCTAGTTGTGGCTTAAAAAATGACAAAACAAAATCACTCCAATGTTTTCCTTATAATGGATGCACTTAAAATAATGTGCACTGTTGCTTAATGTCTACCTAGGAAACAATGCAATGTTTAGTCAGTGTTGTATATTGAACAAGAACAAGCATGCTGTGCATTAATCATCTAATATTTTGAATTAACTTCTGGAAAATAATATTACATTTTACAGTATAGAACACCTGCACACGCTTACTTAACCACTAGCTCCCTCCCCTTTTAAATCATTGGAATCTTCCCACCAACCCAAGCACCTAAAAATGTTATTCAGACACATATTACTCCTGATAATCCTCACTCTAGCCTCTCACCTAAAAACTTATCACAGTCAGCTTGACACCACGTTCACCTGACCTACCATTTCACTCCCTCACCCATACCTCATAGAACCCACAAAGACTGAGATAGCGCCACAACTCTATACTACTATCTCTGTAGATCACTTTACATATAGCTATATTCATAAATACTCCACATCTCAAACTTTACATAAGTATGAAAAACGAATAATACAACTCTCAAACTCACTCTTACACCTACTAAAACATTTCATACTTAGTGGTGACATTCACCCAAATTCTGGCCCAAAAATTGATAAACAAGAACCGCAGAACTCTCCCACATATCAGCACCACAATGTAAAAAGTAAACCAAGCAGAAACTTTGCAGTGTGGAGGGTGTAAAGTTCACGCCTTAAAAGATGTTACACGCCTAATTTACTAATAAAATTCTAACTTTAAAATACATACTACAAAACAATAAAATAGTAGGTAGTTCACAGTTGAGTTAAAATGGAATATCCTTTACTGAAACACACAAACAAGCAATCCTAGTTGAGTATAATGAAAAGCATTAAAGACATTCATTAATTTATATATAATCAGGTTATTTGGAGCAAGGCAGCGGTTACTGAGGGTGGTTCTGTTAAGGGCAATAAAAGCATTAAACTCATTCCTTCAGCCAAGTTTCCCTTCCCCTTAACACCATAGTGTAAACTGAGACTGTGCTACCTTATAGGTTCATAGGTTCATAGATTAGTACTAAGCTAACTGCCCTTGTGGGCCATTTTAAGCCAAGTCAATTACCATATGTGAGAGTTAAACCTTGTCTCTCCAAGGTAAACACCTTAACCATTATGCCATCTTCCCACCCCACCATGTTACATCTAGTATTTCCACTAATACTATTACATGCAGAGAGATACATATTATATATATATATATATATATATATATATATATATATATATGTGTGTATGTATATATATATATATATATATATATATATATATATATATATATATATATGTATACATACATACACATACACACACCTCTCTCTCTCTCATACACACACACACACACACACACACACACACACACACACACACACACACACACACACATATTCATATAAAAGCACCACACCAGAACAATGTTCACTTCCCAAGTTCCATATTTTATTTCCACCCCACAATTTCTATTTGTAGTCTTTCTTCACTTGTGAGGAATCTTGCATCCTCTAACAGAATGACATCCACATTACATTTAGCACACCATTCCAGTATCTCCATCCTTCTTACAGTAATACTGTTCACATTTTCTAACAGGAGCCTAAACCTGCTTTTCCTATTTTTTTTCAGTTTAGGGCAAATATTTCCAATTTTTGTTTCCAGTTTGATGACCGGGGAGGTCCACTGGGCTTAAGGAGCCAGTTTTCAGTGGAGGCCCGGGGAGAAAAGCTTCATAATACACCGTAACAATAAACAAAAAGTAATATTACATAGTAAAACTTAGTAGAGTATAATCAAAAAATAGAGAAACATACATTACATACATACATGCTTGATTAGAGACAAGTTGTACAGAGGATTAGTTGCACAGAGGAAGTAGATCATGTGTGCAAGGTTATAAAATAATTGTAAATCATTTGAACATAGTTATAAAACTGACATTTGTAAATACAGTTTTCCATAAAAGGGGTCAACAAAGGTGGAAAGTGCATTATTTAAAATGCATAGATTCAGGATATTAATGTACAGAGAGAGGCAGTTAAGAAATCGAAAAAGTGGAGTGCATACATTACAGTTTAGGATACAAAGTGTTTATGTTCTTTATTAAATAGCATCAAACTTAATGAGTAGGCAGTAGAGAATCATTCCTAGATGGGGAGAGAGAAGACAGATAGTAAACTATTTACAATATATAAATTCAAGATATAGATGTTAAATTATGTTACAATATATACATTCAAGGTACAGATGTTAAATTATGTTACAAATCAGAGTGAGGCTCCTGTTTTAGGTAATCAGTATGGAGTAGATTAACTTGCAGTAGGGTCAATAGCAGGCTAGGTGGGCTGAGTGCAACTGCATTTCCAATTTTGGGCGAGGTGGGAATGGAGCTGTGTTTTATAGTGTTCAAGGTTTTAAAAAATTCTTAGAGTGGGAGGGAGAGAATTCCATTATTTTGCTAGGGAAAAGGATAGGAGAAGCTGACCAGTGGGACGGTTTGGTTTGTATACAGAAATTAGATTTTGGTGGGCAGATCTTACAGTTCTGTGAGGGGTGTATGATGGTAAGATGTTTGTTAGAGCTGAGCATCTAGCTGGTTTAAAAATTAGTTTGTGGTCTGTAGTGAGTTGGAGGTAGTTTAAGGTAATTGGGAAGTTCTAGCCAATTTAGCAGGTGGAGAGATGACCAGTCGTGGGAGGAGTATTTGGATTTAGTGGCGAATTTTGAGATTTTGTTGCAATAGATTTCCAGTCTGGAAGAGATAGAGGAAGATAGGTTAGTTAGAAGGGGAGCACCGTACAACAGTGACGGTAGTAAGTAGGTAATGACAGAGAGTCTTGTAGAAGGAGAGAGAAAGTGGGAGTTTCTGTAGAGCATGCCAAGTTTCTGATGTGTTTTCTTAATATTTAGCTAAATACGAGTATCATATTTTAGGTGTTCATCAATAGTAACTCCCAAGAAGTTTGGCAGAAGGAACAACTTCTATGGTGAAGTTGGCATGGTTGATAATATTGAAAGAGTGTTTGTTGAGAGGGAGGGATTTTGAGGGAGAGAAAAGTAGAATTTTAGATGTGTTGGCATTTAGAGAGAGAGGTGGTTTTGAAACATCCAGTTCTCAGTAGTTGAAAAGGCGATTTGAGTTTTTGTTTGGAGCTCTTGGAGGTTAGAAGCGGAGCAGACTAAAGTTGAGTCATCTGCGTATTGTACTTAGTGTTTGGAATGGCTGCATGGAAATCATTAATGAATATATTGAAGAGCATTGGACCAAGTATGGATCCTTGGGGTACCCCAGTCGGGGTGGGAAGGAAGGCTGATGTGCCAGTTTGCCATTTCACTGCCTGAGATCTGTCAGAGCGGTAGCTATTGAACCAGGTTAGGGCATTTTGAGAGAGACATTAATGTTAGAAAGGTGGTTCAGGAAGTGGGAATGGGAGACCGTTTCAAATGCCTTGGACAGATCAAGGAGGACTGCGGATACAATTTCTCCAGAGTCACGGGCATAGTTTATTATGTCTAGGTAACACAGAAGAGCAGTTATTGTACTATGGCCAGGATGGAAACCATGTTGTGCAGGGGTGAACAGTTGACTATTGGTAAGGAAAGGCATGAGCTAGAGGTGGATACATTTTTCAAGAATTTTTGTGATTGGGGAGAGAATGGCTATAGGTTGGAATTTTGAGATGTTATTTTTGCCACCTTTGTGGAGGGGTAGGATAAAGGCAGCACACCACAGTTTGGGGACACAAGATTCCTGTATGGATCTATTAATGAGAATGCTAATAGGGATCGAGATACCATCACCTGCAAGTTTTAGGAATAGTGAGGGGATATTGTCAGGGACGTTGAGGCACTGCTTAAGTTTGGAGAGAAGTTTTTTATGTATGAGGTGGATATGGGTTTGCGTTGAAATATGGGAGGACTGCTAGAGATGAAAGGTTGGGTAGAGGTTAGGGAAGAGGGTTTGAGGGGAGGGGTTGTAATCTGGGAAGGTCTTGGTGAGTTCTGCTATAGAGTTGATAAAGGAGGAGTTGAATAGAGTGGCTATTTCTGGGTCAGTTTTGCTGGTGTCAGGGCAAGGATTATGTTTGGTACCAGGGTTCAGAAGAGTTGATGGAGTTCCAGAATTGTTTAGGGTTTTTGGAATGATTAACCTGGAGTTTAGTATAGTAGAATTTTTTATCTTTTATAATGTGTTTTTTGGCTAGGTTATGGAGATGCTTATATTTAAGAAGGGTGTCAGGGTGTTTATTGTGGTGGTAAAGTTTCCAGATTGTGTCTCTTTGTTGCACAAGTGTTTTAGTATCTTTAGTTAGCCATGGGACGGAATTGGGTTTTGTACGTTTTGTTCTTGGTTGGGCTTGGGAGTTCAGGGTATTTAAGAAGCCTGAGTTAAAGAAGTCTACGGCGTTATCTAGAGGAAGAGTTTTTAGACTGTCCCAGTTTGTTAGTTTGAGGGAATTGGAAAAAGTTGTGGGGTTAAAGTTTGTGAGGTTTCGAGTCTGGATGTATTGATGTTGGTGAGGGGTGGAGGGGGTTGCTCTATGGATGAAGGCTGGCAATTGGTCACTGATGGAGTCTGTTAGGATGCCTGTGTGTGAGATTTTATGTGAGTGGGAGACTAGCCTCCAGTCAAGAGTGGAGCCTGGGGGATTGTTTTTATTGGGTCTGGTAATGTCATTTTTAAGTTGTGGGAAACTGAATAGATTGATAGATATGGAGGGATTATTGGTATTAATTTTGTTCCAGTCAATTATGTATGCCTCAAGTGTAATATTAGTTGTGGCCCACAGAAGTATATCTTAAAGTGTACTTGTGTTGTTTCCAGGGGGGATATTGAGGGCCATAATACAAATGCTTTTAGGGTCATTCATTGTGAGTATTCCTATGACTAGTTCAGCATTATTGAACTGAGGAATGGGGCTTTGGTAGGGAGTGACGGAGAGTAGATTAGAGTAAATTAAGGCTCCTCCTTTCTTATTTTGGTGGTAATAGAGTGCTTGAAACCCGGGGGGGGGGGGCGGGTAGGGTTTCAGAGTCAGTAATGTGGGGCTTTTTAGCCATGTCTCAGAGACTGCTACTATGTCTGGTAAGGAATGGTATAGCCAAGCCTGGAAGTGGGATATTTTGTTTTTCAAACTCTGGGTGTTCATGGTAAGTAGTTTGAGATATTTATGGTTGGTAATATTGGATGTGATTTGGGGAGTGAGGTTGGTGCTAGCGTTAGGTCCTGGGTTGGGGTGTATGTCTCCTGCTAAGCAAAGGAGTATGTGAGCAGGAGCTTTGGTTTGCTCCTTGAATCTTGTGGGGAAATTAATACTGCTTTAGGTATGTTGTGTTTCATTGAGGAGGGTATAATCTTTGGTTTGTAGTAGTGGAGTGGGTTTGGTTGGATTAGAGAGGAGGATATGGTGTGAAAGTGAGATGTAATTGGGTGTGGATGGGAGCTGGGGGTGGTGGTGGGGGTAGGAAAGAGGGAGGGAATTTGTAAGAGGAACAAGAGGTTGCATGGAATAGCGGAATTAGAAGTAAGCTGATAGAGTGGATGAAAAGGGATAGTGAAAGTGGGCAAGGCATGGTTAACTGGTATGAGGCAGGTATGAGGAGGTAGTAGGATGTCAGGGTGTTTGTGAGAGAGTAAGAGGGAGGGTTATAGATGTGAGTATAGGGCCTTATGGATTAGGATGGGGGAGGGGTAGCTTAGTGGAGGATGGGTGGGGGAGTGGATGATGTGGAGAGGAGATTAGAACAGATGACAGAGAAGGAGGTGGAGAATAGTAATTAGAATAAATGTAGGAGTATTGGGGGTGGGTGGGAACTGGGGGCATTGTAGGGGAGCAGAGTGAGCCCACAAGGCGAATGGAACGGGTAGATCAAAGAAGACTGAGCCAGCAGCAAAACACAATCAGTGAAGCAGAGAGCAGTTCTCAAGGTAAGGAGGCACAGGGGATGGGTACTGGGTCACAATGCATCTAAGGTAGAGAGAAGCAGAGAAATTCACAGGGGTTTAGAGCTTAACACAATATTATAGGTCATTAGAGAAATAGATGTACTTACTAGGAGAGAGGAGAAGTTTGTAGTGAGTAAAAGCTGCCACCTATTGGCCAAGCTGAGAAGTTATGAGGTGAAGGCACATGCACTCCAGGGAGTGGGATGGAGCCTAGAGAGCTTAAAGGGAGATTGTAGGCTGCTAGCAGGTGCACGCTGAGTCAAATTAACAACCATAAAGAAGTAAAATGTTTTACCCAAATAAGGTACATACAAGCTAGTTGTAGTTCTTCAGGGGTGACAGAATAGTTGCAGGAGGCACTGCTGGGACCCCTTGGTAGTTCTTTCAAGATTCTTAGGTGGATCTTTCAGGGTAGGACGCCAGGGTACTATGTGGAACAGAGTGAGACACCTGGGGTAGTTGAAACATAGCTATTGTGAGCTGTAGAAGGAACAATAAGTAGTTCTAGACAAGAGTGCAACAAATCAGTCAGTAACATGGGAAATACTTTAGACAGTTTAGATTGAATAGTTGTAAGTAGACTGGGGGAGTGGAGAGAGGGTGTATGTAAGCAGGAACCTGAGAGTAAAGGGGAATTAGGTATACAGGCAAAATGTACAAAGCAGTGTATATTCACACTAAAACATTCAAAAATAACAGCAATTCAACATTTACCACCCAGGTAGAGAGATACAGAGCAGTACAAATCCACATTAAAACAGTCAATTAAAACAGCCATGCATTATTCACAACCCAGGGTTGGGCCGCAATAAAGATTCCAATAAAAAGGCAAATACTCAGAAATGAGCTAAAGCTGGTTGAACATATCCATTTTTTTTCTTTTCTTTGCTCTTTCCACAATTAAATATTTCCCCAGGTTTATGTACAAATAATCACTGAACCTCAGAATCAGTTTCTTCTTCACTTAATTCACTCCCTCACCCAGCTTCCTGTTGTCCTTCCTCATGTACATTTTCTTTCCTTTCCCCTTCTTTTTCATTGTTTACTGTTGGCTCTTGACAATCCATCCAAAAATGTCCTTTTTTATATACATACATGCAACCCACATTAGGCCCACCCCTTCTTGCTGTATATCCTCTCTCTCCACACTGGTTACATTGTACAATCTTACATTAACTAATTAAATGAGAAAAGTCACCACAAAAGAAACAATTTAGGCTGCCCAGCATCTTAATGTCCTTCTATGACCAGCCACAAAAATAACGCTTGGCAAGTGTTTCACCATATTTTGTTCAGATTTCAAAACACCTTCCAACCTCCATTCCAAAAGTCTCCCATCTAACGATCATTAGCAACAGTTTCAAAAACATCCCTCTCAACCTCTTAGAGCAAGAAATCTGGACAAAGCCTAAAAAAAATTGGAACAAAGGTCCAAAAAAAGGGGCAATTTTAAATACTGCTCTTACAAACTAAAATTTGATAGAACAGGTTTTACATTACCATGAATGTTCTTGTAGGGTATGAAGTCTGACACTCAAATGTTTGTCATTATTTTCTAACTTAAATCATCAAATCATTAAAGATTGGTCACTAATTTGCCAGAAAACCAAAATTTTATGAAAAACTGACCAAAATAAGAAACAAAATCTGGACATTGTGAAAATCTGTACAATTGAGAGGTATGTAAATCACAAACTGTTCCACACATTTTTTTGTTACAGACTTCCAGAAATGTTATCATTCCATCATTTTCAGTTAACATTACAAAAAGTTTCTGCCCAAACATGTATAAAATATTTTATACATTTATTTTATACATACATAAATGTACATACATACATTCATACATTTATTTTAATAACAGTATTAATTTATTAGGGTGGGAGGGTGGCCTAATGGTTAAAGTGTTTGCCTTACAAACACAAAGTGCAGGGTTTGAGTCTCACAAGGGATAATTGGCTAGGCTTAAAATGGCTCTCAAGGGCAGGTAGCTTAGTACTAATCTATGAACCTATGAACCTATAAAAGATAAGATTTATTGAGCTTTAAAACCCAGACAAAATATCAAATTGTCCCATACATAGTGTGTATTAGTGTACTTTTTTGCTCTTATTCTCACAGTTGGGTTCTGTTTTAAAGAACAGTTTAATTTATTAGTGTACTTTTTGCTTGCTCTTATTCTCACAGTTGGGTTCTACTTTAAAGAACAGTTTAATTTATTAGTGTACATTTTGTTTGCTCTTATTCTCACAGTTGGGTTCTATTTTAAAGAACAGTTTAATTTATTAGTGTACTTTTTGTTTGCTCTTATTCTCACAGTTGGGTTCTGTTTTAAAGAACAGTTTAATTTATTAGTGTACTTTTTGCTTGCTCTTATTCTCACAGTTGGGTTCTACTTTAAAGAACAGTTTAATTTATTAGTGTACTTTTTGTTTGCTCTTATTCTCACAGTTGGGTTCTGTTTTAAAGAACAGTTTAATTTATTAGTGTACGTTTTGTTTGCTCTTATTCTCACAGTTGGGTTCTATTTTAAAGAACAGTTTAATTTATTAGTGTACTTTTTGTTTGCTCTTATTCTCACAGTTGGGTTCTATTTTAAAGAACAGTTTAATTTATTAGTGTACTTTTTGTTTGCTCTTATTCTCACAGTTGGGTTCTAGTTTAAAGAACAGTTTAATTTATTAGTGTACTTTTTGTTTGCTCTTATTCTCACAGTTGGGTTCTGTTTTAAAGAACAGTTTAATTTATTAGTGTACTTTTTGTTTGCTCTTATTCTCACAGTTGGGTTCTATTTTAAAGAACAGTTTAATTTATTAGTGTACTTTTTGTTTGCTCTTATTCTCACAGTTGGGTTCTGTTTTAAAGAATAGTTTAATTTATTAGTGTACTTTTTGTTTGCTCTTATTCTCACAGTTGGGTTCTAGTTTAAAGAACAGTTTAATTTATTAGTGTACTTTTTGTTTGCTCTTATTCTCACAGTTGGGTTCTATTTTAAAGAACAGTTTAATTTATTAGTGTACTTTTTGTTTGCTCTTATTCTCACAGTTGGGTTCTAGTTTAAAGAAAAGTTTAATTTATTAGTGTACTTTTTTTGCTCTTATTCTCACAGTTGGGTTCTATTTTAAAGAACAGTTTAATTTATTAGTGTACTTTTTGTTTGCTCTTATTCTCACAGTTGGGTTCTATTTTAAACAACAGTTTAATTTATTAGTGTACTTTTTGTTTGCTCTTATTCTCACAGTTGGGTTCTGTTTTAAAGAACAGTTTAATTTATTAGTGTACTTTTTGTTTGCTCTTATTCTCACAGTTTGGTTCTATTTTAAAGAACAGTTTAATTTATTAGTGTACTTTTTTGCTTTTATTCTTACAGTTGGGTTCTGTTTTAAAGAACAGTTTAATTTATTAGTGTACTTTTTTGCTCTTATTCTTACAGTTGGGTTCTGTTTTAAAGAACAGTTTAATTTATTAGTGTACTTTTTTGCTCTTATTCTCACAGTTGGGTTCTGTTTTAAAGAAAAGTTTAATTTATTAGTGCACTTTTTTTGCTCTTATTCTCACAGTTGGGTTCTGTTTTAAAGAATAGTTTAATTTATTAGTGTACTTTTTGTTTGCTCTTATTCTCACAGTTGGGTTCTATTTTAAAGAACAGTTTAATTTATTAGTGTACTTTTTGTTTGCTCTTATTCTCACAGTTGGGGTCTGTTTTAAAGAACAGTTTAATTTATTAGTGTACTTTTATTTGCTGTTATTCTCACAGTTGGGTTCTAGTTTAAAGAACAGTTTAATTTATTAGTGTACTTTTTTGCTATTATTCTCACAGTTGGGTTCTGTTTTAAAGAACAGTTTAATTTGGTTTGCTGCCGCTCTCCATTTTTTGCTTGCCATCACTGCTGCATATAGTTTAGTTACTGCATTATCTGCTGCCAAATAAACAAACACCAAAACAAAACTAGACACCTTCCCAGTTTGTCACTGCTTTCCACTTAATTTCTGTCACTGCTGCATAATTTTTTAACTGCCACATCACCTGGTTCTTTTTCCTCATTACACCCTCAGTGCTTTTTAAAAAGTTCTCTGCCACCTCAGGCCATGAAATAGCAGATCTGCCACCTGGCACATCTGGCCCAATTATTTTAACAGCTCATCATCTGAGAGAAGAGCCGTAGGACAGATTTTCAAAAGTGAAATAACATTACTTTGTTTTAAAGGGTACCAGAAGCCTGACTGTTTTGCCCCTACTTAGATCAGCATGCTCTTCATGGCCCCATAGCCCACCCCCTGTGCTCCTCCTATTTATCTATCTTTCACACTCGCAAGGTATTAGGATAGAGGTCAGAGTTTCTCCTGTAGGGAAATGCACCAAAGCATGCATTTTAAGAAAAGACAAACGTCACAGACATTCTGGTATTCATACAAGAGACTGTACTAGCAATTACCTTCACATCCACATTCAACTGAGTCAGACAGAGGCTTGCAAGCAAACCAGACCTATACACACTCACCATTGACTGGAAAACCAATCTATCTGACTGAAACCTCAAGCTTCCCTGCTAAGGTAACCATCTATCTTTTTTTAACCACTTATTAAATTATCTTTTTGTAACCACTTATTAAATTATCACTGAAGACACAGGCAAACATACATTAACAGAAAAGAAAAAAAACATTAAAATTTTTCCCATTTGCATACATTGTTACAAAGAAAAGAAAAATCCAACATTATATAAATTGCTGAATGTATGCCTTACCTAAAACTTCCCTCTTCTCCCTGAACATTATTCTGCAGGTTTATTTCTGTGTAATTTGCTCTTTCCCCTTTTCAGTTTCTCTCTTATAATATTTAATACTTAAAACACACTTGGTTTAGACTTTGATTTCCATTTTCTTGTAATAGCTTTTTTGGCAGTCAAGAGAATTAAACTTAAGGCCTATCTCTAGCCAAGTCAGATTCTGTGTCCCAGCTCAAAAAATTAATTTCTTTAGCAACAGCCATTTGCTCACCCAATATTTCTGACACAGAACTGTGTGTGGAATTTCTAAAATCTGCCAACTTATGACTCCCAAAACAAACATTTCCAGTTGCATCTTTCTTCTCCATCACTCCTCCAAAATGTATTATCTACCCTGAGAAAAATTCTTTGAAGTCTGCTTACAGTATAAAAATACCTATGCAAACGTTCTAAGCAAAGATTCTAAACCTTCTAGACTTTGTTGCATACTTGGGAGGCATACACATATCCTCCCCATCATTATCTTGTAAATAGCTTTTCCAGTTTCTCTTCCCAATTTTTCCTAACCTCATCTGATTCATTCTTATAGTTTTCAGGCAATATTTTATATGCCCTACTAATTATCCCTATAGAACAGCAGCTTCTGCTCTCGATTCATCTAAAGACTCTACCAGAGCAGGTCTTTCACTTAGGATTCCTCTATTTCTTTCCCTTTGTGATACTCCTATCAATTATGGATAGAGAAGGCAGTCTCTAGCCTCCAGTCCAATCATCTTGGCCTCATCCCGCTCTAATACCTTTCCCTCTCCAGCTTTTTTCTCCAAATACCTTGCTTCAGATACCAGTTTTCTCCAGGAAGTTCCAGGCCCCTCTTGCCTAATTTCTGTATCTTTACTTGGAGTTATACTTACTAGCAAAATCACCCTTTCCATGTTGGTTTAGTTATTACAATACTTTCTGCTATTTTATGAATATAATATTCTGTATGGGTGTTATTCTCTCCTTAAGGATCTGCATCCAAAATCCCAAACTCTTTACTGCTTGAACTTCCCCTTCATCATCACCACCATCACCCCTTTCCATTTCAAATTACAACCTTCTGCTTATGTTATATATATATATAAGCCTTAACTGTGTAGCTCTAAAATATCCTTTCAAATCAGACTATCCTAAGCCACATTTGTTCTACTGGAAGGATCAAACAAAACCTTATTGTACATGTACAAAAACAATTTTCTAGCCTTAATCTGCCAAAACAGATGCAGACAGGATTCATTTAAACCTGGAGGAAAGCTGGCACCTAACCCAAGTTGCCACACGAGCACTTTCCAATCACCTTCTCGTGGGTTTTCAACAACTTGTTCCAATATTCTAAAATGGAATTTGTGATAAGCTTGATAGTGTAAAATGCATTTGTATAACGTATTATAGTTTTTCTTTGAAATGTCATTGAGGTGTTTGTAAATCCTCATGTTTGGATGATGTTTGGTTTTGCCAACATAAAAGGCAGGACATCACAAACACACAGCTATATACACCACCCTCTGTGATAAACAGCTCCCCTTATAAAAAAACTACCCTCGAATTTAAAATTCAAATTCACTTTTTTTTTTTTTTGCAAAATGATTACTCACTGTTTTTACATACGTACAAATAAGGTTTTGTTTCAAATTCCTATGAACTCATAGTATATTGTTTATTTCAAGCTTGTGCACAAATATGAATACAATATCAGTTGGTTTTAGCAGTACCTTTAAGGATTAATTATTTCACTGAGTAATTTAACTATTTGTTCAAATTACTATGGTATTTGTAGTGTGGGAGTGTAAAAATGTCAGTGGTTTTACTTGTGCTCACTGTTCTGATGAAGTCTGTACTGAAGGGACAAAAATGCTCAATAAAATTCATGGTTTTGTATTTCATCAGCTTCCATTTGTTTTACTTCCATTTGGCATTATTAGTGTGCAATTTACTAGTTATTTTAGAAATGACTCAGTGTGTGTACAAGCAGAAGATGACAAGGTCAGTAAAGTTAGGATAGTCCTCAAGGTAAGGAAACAACTTAAGTCACTGTATTCTCTTGTTTGCTGCAAAGAATAACAGTCAGTCGAAAAATGCTATGTGGACAGCAAGGAGACAGAATGGAAGAGCCCAATACTGGTAATGACTAGTCCCAGCCCCACAGCGTAGAAATATCCAGAAGTCCCAGACAATCTTCATGTGAAGACAGCTGCCCTGGAGCAGCTAAAGGCCTGAGTCACCTTCCTGACAATTGTTTGACCACATCCAGGCAGAGGAGGAACAAGGTTTAAAAGAAGGTAGGATCTGAATGAGCTATGTAATAGTTGACTCATAATGACTGGATATGTTAAACGTTATGTATAATATTTGGAATGCATATTGTGTCGTATGGGTTGGAATGCATACTGTTTGCAACTGAGATTGTGTTATGGTTTATTTTCATTTACATAAATGTAACATGGCCTATGTCATACAGGATAATTTAATAAAGATGCTTCTTTTTTCAAAAGAACAATGTTTGATCATATCGTGGGCACCTGAAATTATTTGGGAATAAACAGTTTTCTTTAGAAACAGAAAAAGAACATGGAGACATAATCAGATTTGCTGTCCACTGGAACTTTTTAAAATTTTATTCCCAAAAGAGCCTTCAAAGTTTCCTTTTGGCTCCCTTTCCTGATAGGGTAGGACATCAGGCAATGTAGGACAGTGGGGCTTGACTGTGGTGTGAAAGAATCACACAGCCTATTGATATTATGGTCTGAATCCTGCATGATACTCAGTCCCACAACAAAGTGGGGAAAAAGGAAACTTTTTATTTTTTATTTAATTTTACATTTGTTGACCAGGCTAGTCTAACTGGATATATGTCCATTTTCAGTAGAGGCCTGGGGAGAAAAGCTCCACTACAGCATTATACAAATTGACACGAATCTGAAAGTAAATGACATAAAAGGATACTATTTAAAAACTAGTTAAACATAGATACCACTTTAAGTAGATAACCTAAGAGGAAACAGAATGACTTGAATATATAAGTACATATAGGTTACATATGAGAAACTTAGACAAAATTAAAAAGAAAGAAACATATATACATGTATATGTATAAATATTAGAACAACATAAATATATATATATATTTTTTTGTATCAGAGAATGAATGTTATGGTCATGTGAAGGTGGTGGTCAGGAGGAGGAAATGTCAGTCAGGATTAGTACATGGGCATATCCATTGTGAAGTAAAGAAGGTTCTTAGTTGCTTCTTAAAAAGAGGTGTGGATGTTAGGGATGCTAGTTTGTTAGGAAGCTTGTTACAAGAGTTTCCAATGGTATTAGCAAATAGACAGTCTCCAGATTTGTTATTAGGTTTAAGGGTGGCTACTAGTACCTTATTAGCTGAGCGTAGAGTTGTCAGATTTTTGTATGGGTTAATAAGGCTAGAGAGTATGGGAGTATTTGTAGGATGATACAGGATCTTCTGAGTTATAGTTAGTTGTTGAAGAAGAAGTTGGTTTTGCAGTTCCAACCACCCTAACGTTTTCAGATTTTGGCAATGGTGGGTCCGGAATGGGGAAACAGTAGCAAATCTGCCAATGTTATTATAAGCGGTGGCCAGCTTATTTAGATTATTTTTGGATAGGTTAGTGTAAATTGGTGATGCATAGAGAAGGGATGAAATTAGATGTGTTTGGGTGATAGTAGTCCTGGCAGAAGGTGTAAGGAAGGTTTTTAGCCTCTAAAGGAAACCAAGTTTTCTATTGACTGATTTAATGGTTAAGTTTATGTGAGAGTCAAAACTAAGATTGTGATCGATTGTTATTCCTAAAAGTTTAGTTGTTGTTTCAGGTACTATTACAGTGCCATTATTTGAAACTACTGAGAAACTGATAGGGGAGACTTTAGGATGGGGGTGAATAGTAGAGGTTTGGTTTTTTTTTTAGGGTTTAGGAGGAGACAGCATTTGTAGAACCAGTTTTCAACTATAAGGCAAATACTTTTTGGGTGCTAGACTGCAGTTCAGCACGAGATGCTGCAGCACAGATTAAGGTAGAGTCATCGGCATATTGTATGCAGGTGGTTTGAGGAAGGGACGTTTTCAGATCATTAATAAAAATGGAAAAGAGGAGGGTCCCAGAACAGAGCCCTGTGGGACTCCTAGGGAGATAGGGAGCTGGGTCGATAGGTTATTGTCCCAGAGGACTGCTTGTTGTCTGTTTTCTAGATAGGCCTTAAATCATTTGATTGTCTGAGTGTCTACTGAAAGTGATTTAAGTGTATCTAACATTAGGTGATGATTCACCATGTCAAAGGCTTTGGAGAGGTCTAAAAAGAGAGCTGAAGAGAGCAAGTTGTTATTACGATTTTTATTAATACAGTCTGAAAAGGATAGGAGCGCGGTTGTCGTACTATGAAATGGCCTGAAGCCATGCTGGCAGTCAGCTAATAGATTATTTTGAAGGAGATGATCAAGTAGTTGCCGATGAATGCATCTTTCCATGATTTTTTCTAACGGAGAAAGTAGAGCTATGGGACGGAAGTTAGAGAGTTCAGTTGAGTTACCTCCCTTATTTAATGGGAAAATATGTGAGACTTTCCAGAGAGATGGGATAGAACCTTCTGTAATGGTTCTATTTATTAATATGGAAATAGGGTAAGCAAGTACATCAGCTGCAATTTGCAGAAATTCAGCTGGAAGGAGGTCAGCTGAAGGTGAACATGGTTTTAGTTTATGAAGTAGGGTATGGATGAGAGCTGTTGGAACAGACTGCAGTTGTAAGGCAGGAGGTATATTGGTTGGAGAGCATGTGTTAGAGATGCTGGCAGGAGATAAGGTATTTGCTAAGGCTTGGACTGTTTCAGAGAAAAATTTGTTAAAAGTATTGGCAATTTGGCTGGGAGAGTTCTGAGTCAAATTAGATGGGGTAGGAATTTTGGAGTGACCTGGATGGAGTCGGCTATTTATACCTGTCCAGACTTTTTGTGGGTTTTGATGTTGGGCTTGCTGGATTTTCAGGTAATAGTTTTTTTTATCTTGGAGTATTATTTTTTTTTTTGTAGCATTTCTCAGCTGTCTAAAGGTATCATGATCAGTTGAGTTTTTAGTATTTCTCCATTTGGACCAGATTCTATTTCTCTGAAGCATTTTTTGCCTTGTTTCTTTTGTGAGCCAAGGTGCATGTTTGTTCCTAGTTCTGACCATGCGAGAGGGGGCATGGTGTTCTAGGATTTGTAAGAATTTAGTGTTAAAGTAAGAGACTGCTTCGTTAAGAGGTAGGTATTTTAGGGGTGACCAATTGCAAGCTTTGAGCTCTGCTTGGAAGCTAGCTAGGTTGAAGTTTTTTTTTTTGTTCTGGGTAGTTCTAAAGATTGGTTGGATATAAGGGTCTTTTGTCTAGTTATATAGGTAAGGGAGTGGTCACTAATATTGTCAGGAAGTATACCTGTTTTATAAGAGAGGGGATTGCTGGTAACTAATATCCAATCTAAGGTGGCTTTTTTATTGCTATGTTTATGGGTTCTGGTAGGGGAGGTGATAGTTTGATTAAAGCCATAAAGGTTTATGTGAGTAGTTTATTTGACAGAGGTACAGCAGTTCCAGTCTATGTTAAAGTCTCCAAGGAGTATGGTTTCTTGTGGGAAGGATATGGAGAGCTAACTAAGGATAATTTCAAGAGTATTAATGTTATTGCCTGCAGGGATGTAGGAGCAAATTATGTATAATGATTTCTTAGCTTTAATCTGGAGCTTAGAGAATAACAATTCAGCATTACGGGGTGAGGGAGGTTGTAAATCTAGTTGTATGACCTGTAGTTCAGATTTATACAGTATTGCTACCCCACCACCCTTTTTATTCAGACGGTCAAATCTCAGGATGTTGCAACCTGGTGGGATTATATCATTGACCTTAGTTACTGGTTTGAGCCAGGTTTCTCTTAGACAGAGGATGTCAAAGGAGTATAAGTCCAGAAAGGCATGGAGTTGGGTAATTTTATTATTTAGGCTATGTATATTGAGGTGACCTATGAGGAGAGAGTTTTGAGTACTAGGGAGGATATGAGAAGTGATGGGATGGGAGGAATTGGTATCAGAGATGGAGTTGTTTGGACCTGGGTTTGGTTGAATATCACCGTGTAGAAGTAGATGCTGTAGAGGACTATGTGACTGTTTTAAAAGTTTACAGAAAATGGGGATAGATTTTCTAGTTTGGAGATACTTAATATGGGATAGTCTGTGATATTGTGGTAGAAGGTAGGATGTTGAGGATGTTATGTTACTATGGGTTTCTGGGGCTAGTAGAGTATGCGGAATTGTTTGTTTTAAGGGGTGATGAAATCTAGTACAGCTTAGATATTCATAGCAAGTAAGGAAATATGATATGACTAGAGGGGTAAGGATTAAGAGAAAAAAGATCATGTTGGAGAGTCCTAGCCTGCCTATGATAGCCATGGCTGGGAGAAATTAGATGCTAGAAGGTGGGAGATATATGTTAATAGAGAGGAGGTTAAAGGGTGGAGTTATTAAGAAGAAGATTAGGTAGTGGGTGGCAACATGTGATAAGGAGGAAATGGGGAAGTTTTTAATGAGACGGAGTGAGCTAATTGGCTGATATATAATGGAGGCGTGGCTTAAGAAGTATAAAGCTACATGCACTGGGGGTGGGTGAGATTTGGGGGTAGGGTAAGGGAGTGGAGTGAGCCCGCAGGGCGAATGAAGCGGGTTTTAGCAAGTGAAAGAAGAGCTCACAGAAACAGAGAACCATTCAGAGTACTGCTAGAATCTTAGTAGTTCCAGGTAAGAGGAGAGTGCTAATAAAAGTATTCAATAGCAAGGATAAAGGACTGCAGTAGGGAAATTAAGGAAAGGAAAGGGGACCTGATAACTTACAGATGCAAAAACAGAAAAAAAGGATTACAGAGTGGTCAAGTAATATTCCAAGGAAATAAAGGTAAATAGTATTTGGAAGCCTATAAAAGCCTAGTTAAGGGAGCCACCTAGTGGACAAATAGAAGAATTACAGTTAAGCTATTAGGGTAAAGCAGAAAGCAGAGGGCACAGCTGATAGATCCGAATTAAGGAAGGAGCAAAATTCCTAAAGGCTAGATAGAGGGTATGGCTGCTGGGTACTAGGTTCAGGTGGGAGATTTAGTACAAAAATACTAATCTAAACGATATGTTTTATATATTCTTAATAAAAAAAATTCAACTTCACAGCCTGGATGCAAGGTCAAACATACTTTCTCAGATTCTTTGGATGGAGGAGAGTTTGAGTATAGGACAGCAACTTCCTTTAGGAGATAGTTGAGATGATTGACTTAATATTGGGGTCCTTGAAGGGCAGGCAGGTCGATACACAAGTCTTACAGCAGGGTAATAAGTTACAAGAATGAAAGAAGCAGACCCAATGGGCCAGGGGTACACAGCAGTCAGGAGGAGAGGCAGTATAATAAAAGGTAAGACCAGCTAACCTACTAATCCAAGCTTTATTAAGAAACCAACTCACTTTGAACTAGCTGCATAACATATTTTAAGGAGTGAAGTTCACACCCTTCATACCGCGAAGTTTCTGTTTGGTTTGCTTTTGACCCAGTATAAGTTGCATACTGGGTTTTCTGAGACTTCAAGGGATACCACTGATTTTTCTTTTTGTTTTTATAAGGTAACAAATACCTCCCCTAAAGGATCTGACCTATTACTCCTTAATATGAATCTCAGGAGCATAGCTAATAAGATACATGAATTCCACGCAAGTCCCTTGGACTACTCCCCAGATACTGCAGTACTAACATAAACCTGGTTAAAACCAGAAATAAACAATAACAAAATTCTCCCTCCAGGTTATAACATATGCAGACTTGATAGAATAAATAAACACAGAGGTGAAATAGCCATCATTTATAAAAATAATCTCAAATTACAACTTCTAGAATCAAACACCCCAGAATTCAACAGCGCCAAGATGTCATTTAGCAAACTAGAAATAAACCCAAATAAATACCTAGCCATTATAGGAACTTATATTCCTCCTGGCAATAGCCTCTCTGTAATAAAGGATTTTCTCCAGCGGACATCCTTAACGTTACCTCAGGAAACCATCATAATGGGTGACTTTAACTCCGACTGGTTCTCTTGTAACTTAGAAAACCCTCAAATTTCATTAACCTGCACAATTTTACCCAAGTAATACAATCTGCAACTAGAATAGAAAAAATCACCAAAAGATAGTCAATTCTGGACTGGATCTTAACAAATAAACTATTATACACTTATCACTCAGGCTGCCTCCCTGATACCATCAGTGACCACCTCCTAACCTTCCTACTTAGACAATGCCTTCATCTCCCCAGAAATATTACCTATTGACAAATCTGTAATAAAAAGGTTTCAATACTCATACCTTCATCTCTGTCTTGCTTGCAACTCTGTAACTGATCCCGACTTAAAACACTACCCTTACAGTCTGCCATAGAGTACTTCAATACCATTTTCCTAAGCATATTAAATAAACCAGCACCATACAGAAATATGAGGGTAAAATCAAATTATGCTCCTTGACTAACAAGAAAAGCTAAACAACTACTTAAACTTAGAGATAAAGCTTGGCCACAATGCTATTCCAATAAAACTCAAGTCAACCTAGAGTACTACTTGACAACTAAAAAACAAAGCCAAAACTCAGATCAAACACAACAACAAAAAAAAAAACATACTATAGTGAAATCCAAACAAACCCCACCAAAACAGCCCAGAGAGATTCTGGTCATCTATAAACAAATGTCTCCAGCCTGACCAGCCTACAACACCTACCCCAACTTGTAAGCAATACAGATAGCATAGCTACACAATTCAGCACATACTTTACTAATTCTATACTATCTCTTACTACGAACAACAACAACAAAGCTTCTCTAACTATCCCAATGCCATCCAGTGAAACCACTGATACTTTTTCCTTCAAATCCATCCAAACCAATCTCATTAAAAAATTGCTCAGCAAGCTTAAACCTGCAACCCTGGTAGCTGACAATTTGCCTGCAGAATACATTAAAATTAGCATCCAATGCCATCTCCTATCCTATCACCATTCAGGTTAATCACTCCATCTCAGAACACTATATTCCAAAAATTTGGAAAAAATATATATCATCCAGTTATATAAAGGAGGGAATTCTAGTGAGCTCTTCAACTGCAGACCAATCACAAGTTCATCTCCACTAGCCAAAATACTAGAAAATGTATTCATATCCAACTCATGAACTGTCTCTTAGCTAACAACCTCCTAACAAACACACAACATAGATTTTGTCCCAATCACAGTACCATGACTGCCTTTCTGAGTTTTACAAATACAATCAACCAACATCTTAATGAAGGTAAACTAGTATAGTCCATCTTCCTGGTCCTATCCAAAGCTTTTGACACTGTCTCCCACCAGAAACCCCTCATTGAACTCTTCACTCTAAAACTTAAGTCTCTCATTTCTTTCACGGTTCCATGACTACCTTACTGGTCGACAATAAGCTATCAAATGGCACCAAGATCTCTCCTCTTTCTTGCCTGTCACTATGGGAGTCCCCCATGGCTCAATTTTAGGCCCTCTTCTCTCTAGTATCTTCACCAATAAATTTCATTTTGTCACCAACTCACCTCTATTGTTCAGTACGCAGATGACTCTACCTTTATCTGTGTTGCATCCACCCTTCCATAACTTGTAGAAATGACTCAATTGTCTTTCTCAGCTGTAGAATCCTGGCTCTTAAACTCGCAACTGATTCTCAACCCAAATAAAGCAAAACTAATGCTCTTTGGACTCAACAAATCCATAGATTGTTCATCCTCATTTCAAATCCATTCCTCCAACAATATCATAATTGCCACAGTATCCCAAGTGAAACTCCTAGATGTTCTAATAGACAATAATATGCAATTTGATAAACATCTAGCTCAGATTATCAAAAAGATACGCATAAAACTAGGAACTCTATTTAGAATCAAAGCATACCTGACAAACACTGTAAGACAATCAGTTGCTAGAACCCATCTACTCTCTACCCTGCTGTATGCCTCTCCAATTTTTACCAACCTAAAGAAAACAGATCTAGCAAAACTAGAAACTTGCTACAACAAATAGCCTACCTAACTTATACCCAGCTTATCACTACCCACAGACTAACATACCAACCGCATAAATGCCCTGCCATCCAAAGCCTACTCCAACCATATACCAACAAACGGGTCCTGCATTCCTCACATAAATCTCTACTGCTAATATCCAAATCCAACAATACCACTGGAGATGCTGTGTACTCCAACTATGTCTCCACAATTTGGAATACTACCCCACAACCTATTATAACTGAAGCTAACTCTGTAAATTTTAAAAACCTACTTAAAAATCACCTGATCAACACCTGGCTTTGTTCATGCTCTAGCCTGGCTAAATCCATATCACACTATTCATTAGCTCCACACATCTAGTGTCATCTTACCTCATCGACCATCATATAGAACTCTACTATCCTTTTACCACCCTAATCTTCTCCACCCCTCCCCCTTACAGCACAGCAGACATCTCCTCATTCCATTTCCCCTCCTACATATCCTTAATTCATTCTGTATCTTCTATCTCACTCGAATTAACATACCTTACCCATTCCTCACCCTGTCTATCTAATCCTTAACTCCCCACTCTATTTCCTTTCGATTAAAGTAAACCCTTTCCCCTGCTTCTCTCCTTATCATTATAACTTCTTATAACCTTCCTTCTCCTTGTGATTCCTCACCATGCCTACCCCACACCTTCCTTTTTAACACTTAGCTTCCACTACCAATTTTACCTCTTCTCTAATTCTTTTCTCTCCTCTCTCTGTTATGTCTGCAAGTCCCATAAATAAGATCATCTTTACGATATCGCTGACATTACTATATAAATGAAGACTTTTGCCTGTATCATTGCAAGGTCTACCTGTCTTACAGAGACAGTCTCCTATTAAAATACACTGAATGTAACTATTAAGGAGGATATTTTATCTAACGTATGTAAAAGTGTTTGTGCTCTACAGTATTGTTTGAAGTGATTGTGTATGTAAAAGTGATTCTTTCCTGGTACATATGAAATGTCCTACATTCCCATGTAATATGTTAATGTATTTTATGTAACAGCTGTATACAGCTCAGCAAGCTCCTGCCTGGTGCCCTGCAGAGAGACAAAAGAGAGACTTTGGAGTGATTAAGCATCATTTTTCTGCATTTTCTTGCTGCCTTTAGCTAATTCCGCCTAAAGCGCCATTTTTTGTGTTTCTGTGATTTAAAAAGCTTGTTTCAGCTACATATTGTACTTATTTTACTGCCTGCACTTTTGCAAAGTCGTTTTTGTGTTTAAATTACCTGTTTAACTGTTATAGGCTACACACTCAAGTGTGATAGCCATTTCTTTGCATTTAAAGTGTTTTTTGATTGTATCTGCTTTATTTTCTGAAAAAATATATATATACTTGTTTCTTGCCTTTCTAAGCTAGCATAGTCCAGTTTACAGGTTAGTGCTGAATTCAGGGCTGTGTTACAAGTTTCTGTGTTTGCCCATACCTTACTTGGATAGAAGGAAGTTTCTCTGTTCACCTGTGACAGAGGGGAGCTTTGAGCAGCCTATCTGTCCCTGGAAGAGTGGTTTCAGCCCAGAAATTAGTAGTTTATTGGCCATTTTGGGCTAATTTCTATCTCTTTCATTTCCCTGCTATAAAAAATGCATTTGCGTGGTTTTGTGAGCCAGGCGGCGCTGGTTAGTTAGGGTATAACTATTCCTGGCTCCACAAAGTCTCTTCTTCAAATTTTCCCTTGGAACTAGACAAACTTTTAACTTAAGCACTCAAACCATTAATTTCTCAGTCTGGCACTTGCTCAAAACTCATAGCAAGCACTAATAAATCCTAGTACTAGCCCTCCTATACTGTAGAGAAGGACAAGGCTCTCTATTCAACCTTACCAGCCAATCAGTAAAACAGTTCACTGTACCTATCCAGGCATGTCCAAAGGGCAGTTTCAGGTGTACTCTCCTGTCCAACTAGTGAATCTGGGCATTTTGAGGCAATGTTACAACTGCCTCATGTACACAGACAACCCTCTCCTCCTACCACCAAACAGTAATACATGCGAGAGATGCAATTATACAGCTAAACTGGAGGCTAAGCTCTTTCAACCCAAGACTGGATCAGACAGTCAAGAGGAGAAGGGAATTACTTGCATCACACCACCAGTCTCACATAGACCTATTAAACCAGCACCGGCAAATAACACACATAAATACACGAAAACATACTCGGAGGCTCTAAATAAAAATCTGCAAAAGCAACAGAGACCTCCAAAGCAGATATCCGAGCAAACTCCACCCCCCTACACAACCATGAAACACATACTTCACAAAACCAGTGTGCCATGCAATCACAGCCCTTAAGGGAAAATAACATACCCAACACACTAGTAATAGGTGATTCTATAGTCAGGCACACTGACGTCCCACTCACTAGGCTGAACAAGGAGAAGGTTACTGTTAGCTGCCTGTCGGGTTCCAGGATCCGCCACATAACACAAGCACTCAGGTCACTTCAGAACAAGTACAAATACAACTCTGTCATTGTCCATATTGGTGTGAATGACCTGAGCCGTACCTCCCTGGACTACATGAAAAGAGACATGGAAGAGCTCTCTGATCACGTAGCCCAGGCCGGTATGACCCTGTCTCTGAGTAGCATCCTGCCCTCACCAAAAATGATACCACGGTATAAAGAAAAAGTGATCAATCTCAACAATTGGCTAAGCTTCTGGTGTCATTTAAAGGGGATCCAGTGTCTGTCCACCTGGTATGACATGCTCGACAAGCCATGCTGCTTTGCTAGAGATGGCTTGCACCGGTCACCCTTAGGCTTTCAAATACTGGCCAAGGCTCTTGCCACCCCCATAGTGCCTTTTTTAGGCAAGGCTCAAAAGACAAACCCACCACCGTAAATAGCACAAGTAACAAAAAACTGAGGGTAATGCTACTCAATGCCAGAAGTCTAAACCTCAAAATGCCCGCACTCGAGGCACTCCTCAGTATGGAGAAAATCGATATATGTGCAGTAACAGAAACCTGGTTTAAGGCTCCAGAGAACATCCCAGCAGTACCAGGCTACAACTCATACCATACATTTCGGACACAGAACCCGGACCGAAATACAAAAGGCAGGGGCGTATCCATATTCATCAAGGATACCTACACTTCCAGGTTAGTGGCACAGCACGATGCTTCAGAGATCATCCACGTGCAACTAACAATGGGCAAAACTGCAATTCAAATTGTAGCTTGCTACAGATCACCCACCATGTCCCAGGACCCCCATTCTGCATTTCTTGAAACACTGGGAAACATAAAGGTCCTACCAAACACCCTAATATTGGATGAGTTCAATTACCCAAACATTAACTGGGAAAACTACTCAAGTACTAACTCCCTTGCCCAACATTTCCTAGAATTTATAAACTCAAACGCCCTTGATCAACTGGTCAACACCCCCACCAGAGGTGACGACATATTGGACCTGGTCATCACCGACATGGGCGACTGGTGTTTTACACCGGAGGTCAACCCTTTGCTGGCTAGATCTGACCATAAACTAATCACTCTGGACATCCACATTCTGCCCCCACCCCTGGTCAAGGAAACCATTGTGAAAAACTTTTCAAAAGCAAACTTCACATTATTTAAGACCAAGGTGGAAAGTTTCAAAGCCCCCATGCTAAAGGATAATGCTGTCCAGGCTGCAAAGTCCTTTACTAATGCACTCTGCTGGCACCTACAAGAATGCATGGATTGTGCTATCCCAAGCAAAACCAAGACTCTCTCCTCCAAGAAAAGGAAACCAGTCTGGTGGACCCTTGCCATAAACATGCTATATGACAGAAGGAGGAAACTAGTACAGAAACGAGTAAAATCCCAAGAAGGGAAGACATCCCTGATCAGTATTAACAAGAAACTATGATCCCTCATAACATCATCTAAGGCTAGTTTCAAAAGAAACATTGCCAAGGACTTCAAAGATAACTACAAGGCATTCTTTAGCTATGTCAAGAACCTAAGTGGCAATTCTCAGATCTGCTTGGAGTTAGTGCAGAATGGCACAAAATACACTGACCCGACCTATATCACCAACATCCTGGCAGACAGGTTCAGTGTAAACTTCTCCCCCCTCTTACCCACAAAAGGGTCCATAACCATACCAGAAGAATGTAGAGCCCCTGAAATCACAGACACTCAGGTTAAAACAGCCCTCTCCAAAGCCAAAAACACAGCATCAGTGGGACTGGACGGTGTCCCATGCTGCGTCCTACATGATCTCAAAGATGAACAACCCCTTACCTAAACACACTGTTCAAACTCAGCCTCTCCACAGGATACTTACCCATAGAGTGGCGCACAGCAATGGTTATTCCGCTCCACAAAGGTGGAGCCACAACAAACCCCAGGAACTATCACCCTATAAGCCTGACCAGCTTGGTCTGCAAGGCTATGGAGCGCATCATCATGGAACTCATTAACAGAGACATTGGGAACCTCCAAACACTGGACCCTACCCATTTCAGCTTTGTTGAGGGCAGCTCATGCCTTCTAAACCTGGTGGACTTCTTTGAGACAGTTACCAAGGCTATAGATGAGGGAAAGGTGGTCCACACAGCCTACCTAGACCTCGCAAAGGCCTTCGACACCATTCCCCATTCTGGTATTAAATACAATCTCACCAGCCTGAACATAAACCCCTACATCATGAGATGGGTTGCCAACTGGCTCACGGACAGAACCCACATGGTAAGAGTTGCGAGAGCTATGTCCGTCTCTACACCAGTTACAAGTGGCATTCCCCAGGGCTAAGTCCTAGGACCCCTACTGTTTGGCATATACTTCTCAGAGGTACATGCAAGCACAGGAGGACTATGGCTGACCAAGTTCGCAGATGACTGCAAACTAGGGGCTATAACTGACTCTCCGGCTGACATCCTCCAAAAGGGTCTCACTGAGACAGATACCTGGTGTCAAAATCGTGGCCTCAAGCTAAATGCCAAACAGTGCATAGTCATCCCCTTTGGAAAAAACAAAGTACTCACAAACTACCACATAGGTGGTAGCCCCCTAAATACGGAAGACGTAATAAGGGATCTGGGGACCTAAGTAGATAGTAATCTCTCCTTTGATAATCACATTGCCAAAGTGGTTAGAAAATCCTTCTGTGTGGCCCACCTAATCACAAAAGGGTTTGCATCCAGATCCAAAGAGGTCATTGTGCCCCTCTACTCATCACTCATCAGACCCATCATGCAGTACAATGCCCCATTTGGGATGTACCTTACAAGACACCTGCAACAGCTGGAAAGACCACAGTAGTACCTCACCAAGAGGATCACTGGCCTCAAACAGATGCCCTATGCAGCTCGACTAAAGAAACTCCAGCTGTACTCGGTTGCATACCGCCTACTCAGAGGTGATCTCTGCCTGACATAAAAGGCCATGTCCAACCCAGAATTTATGGACATGCTCCACCTAAAAAAAACTATATCCCTTCGAGCCACACGCTCTAGGGACCTAAACCTCACCACAACAATAAATAGGATGTGCTGGAGGGATAGATTCCTGTCCCAGAGACTTCCCATGCTTTGGAACAAGATTCCAATTTACATTAGGCAGAGCTCCTTGCTAACACTCTTCAAGAGAAACCTTGACGAGTGGATGGGAAACAGAAAGTTTACCCCGAGGATCACTTCAGTGGCTCTGCTGGACAGAGGCACAGGGAACTAATCTAAGGGGGTGGTGAAAGCCAACACATTCTGGCTAGGCTTATAAATGCCTTCATGTAGATAGCCTAATACCTACCTATGAACCTTTGTAATTTTTACTAATTGTCTTCGGAGCTTATCTCCTCGGCCCTCTGCTGAAAATGGGCACTCACCCAGTCGGACTTTCACAGTAAACAAATGTCAAATAAAGAAATAAATAAAGGGTGGAGCCTGAAATGACTGGGAAGGGAAGTGGAATCTCCACAATCTAAAAAGTAAATAAATGATGCCACAGAAGTGAATTGCACATATTCCTTTTTTAGATTATAGGTATGAAAACCGATGACATGGATTCTCTAACAGCCAGCTAAAACTAAAACATAGAGGAGGAAACACTAGCAGCAGTAGATTATGAAATAAAACACCTATCAAACTGCAGACATTGAACATAAGTCAAAGGCTCTTAAAAAGTAGGTACATCCAGCCAAAAATCTGCAAGTCTAATTAGCATAAAATTTAAATACCTGTTGCACATAATTCTTCCTGCTTTCAGTAGGTACATGGGATACTACTCAGAAACACATTAAAAAAACAGAGAATGACAAACATGGTGGAAAAATATAAGCACATTATCAAAGGGGCAGTGTTAAATCTGTAGATTTCAATTTATTTATTTTATTTATTTATTGTATTTAACATTTGTTTACCAAGGAGGTCCACCTGGGCAAGTTTGCTCATTTTCAGCGGAGGCCCGGGGAGAAAAGCTCCACATAATAACAACATAACAGTCAGTATTTTAAACAATAGTGAAACAATCAGAGAAATTATAGTAGTAAATCACATAGCAACAAATATTATCATAGATCAAGTTAGTAATAAAGCTAACAGGATCACTTAGTAACAAGAAATCATTCAGTGGAATAATGTCTCAAACAATAACAATATTCAATGGAGTAGTGTCACAGATATGCCTACTTGGTACTGTAAATTGTTATGCTTAATGTTGTTATACTTATAATCACATAGGATCAGTAAGCAAATAGAGATATATTGAAAATGGAAAGTAGGGGGAGAGAAGGTGAGGATGGGAGTAAATAAGGTATTCAGTAGATAAATGGATATAGTGAAAGTGGAGAATAGGAAGAGAGAGTCAGAAGGGGAGAAATGGGTTCAGCCTGTGAGGAGCAGGAGCATAACCAGTTGTCATTTAGGTGGGACTTAAGCAGGTTTTTGAAGTGTGTTAGGTTTGCTGTGTTTAGGGGAGTGGGGTGGGGTGGAGTTCCATGATTTAGCTACGTAGTTACAATATAGTGAGTCTCCAAGGCTGCTGTTGGAATTTGTAACTGAGTAGTACTTTGTGAGGATCGTAGAGTCCTGCTGTTGAGGTGGGTTTGTACTAGGTCCTGCAGGGATGGACATTTGTCAGGTAAGTAAACTATGGAATGGGCTATGGTAAGTTGATTTAGGGTTAGTAGGTTGGGCAGCTGTGGCCATTTGAATTGTTTCAGAGAAAGACAATGATGAGTTCTGTGGGTCATGTTAGCGGCAAATCTGGTTATCTTATGGAAGCAAGATTCAAGTTTGCTTAAGTCTGATTTTCTGAGGTTAGTAAATACAGGGGAGATGTAGAGTAAATTGGAAAGTAGGTGGGTCCTGGCAATAGCTTTTCTGGAAGAGTTTGTTAAGAAGGGTTTTATTCTGTAAAAGGAACCTAGTTTGATGTGTGCCTTTTTGATGGCATGAGGTATGTCTGCCAAATTTTAACTTATCATCTAGAATGATACCAAGTAGCTTGGTTTCTGAGGTGGGTTTGAATAGAGTGTGATTAAATGAGGTGATTGTAAAGTCATGGTGAGGGGAGTTTGTTTTGTGGCATTGGTTAGGGAACAGCATTAATTTGGTTTTGTTGGGATTAAGGATAAGCTGGTATTTTTCTAAGAAAGATTCAATGGCAGTAAAAGATTTTTGAGTATTGTCTTGTTGTTTTAGGGTAGGTGGGGAGCAGATGACAGTGGAGTCATCTGCATGCTGTATGATGAAAGCAAGGTTTGTAGCTTTGTGCAGGTTATTGGTCAGAACTGTGAAGAGCAGAGGCCCAAGAAATGAGCCTTGTGGAACACCTACTGTAATGGGAAGTGTGGAGGAGAGGTCATCTTGCCATCTGACTGATTGATAGCGGTCAGATAGGTAATTTTGGAACCAAATGAGAGTGTTTTTAGATATGTCAAGTGATGCAAGCTCATGTATTAGTTGTTCATGGGATACTATGTCAAATGCTTTTGACATGTTGAGAAATATTGAGCCAGCCATTTGGCCATTGTTTTTTAGTTGGTTGACAGTATTGGTAAATTTGAGGAGTGCCGTGGTGGCACTATGGCCTGGTCGAAATCCATGTTGTGCATGGGAAAGGAGCTTATTAGATAGTAGATGTTGCGTCAGTTGAGAATGGACGCACTTTTCTAAGATTTTAGAAAGAGGAGATAGTATAGATATTGGCCTATAGTTAGATAGATCTAGTGAGGAACTTCCTTGTGGAGTGGGATTACATAGGAGGTTTTCCATATTTTAGGTACATAATGTTCGGTGATAGATCTATTGATCAGTATTGAAATTGGGTAGCAGATGACATCGGCTGCTAATTTGAGGTAGTCATTCGGCAGTTTGTCGGTGGCAAGGGTTGTGGGTTTCAGGTGGCTTGGAAATTTCTTTAATGTACTTGTTTGGACAGGTTTAAGAGAGAGTGAGGTAGGTGTAATAGTAGGGAGGGGGATTTGTTGCAGGCTATTTCAATGAACTGTAATACAAAATTCTGCCACACAATGTTATGCATTTTTGCTTCTTAAAAGGGGAAATGTTCTACTGCGGTGGTGGTGCTGCGGTAGCGTTGTCGCCTCACAGTTAGACGTTGCCTGTTCGATTCTCAGTTAGAGCGTCTTCTGTGTGGCGACATGCGTGAATGGGCGTTCCTTCGTTGAAGGTTGTGCGTTAGGCCCGGCAAGCCAGCATGTAAAAATCTATTGCCAATCATTAGCGGACCGGAGTTCCGTTGTGGCGACCCCTAACCAGGAAAAGCCGAAAGACACAAACAAAAGGGGAAATGTTCTCTTTCTTTATATTATTGGTGCCATTGGTATGTTGGCCACCTAGTGAGGCTTTTTGTGTGCTAGACAGCTTAAAAAAAATCATGTGTGTGAAGGGGTAAATCAAGCCTGAAAATTTGGGACATACCTCCTAAAACTGGTGCATGATGTACGGGGGTCATGTCTAAAAATAGATAACCAGCTTGCTCCTCCAAAATCGGGAAGGTTGGGAGGTAACAAACCCTGATTTCAGCCCTAAGCCCTAATACCTTGAGAGTTTACTAAATACCCGGAGTGTCAGTCAATACCTTCTAAGGTAGTAACCCGGGTAACTCCCGTTTCGAGAGCCCCTCCCAATCTGTTAATTCGGATCCAGCCTCCTGAATGGCCTACAAAGTTACAGGCTTGGGTTGCTGTGGCATCTCACAGGCTGGTAGAGCTGCCAGTCACAGCTGGAATCAGTTTGCGCCGCCTTTTAGTGAAGAAATTGCTCAATATCGCTTTTCTCTTGTGAGCGAAAAGGTAGTGATTTAATAGTTTAACTTTCCTGGTTTGTGAGATTGGAATTGTTTGTAGTCGCTGTAGCGCAGAAAGTCCGTTTTATTGGCAGGAAATACTATTCTGTGACTCACAGAATAGACTGTGAGTGTTTATGGATTACTTTAATACTATTTTAATTTGTCAGTGAAAGTAACGTAACTCTAAAGTGGGGTTAGTAAGCTGAAGTTTTTATGGGAAGTAGATAGTCAAACAGTGCTTATTGTGGACTGTTAGCTTGTTGAGAGGTGTATGTGGCTTATTGAATTAATCTTGGGTTGGTTAATGGGATTTATTGTGTAGACTTTAGTTGACTTATTTCTCAGAAACGCACCAACCTTCAACACTGCGAGAGCTCGTGCATCTGCCCCAGTTTTTTATTTTTACTTAAGCAGCCGCTCCTAGCAATCAAGCCACGCCCAAACCTGCGCGACAAGGGCAGGGCAGCGAGTTCTTGAGGAATAACCGGTAACTTGCGTCTGTTATAGGTGAACGCAGTGATGCTGGTCGGTATTTTTTAGTTAAAGTTTAGGTTCTGTGTATTTGCTGTCTACATAATTTAGACGTATGATGCTGTCCTTGCAGTATTGTGTGCATTTATGTATGTGCATATATATCCTCATTCCCACTTTGCACATGGGGGTCGGGGTGTTACTTTAACAGTAACAATCGCTGGTTTTGTATTAGAACATTACCCCACCAAATGCGCAGTAGTAAGGACCGCCCAATGCCCCCCCCCCCCAACTTTGCTCATGACGTTTATTTTGAAAAGTGGTTTGAGTAAACATAGAGAAAATCATCCTCAGAAAGAAGATGAGTATGCATTATTTCTCTACAAAGCCTTTTCTCCCTTATTTGCCGGTACCAGCATTTCCAGTTTGCAGTCATCAAAAGCTTCGATAAATTACATATTAGATTAAATATTTGGCAGAACATGTACTTAAAAATGCTGTACCTATTGAAATGAACACAGAATATGGTACTTGTATTACATTATTATGCTGAGAATTGCAGTTCTGTAAAGGTGAGGGATGCGAGTACATAGTATACTGCACGTTTAAGTAGTATTACACATACTTAAAAATTCCTATTGTGTAAAGGTGAGGATGGCGACCTTTCTGGGATGTATTTTTTATTGCCCCACTGCCTCAGAATACAGCTGTATCTCTAGAAAAATGTTTAAAGAAAGCTGGGGTTGTGCAGGGGAGCTTGCCCCCCCCCCCCAAAGTAATTACTGCACATTATACCAAAGAAAGGTGGGGGCCCACGGGTTATAGGTCCGAGTGCAAAGCGGGAACTTGTGGGTACTGCGCACATACTGTCCTTCTGACCCGCTTTTTACCCTCCGACACAATAACGTGTTTGAGACTAAGAGGGTTACCACCTGTCCCACTTTGCGAGGGACAGTCCCAGTTGTGTCCTGCAAAAAAAAAAAAATCAAAAAATGGCAAATGTCCCGACATTTTAAGACAAAAATGTTTTCTTTAATAGTTGTATAAAACAGTTATTGTTATCTGAAACACCTAAATGTTATATGAACTATTATAAGCAACTCAAATTCTACAAGAATAAGCTTTTGTTTTGGAAAAAAGTGAAGTTCTATCTTTTGTATTGGTATGCTTTGTCCTGCAAAATCTGACATTTCTACAAAAATGTCCCACTTTGGGCATTTGAAAAGGTGGCAACCCTAGACTAAGTACAAAGTGACAAAGCAAGTGAGACACTCAGGACATGTGGTGGTTTTAACGGTGCACTTCCAAATGTAGAAAATAAGGATAACTATTTAATGTCCGTTTTGCATACTGTATACTAACAGCTGTGGTAACTAATTAAAGATAACAAAAAAAATGAAGCCTGTGTTATAAATATTCACCGTGACACTGTATAATATGTATGGTATGTCAATCATATAGGCCCCGCCCATTCCTGCGCGGAAAATCACGGGGGGTAAAAATGTTCTAATATGCAAAGCCCAATCAGTTTACATAGCAGGTGGCTAGCCCTGCCACTGTATTACTTCCACTCACTCGCACCTTTGTCCAGCTATTGCATGTGTCTTTGGATTGTGAGAGGAATCTCCCATAATCATCGGGAGGGAATGCATACACCGCACAGAAAGCGCGCCAACTGACAAACGAACCATACAGCTTTTTGCTTTGGAGCAAACAACACTGTCCACTGCGCGAGTGTGTCGTGGATGTGGAATAAACGTTTTTTTTTGTTTTTTGTGCCACACACAACCCTTTTCTAAAAACCCCTTGGTATCCACCCTTACCGGTGGTGGTAATATATCCACTGACACTTATTTCAGTAAGTGTGTATTGCTTCTCTATTAGACTAAATGACAGTAGTAACAGTCAAGGAGCAGCAGATGTCCAACCGCTTGCAATGGAACGCACACGTTTTGTTCTAGCAATTGGTATTCTTGGTAAAACCACAACAACTAGGTTAAACACACAAAGATCAGCTGTCATATTAAGATGAGCCCATGAAGAAATGTGCCCCCCCCCCAAAAAAAATACCTTTCCTGTTGTGAGCTAAATCTAATTGCATGCTTATTATGATCCCGTTTTTACACCTTTCTGAATTCCAGTTCTGACTACAAAATGTAAATGTGGGTGATGCTGTTAATGGTTTAGGGAAGGTGCACTTCAGAAGTGTGTTACAGTGCAGGAATTGGCGATTTATGAAGGACATTAAATATTTCATAAGCTTACTCGGTATTCCTACCCCGCAGTATCTCTGGGTCCTTTGTTCTAGATAATCGCCTGTTATCCTTGGGTCATAATACGCAGAACAATGAAATGTTGGAATATTACATTTAAAAAAAAATCTGCTGTGACACTGAATTGTGTATTGTATTAAAATTTTAAAACCTTTGTCATTAGTAAAGTTGTGGAAAATTAAGTGAGGAGTTTGGGAGATTTTATTGGAATTCAGAAGTTATCCCGGCAAATTTTGTTAAATGCAACGCAATTCCAGGGATTACATTAAACTTATTTCAAGTGTATTAAAACTGGTAACAAAATTTTGATATAAAGTAAGTTTTATTTATTTTGTATAGTTGTGTGTATATCAAGCAATATGTTATACAGTGAACGTCATGTGACGTGATGTTCATGGGTTCATAGGTTTATACTAGGCTATCTGCCCTAAGGCATTTATAAGCCTAGCCCAAATTTTTGTGGCTTACGCCACCCCTTATATGAAAAAATACTGTGCCCATTACTTTGTTGTGCCTCTGTCCAGCAGTGACACAGAGATGATTCCCGGGGTAAACCTACGATCTCCCATCCACAGGTCTAGATTTCTCTTGAACAGAGTCAGCGAGGTGCTCTGCCTCACATGGACCGGGATTTTATTCCACAGCATAGGGAGTCTCTGAGTAATAAATCTATCCCTCCAGCACGTCCTATTTATATCCGTGCTAAGGTTTAAGTCGCTTGCTCTAGTGGTTTTGGTGGATTTGGATTTTTTGAGGTGGAGCATGTCCATTAATTCGGGTTGGACATGGCCTTGTATGTCAGGCACATGTCACCTCTGAGCAGGCGGTATGCGACTGAATAGAGCTGGAGTTTCTTCAATCTGGCAGCATATGACAGATTTTGGAGTCCCTTTATCCTTTTGGTGAGGAACTTTTGGGGTCTCTCCAATTGCTGCAGATGTCGGGTGAGATGCATCCCGAATGGGGCATTGTACTCTATCATTGGTCTGATAAGTGAAGAGTACAGGGGAACAATGACCTCACTAGATCTGGATGTGAATCCCTTCATGATCAGGTGGGCAATGTAGAAGGTCTTTCTAACCACTTTAGCAACGTGAGTGTCAAAAGAAAGGCCACTTGTCAACCTGGGTCCCCAGGTCCCTGATAACCTCTTCTGTGCTTAGTGGATTGCCACCTATATGGTAGCTTGGGGTTACCTTGTTTTTCCCGAAGGGTATGACTATACATTTTTTGGCGTTTAACTTCAGGCCATGGCTCTGGCACCAGCTATCTGTTTCCGTGAGTCCCTTCTGAAGGATATCCGTGTCCATGTCAACAAAGGAAAGCTATTTACACTTTTTGCAAGTAGTTTGTGTAATAAGTACCGAAGCTCCGGTAAAGATGATAGTCTGCTTTCAATGTTTTACTAATTGTTCTACTTCTTTTTATCACGGTTGTGATATTTGTACTTGGTTTATAGGTACTTCTGGAATATTAATCTTTGATATTAAGAAGTGTAGCTTAACATTCCCATGGTAGTTTGTACCTGTCTCTTATCTTGCAAATAGTAACCTAGGGATGGGCTGAGCAACTATGTATTAAATGCTTTCCCTCCCATTTATTCCAACTAAAACATTGAGTAAAAAGGCCACACAGGAAAAAAAAGCTGTTAAAAAAAACAAAACAAAGATCTAACAAAGCTAGACTTTGTACTGTTTGATTCTTTAAACTTCTTGTATTTGAGGCAACATGTGATATATGCAAATTACCCTTTAAGGACAGCAGGTGTTTTAGCTAAATGGCAATTCTGAATGTCCATGATTCTAAGTCTTATTTATGGACAAATTCAGGCCTATACAGCCAGATCTCACTCTGATTATGCTTAATATGTGGTAACATGCCCATTTTGTGTGTGTGTGTGTGTGTGTGTGTGTGTGTGTGTGTGTGTGTGTGTGTGTGTGTGTGCGCGCAACTACTTGAACAGTGCTGACAAGGAAGTTCTGTTCACCTTTTATTTTTATAACCTAAGGAACTAGAGAAAGTGGTGAAGGGCGTACATGTGCTGTGTGTGAATAGACTTGGACAACTTATTTTGACAGACTCACTCCAGTAATGCTTACTGGCTTTGCTTCTTTCCCAGTTTCAGCTGGATACTCATGTCCAGCTATCTTTTTTTTTTCTCTTAGTACTAAGGAAGAAAAATCACTTGGCAAGGAATCCTTGCAGTTGTCATGGACTAAGTCTTTGTGTCAGCTGATGGTGGGTGAACCTGCAGTGCCCATTGCTTGTTCTCAGGCTACTTACTTTCCTCCCTGACTTCCTCTGTAGTCCTTTCAGCCAGCATGAAACTGGGATCTGGTACATCCTCTTCTGCTGTTCCATTGTCTGTTTCAGACATGGGAGAATGTTTGGTAACTAGGGCCAAAGACCATTAGATGATTAGACTGATCAGATGTTCCTTCAAGTTGGTCTTCCTCTGCTGGAACTCCTGCTTAGAAGAAACACAATGTGTAAAGATGTTTCCCTCTCTGCTTGCTTCCAGTTGAGGAAAACTTTACACAAGTTTCTCCACAGAATTATAAGTATTAATCAGGTCATTGCCAGGATGAATGGGAGTTTTGTATAGGAACAAAGATGATCCCCCTGAATGTTTAATAACATCTTTATTGAATTATCACTGCAACTCGAGCTAACCTTTATTGCCAATTACAAAATGGATCTGGTCTCCAGGGGAAAAGGGCATCCTTTGGCTCAGTGGTGCTTAGGAATATCCTTAGCCCTCCTGGGATTGAGGTAGCTGGAGGCTTTGTTCCAGCAGTTGAATGAATGAATGAATGAAAATGATAACATCAGATAAACAAGTTATGTACTCACCATAACGTTCCATCTGTGTCCGTTTTCATTCTTCCTCCCTTCAACCCCCCACCAATATGACTACTGGAAGAAACAGAAAATGCTAGAGAAAACAGTGTTCCTTTGAGCTCCAGATACTGATATTTTCATGGCCTAGTATCTACCTATGAACAGGGCCAATACAAGCCTAGCCAAAAAAAGTATCCTGGCTTTCGCCACCCAAGAAAATTTATTTTCCTGTGCCCCTGTTGAGCAGAGCCACAGAATTGATCCCTGGGGTGAATTTCCTATTTCCCATCCAATCATAAAGTTTTTTCTTGAAGAGTGCTAATTAGGAGCTTTGCTTGATATAGATGGGTAGTTTGTTCCAGAGTATGGCAAGTCTCGGACAGGAATCTGTCCCTCCAGCATGTTCCGTTTATTGTGGTGACAAGGTTTAGGTTCCTAGAGTGTGTAGCTCAGAGGGATTGGATTTCTTTAAGTGGAGCATGTCCTAACATACAAAGCTATGTCAAACCCAGATCTGGGTTTGACATAGCTTTGTATGTTAGGCAGAGATCGCCTCCGAGTAGGTGATATGCGACGGAGTAAAGCTGGAGTTTTTTGAGAGAGTCTGCTTTGGGCATCTGTTTGAGGCCAGTAATCCTCTTTGAGGTATTTCTGCAGCCTTTCCAGTTGTTGTAGATGTCTTGAGGTACATAGCAAAAAGGGGTGTTGTACTCTAATGGGTCTAATGAGTTTACGAGTAGAGTGGAACAATGACTTTTCTCCTGGATGAGAAACCTTTTGTGATGAGGTGCGCCTTGTAGAAGGATTCTTGACTACTGTGGCAATGTGATTATCAAAGGAGAGACTACTGTCCACCTGTGTCCCGAGGTCTCGTATCACACTTTAGGTGTTAAGTAGAAGTACCACCTATGTGGTAACGCATGGGTACAGAGTTTTTACCAAAGGGGATGATGCATTTTTTGGCATTGAGCTTGAGTCCATGGGTTTGACACCAGGCATCTATCTCAGTAAGGCCCTTTTGTAAGATGTCCACATCATTAGGAGTTTCGATTATGTCTCTTAGTTTGCAGTCATCTGCGAACTTCGTTGGCCAAAGACCTTCTGTGTTAGCCTGTACTTCAGAAAAGTAGCTACCAAACAGGAGAGGACCCAGGACTGAAACCTGTGGTACTCAACTTGTCACTGTTCTGAAGTCTGATTTGGAGTCTGCTACTTTCACAGTGTAGGTTCTGTCAGTGAGCCAGTTGGCAACCCATTTTGTGAAGTAGGGATTTATACCTGGTTTAGTGAGTTTATCTATAATGCCAGAGTTTGGGATGGTGTCAAAAGCCTTGGCGAGATCTAAATAGGCTGAGTGAACCACCTTACCCTAGTCTACGGCTTTGGTGACTGCTTCAAAGAAGTCTGTCAGGTTTAGGAGACACGATCTGCCTTTTACAAACCTGAACTGGGTGGGGTCCAGAGTTTGGAGATTACCAATGTCTTTGTTTATAAGTTCCATGATGTTAAGTTCCATGGCCTTGCAGACCAGTCATGTTAGGCTAATGGGGCGGTAGTTCCTGAGGTCTGTGGTGGCTCCCCCTTTGTGGAGTGGAATAACCGTTGTGTGCCGTGGAATAAACGTTGCTGTGTGCCATTCAGTGGGAACAAAGCCTGAGGTGAGGCTATGATTGAACATGGTGCTTAGGTGGGGTGCCAGTTCGTTCTGTAGTTAATGTAGAATGCAGCCTGGGATGTTGTCAGGTTCCATGGATGCTGTGTTCTTGGCTTTGGAGCATGTGGTTTTTACCTGTGCAGCTGTAATTACAGGAACTTTGCATTCTTCGGTATAGTGATGGGCCCTTTAGGGGGCGGTAAAGTTAGCACTGAATTATCTGCCAGAATGTTGGTAGTATCAGTTGGTTCTGTATATTTAGTGCCATTGTGCTGTAACACGGAGCAGATCTGAATGTTGCCATTGAGATTCTTGACGTAGCTATAGAATGCTTTGTGGTTGTCTTTAGAATCAGTGGCGATTTTGTTTTCATAGCTAGCTTTGGCGGATTTTATGAGAGTTCTCAGCTTCTTACTGGGGTTAGCCAGGGAATTCTTGCAGTCATGGGATTTTACTCTTTTGCAACAGTTTCTTTCTTTTGTTGTAGAGTTTGTTTATGGCAGGGGACCACCTTCCTTTTTTGGAGGATAGAACATAACTGCTTAAAGTTAACAAGGAAGATCTGTGGTTAACAAGGAAGATCTGTGGTGTGGTAGGAGGATAGTGCATTATGGGTAAGAGTTGCTCGAGAGCTAGTTCCACAAGTTGTAAACGGCGACCAAGTCTGATGCTAGGTTTGGATCAGAGCCAAACAGTTAAAGTGAAAATGGACAACAGACAGAATGTTACGGTGAGTACATAACTTCTTTCTTGTGAAAAAAAATCTGGTTTAAATATTTGACATTTGTTAACTGGGTTAGTCCAACTAGGCATAAAGGTCTCTTTCAGCGGAGAAAATCTCCAAAGGTAGTTCAATGCACAGTTTTAAGTATGATAAATCATCAAATACAGTATACAGAAGTACTACATTTTCATCAAGAACAGAGCGTGACATAAGTAACTTAAAGTATACCAGTGAAGATAGTAACATAAGGTATATCTGTAGACGCGTATAGTTCAAGTACATAGAAACAATATCCTGCAGATAATGGCAATCTAACGATGCAAAGTATATGATATTATGTATATGTATATATAATATATTTATTTATTCACAGTGACAGCAATGAGATGAACAGTAAAATCATATGGTTGCAACCACTAGAGAGTTGCCAAGCAGTTGTTTTTTTCTGTTGTACAGGTCACTAATTGTTTACAATGTGTGTCTCTCCTGATACTGCTTCAAGGCTATGGCCACTGGTACTGTTTTGAGAAGATTTGCATGGCTGCATTCTCAGTCTTCCAGATGGTAAAAATGAGATTTTAAATTCATCTTTGAATAAAGCTTTCTCATTTAGCCTGCCTGCTGTAGAGGTGATCAAAACTTGTGATGAAAGGGGCAAGCTGATCTAAGGAAACTAAAATTTTTCAGCCATACTTTACTGAATGTTCCAAGGGAGGTTTTTCTCCTCATCCAGTTTTGACAAAACAGAATAAACCATCTCAACAAAATACAGGTAGAGATAATTCATTGTCTATTTGTGTCCTTTACAAACATGGTTTGTTGGATCCAACCAAATCTGCCCTTTATACTGACTCTGAAAGTTCTTAAGATCTGGAGCTGTGACTCTTCCCTACACATTGTATCCTAGACTCCACCTTAGCTGCTCAAATCTCATTTGCCATCTGAACTTAACGGATGTGTGAGAGCTCTTTTCAGAGTGTTGTATCCTTTTATTTGGATTTGCATCCGATTTTCTCCTACCAAGACAATAGTGTACACACATCACAGATGAACATGCAGGCCCACTAAAGCTCATACTCTCAAAAGAGCTTTAGTTTCTAATGTTTAGATATGATTTCCTGTAGTGTTTTGTACATGTACTGTTTCACCTCTGATGTGTAGTATTCTAATTAGTGTAGTTATCAAGGTTTATGTATACATTTATAAGTAAGTTTCCCTTTTAGGATTTATGTTTACTTTTTCCAACTTTAAAATGTCTGAATCCTCTGAGTTTGTTTGGAGTGTGGAGAAGCTCCCACCCTAGGATCTGCACCATCACTGTGTTCATTGCTTGGGCTCTGCTCCTTTTAGATGTGGACTAAGTAACAAGTTGGTTCATAAGGGGTTTCTTCCTCCTCAGACAGGGGCCACACCTTCAGCTACTACTACCCCTTCTAAGCAGCAAATTAAAACTAAATGTAAAGAGTGGAGAAAGAAAAGGGTAAGGACACCGACAAAAGGAGGAATCTGATAGGAAGATCAAATAAATCTTCAAAAAGTGCTGGCATCTTCACTCTGCCCAACATAAGCTGTGCTCACAAATTGCGTCAGATGGCTGCTCTGGTTTGATCTCCATCTCCTGGACTAAGATACTTTCTGGAACCAGTGAGTCCTAGACTGCACTCCCCTGTTCAAGGGAGGAGGTACTCCAGACCATCATCGGTGGCCTCATCTACTCGTTCATTTGGAAACCTCATGGAGCAAGATGTTGACAGGATAAGTAAGGTTTAGAGGAAACATGTCTGGCTTGGGGTTATTCTGGTACCTTCCTGTTTCCCACCACTCATTGACTCCATACCAGCCCACTCTTTGGTTTTGGTATTATTGGATTTGGCTGGACCTGAAGCACCATTTTTGGTACCAAAAGAGACTAAGCCTAAGGATTGATGCTGAGTTCTGAGGGTGAATTGACAGATTCTCTGAGCAGTGTTGTTTTCTCTGGGCTTTGGACCTGACAAAGATTGTCTTTGGGGTTGGGGGCTGTCTGTGTTGAGGGTTCCCTTTCATCCACTAATTGGAGGGGATCCTCCATACCTGTTACAGTTTAGGCCTTTGAAAACATTGTGGCAGTTTCCAAGAATAGAGGTGTCCTACCAATTTAACTCCATCCATTCCCCAGTTGGGTTCTGCTTCCACCCTTCATCTTATCGGACGTATGGGCACTTGGTTCCAAAGGCTTTGGAGGAGGGTCTGCTTTCAGTTCCTACTCTGATTTAGAGTCATCTGATGTTCCCCAGAAAGAACTCACGGAAGACAAACATGCAAATGAAAGCCCATACTCCTACTCCAGAGTCCTTTACTGAAGACACTAACTTGGAGGAAGGGGAGGGTTCCCCTCTCCCTTTCTGAATACATTATCTTTGGTGATGTACTCAAGTGGACGAAGCAGAGAGGGGGCTGGTCACTTTGAGACTCTTCACTTTATGAGTCTGTATTCTTGGAAGCTTGTCGTTCTGGCCCAGCATTGTCCTAATGGTACTGCCTGTTCCCTGTATTGACCTTATGGCTCAATGTGCGTGGAAGGACCCTTCTACAGTAGAACCCATTCCTAAAAGGCATATTGCGTTTTAGTGGCTCCTAAGGACAGGAAACACTGGAGCCAAGGATCCACCGGTAGATGCTATTCTAATAACAGCCACTAGAAAAGAACTATCTGAAGTGTTCATCCATTCACCGCCCCTCCAAACGGAGTCCAGAGCGATGGCCATATTTGAGAAGTGGGCGTGTACATCAGCATCTTTCATAACTGAATTATTTGGCTCATTCATCCAGGTTCCAGAGAGACTTAACCAAAGAAATTACCAAGTCTCTTTGGGGGGTATTGCCTACGGGTGTTCAGAAGGCTGGTCTCCCAGATTTCTAATGTAAAATTTATCTCAAATGTGGCCATGTACTTGCCTTCTAATGCAGTTGATGGCATTGCCAGAGCAGCATGCATCGACATTACCATGCGCCCCCACACCTGGATGCACTTTGATTTTGCGGAAGGCTTTATATCTTTTGTGAATGCCCCCTATGATGGCTCACTTCTTAAAAAGACGCCCTCACCAGAAGTCAACATTATAAGACTGTCTGCAGTGGGAATCTGCTTCTCGACCCTGCACAGATCTTTCTCTAGGAATCAGAGATCTGGGAAGATATGGTTCCATAAGTCTGAGCTCTTACCACTTCTCCCCAGGTGATGGGCCTTCCAGTGGCAGGGGGTAGTAACTCTAAATGGACTGTGTTGTATAGGCTGAGGTGGACAGCATATTCAGGCTTTTATGATCCTTTTATGGTAAGTGCTTCTGAACAATAGCCAAACTGAGGGTGGGGGCTGTCTGTTTGCATCCTAAAGCCTGTCAGAGTAACTTCATGTTCTTGGGTGTTAAAGATAATTTCTGGAGGCTACTTCATTCTGTTTGACTTTCTGCCTCTGTAAAAGAAAGTCACTGATGTCCCACCCAGTCGGTGGGACTTGGCAGCCATAGAAACTTCAAAGCTGTTAGACTGGTTGTGTGACTTTTCTAAGACCAGTTAAAATCCAGATTGTATTTGAGGTTCTTTTTAGTATCGGAGGATGGTGGGATCTCTGGGCGCATCCTGGATCGAGCAAATAAACCAATTTGTGAAATGGACAAAATTCTGGATGGTCACAATTTGGCCCATTTTATCTTTTTGCTGAGGAAGGGTGACTGGATGGTGCTGCATAGATCTCCAGGATGCCAACTGTCCTATCAAGATAGTAAAGCAATCCAGGAGATTCTTCACTTCTGACAGGGAGCCACTCCCTACCAGTTCTGAGCCAGGCCTTTCATTCTTGTCGCAGTCTCCAAGGTGTTCACCAAGATCATGGCAGTGGTAGCAATGCACCTGCATTTGCTGGGGATCAAAACTTTCCCATGTGTTAACAATTGACTCCTAACTGCAGGCATCTACTGCTGTACCACCTGACCTAGGTGCTGCAATTGTCACTGGACTTTGGTAGATTAGCAGTTATTCCCAAGTGCCCCCTGACCTCATCCCAGATTTTATAGGGTGCCGTCTAGATACAGACCTTCAGATACTCAGCCTCCCCAGTTCAGAATTTCACTTCTTTACAGCCATATAGGGGCTGCATCGTCCTTCACCATCAGTGATGCTAGTACTGCACCTTTTAGGTCTGTAGTATCTGGTTAGAAGAACAGTGTGAAAGTACTGCAGTGGACTTGAGCAGTACAGTGGTCTTGGTCCATTCATCCATTGCATGAAAAGGTTCAAATTACTCAAGTCTGCAGACAAAACACTGCTTGGTGGATAATGTCCCAAACAGGAAACGAGTGGTGTCCTTTCCATTCAGATTCACCAGTAGTGGTACTAACCACAGAACCTCCCTTCTAAGGGGGAGCACATTGGAGAGAGTGGTCCAAGGTATGTGATAATCCCTAGTGGCTAATCTTCACATCATTGTCTTTGAGCTGAGGGTGGTACTCAGTGTTGTAGGAATTGCAGGACCACCTCCCCAAGGGTGTGATTTCTAGGTACATCAACAAGCAGGAGGCAACCTGTTATCCTCTGTGTCTGAGAAGCCATGAGAGTTTGGCAGTGGGTAATATCTTCACACCCTTTTCCTGGTAGCACCGCACATCCTGGGGCTCGACCTGTGTGAGAGCATATAAATTGAGCAGTACTGTACTGGTGCCTCATGAGTGGTCGCAATCCTACAGTGGCTGATTTGATCTTTAATCATTGGAGCCAACCTTGCCGTGACCCTTTTACCTCTTCTGCCAACTATGAATGCAGCAGGTATTTTGCCTTGATCTCTCTACAGGTCAGTCATCAAGAGGCACTTTGGCTTACAATTCACTTGTGGGTCTCCTAATATGCCTTTCCACCATTGCCCCTCATTAGTAAATTCACAAAGGAAACAAGACTGTGCAAGGCCAGGGTGATAGTCATTGCCCCTTATTGACCCTGAGACATTGTTCTCCTACTTGTGGCCTCTACTAGCACATCCCCCACGGATGTTGGATCACACTCAAAATGTAAATTTCCTGTCTGGGCTGCTTCCTTCAGCTCAAAAGTCCATTAAATTAACTGCATGGTTCAAGTTTAAATATAGCTAGAGATGCTAGGCTTCCACCTATGGTAATCTGTAGTTTTTCTGCTCATCAGAAACCGGCTACCAGAAAGATATACCACAGTGAGTGGAAGAGGTTCTGTTTTTGGTCCCTTTCCAAAGGCCTCCTCACTCCGTGCCTGTTCTCTCCATACTATAATTCTTCTCTGAGCTTTTCAGTAAAGGTCCAGGCTTTCCACCATCAGCCTTCAGATGGAGGCTATGGCAAATTTTCATGTTTGATGCAAGGGCGATTCTATCGTTTCGCTGATTTTTTTCGATTTTTTTCTTCCAGACAGTCTGAAGCTCTTTCTCTCTGGCAACAATTTCAGACAAATGGATTCTGAAAAATCAATCAAAGGTTATAGATGACAATGGGAGAAAATTCCTCTTTTCTGGGGGGGGGGGTCATTCCTCATCCTGCAGATTACTAGTTTCCACCTGTTCATCGCTTGCTATTCCACCGAGTAATCAGACCAGTTCCTCTTGATAAGAGAGGATTTTATTTAAGTATGTTCCTAGTGCTAAAGAAAGAAACTGATTTGGAGGCTGGTTTTGGATCTGTCCTTTAACTTTTTTGTGATGTTGCCCAAATTCAAAATGTCACTACCTGTTCTTCCTCTTTCAAGTTTCCTGGTAATAACTCAACTTTAAAAGATGCTTCTCATCCATGTTCATCCAGACTTTTAAAAGTTTAAGGTTTTTGTTTGTCTGGACTATCCACTGCACCAAGAATATTCATAAAGGCTCTTGTTAAAGCTCATTGTAGGATGCAGCGTATCTACATTTTCCATATTTAGCCAACTTTCTTATCTTGTCAGTCTTTTTCAGTGTGTTCAGAATCTCTGTCTTGGGTGAGAGATGTCTTCAGTCTGGGATTCCAAGAGAGAATTGTAGTCTTTCTTGACTCCTTCATGCAGGACTGTGTTCCCTGGATGTCCGATACCTTGGTTCAAAAGAGCTTTTCATCCACAAGAATAAAATGGGTCTATATCTGGATCTGTTTCTAAGGTTTTCCACTCAGACTTTGGTCATTGTGAGGGAATAACTTGGGATTTTGGGTCATGAGGCATCCATGATTTTCGTAGTACTTGTGGCAGACTCCACATGAGGAAGATACAGTGGTATTTGAAATTCTTTGATCCTAGCACCAACACAGTTTCTCATCAAATCTCAGTTCTGGGGTCTGCCGGAAGAGAAATAATCCAATGGAGACAACAGCTATCCATAAATCCTGGTCTGCCTTTCTCCCTCCCTACTCCAAAGTAGTTTGACACCACAGATTCCTCTTGTTTTGCTTTGGGAGCAGTTTTGGGAGAGATAAATAGGCAGGGGCTGTAGGACATCAAGTACCGATGTAAGCGCATAATTATCAAGGAGATGTTTGTCCTGCTAAAGACGTTTAACTGTCTGAACCATCTTTGGTTTCCAGGATCTCTTCCTGTAGTTGCACACAAGTACGTCAGCATCCTTTAGGAGGCTGAATACAGGGATAGGTCCTTGAGGCAGTCTGCAGAAGACCTTTTACTTGTGCCCTGTATTCTTTTAGTGAGAGCACTCTGTGGGTGTTCAATCGTTGGATATGCCTGGTTAGGTACATAACAAAGGGGGCGTTGTACTTGATTAGTCTCTAGAATACTGAATATAGTGGAACAATGATTTCCTTGGACTTGGATGCCAAAACTTTGTTCATAAGGTGAGCAACATAGGAGTTCCTCACTACTGTAGATAAGTGATGGTCAAAGGTTGGATTGCTATCTATATGTATCCCGAGGTCCCTGATGACTAGGTCACCTCTGAGTGTGTTTTCAATGTGATGGTTACCAGGGATGGATGAATCCCACAAGGGGGTACTATTATTTTTTTTGTTAGTTGTAGTCCATGGCTGTGACACCAGTTTTGTCAGCCCCTCCTGGAGAAGATTTGTGTCAGTGGGGGATTCAATGACTGCTCCTAATTAGCAGTCTTCTGCAAATTTAGTCAGCCAGAGACCAGTGACATTGGCTTTTACTTAGAGAAGGTAAATGCCAAAAAGCTGTCCAAGGATTGATCCCTGAGGGACTGCACTTGTGACTGGTCTCTTTGTAGAGGTGGGCTCCCCAGTTCTAACTTCCTGGGTCCTGTCTGTGAGCTAGTCTGCTATCCACTAGGTGACTTAAGAGTTTGTACCCAACCTCTTGATTTGCCAACAGTGCCCAAGTGGGGTATTTTCATATGCCTTGGCTAGGCCAAGGTAGGCAGTGTGAACCATTTTTTCCTCGTCCATTGCTTTAGTTACCTTCTCACTTGAGTAGACATGATCTGCCCTTGACAAAACGAAACTGGATTGGGTCCAGTGTCTTTAGAGGTTTACTATATCTCTGATCATTTCCAAAATGATTTCTGTGGCTTTACATACAAGATTAGTGAGACTTGTGGGTCTGTAGCTAGCCCACCTTTGTGCACAGGGATGATAGTTGCTGTTATATATTCATGAGGCATGAAACCTGTTTGGAGGCTACAGTTAAATATTAATTCCAGAAGCCCTGATGGGGCATGTTTTTTGCTATTTAGAAGTCCTTCTGGGATATTGTTTGGGCCCAGTGATGCAATGTTCTTGGTCTTACAGAGAGCATTAAGAACCTGTAATAGTAAGAGGAATTATATTTGATATTTGTTGAGGGGGAGATGGGGTAAAGTTGGAGCTGAATTTATCAGCCAGGCGGTTTCCTCTACAATTTGGCTTTAATTTCTCAATCTTTTGGGTTTCTAATACCATGACAGGCATGGACTCCATTCCCAAGTCAATGTATGATTAAAGTTAATGAAATTTTAGTATTGTTTATTTGTCAACCAGGAGTGCTCGTTGCAGCACCTGCATTGTACCCAGTAATGACTACTCCTGCAATTCATACGGAGTTGCATGTATTGGTAACATCTAAATGATTGTAGAGTCTTAGACCTGTTGCTCCTACTACTATTGGAACTGTCTGGGTATCTCTCTTCCACATTGCTGTCATTTCTGCCTGCAAATCCTGATATTTTTATGACTTTGCATCTCTGTCTACACAAGACACTGTAGTCACTGGGTGTAGCGATTTCAATGATCAGTGCTAATTTTTGTCATTTGGTTTCATGGAACACTATTTCTGGTTTATTGCATCTCTCTTTTGAACTGTTGGTAATGGGTGAACCCATGTGCTTGTAGCATTTTCTATAATGCTTTATGATTCATGTTTAGTATTTTTCAGCTGCTTCAGTATTTAAAATGTTTGCACAATCCCCAGTGCAACAGTCTTGCCACATTTATACTTTTCAGTATACAGTCCTTCTGCCATTAGTATGTCACAACCAGCAACAAGATGTGCAACTGTTTCCAGTTCTCTTTTCTAAAACCTACACTTGTCTTGTTTCTCCCATATGTTCAATGGACTTTGTAAACCAATATCTTGGGCTGCCAATATTAACCTTTTATCTTTCTGTTTGAATTCGCCTCTTTAATCATTCCTGCATTCGATCCTGATCAACATGAGGTTGTTCAGGAGTTTTCATTACTTGTAGCTATATTTATACACACTTTCCTTCTCATCTGATCCTTCACCTTGTATTCTTTGTTTTTTGGCGTATTCAGTTGCTTCCTGATTTTTATCTACTTCTGGTTTGATTTTTCCATTCCTGCTTGATGCTGATATGCTTCTGCCAGACTAAGAAGGGAAGTCACCTTGGATTTATTTTCCTGTTTCAAAGCTTTCACTATGCATCTTGTGAGGTCAGCAGATATGTATGCAGTTCACGATTGCAGATATGTTCATGTAATGAATTTCAAGGAGACCCATGTCTCATTTTGGAACAGGGAATATGTAATCTTGGTGTGTATGCACACTCATTTTGAGGATGAAGCATCCTTTTCCTGTCTAACCTGTCCACCACCTTTTGGGGCCAGTCAATCGCTCCAAAACTGTAAGTTAAGATAGGAAGAGAAAAATTGGTTTGTAGCTTGGTCTTTGTCAATGCTGTTCTCAGGATTAATGCAAGTCTTCTAAAATATCCCTAAGTTAAGTTTTATTTGCATTTGTTTGTTTTATTGTTGATCCTTCAATTCCAAAATATTTATTCACGCCTCTTGCTCAAATGTGAAATCACATTCTTGTCCCAAAATTGTTTTCTTGATGCTGCAGCTTTCCTGCTTTTAAAGTTTGCTTTTGCATGTTTATTGAGACCAAATAGCATTCTTACAGCATCTGAAAAAGTTGATAACTTGCAGTTGTGCTTTAAGTTCCTCATCTGATGAGCTGTAGAGTTAAATCATCGAGAGGGAGAAAAGGCAAGTCTGTACACTTGCTATAATTTGGCTCCCAGAAAGCAGTGACCTAATCTGTTAAGCAAGTAGCTTAATGGGTTCAGAGCAAGGCAAAAGAGCAGTGGGGACAGTCACTCTGGAATATCCCCCTTTGTATTTTTATCACTGGAATGATAATTTGCCCTTCATCATAGCTTAACTGCAGAAGTGGTTTGACACTGTTTTGTGGTCGCTGTGATGTAGTTTCAGTGTAGGGTATGTCTTGTACATTTTTAAGCACTCCTCATCTCTGAATGTGGGATACTGTCAAATGCTTTTTTGGAGTCTTTCCATGCTATACTTGGATTCTTCCCCTTTTTTACATTTTTCCACTGACTAACAAATGATCCTTTGTTTCATATGACTTTTTATTACCCTTTTGTTCTATTGCCATAATTAAAATTCTAAATGACTAAACTGTCTGCATCAACTATTAAACGTGTAGTTTATACGTCGTCTGAAGGCAAATTATTGGGGTCTAATTTTAAGAGTAGCTTGCAAGTTCACCCTTAAGTAGGAGCATTGTTTTTCCTGTTAGCCAGGCTGGTGTGTGTCTGGGTGCGCATATAAATAGTTCTTATTCTTGACTAAATCTTTGTGCATATAAATAGTTCTTATTCATGACTAAATCTTTGTGCAAAGATGTTAATACTTTTAGCCGGAAGTTGGGTACTGCATCTGGGTCTGGGGTTTCCAAATGGCTTTTCTTATCTGACTGGCCATTATTACGTATCCTGTACATTTCAACTTTTATTTCTTCTATCCATTTAGCATCTTTGTTCCACAGGATCTTCATAAATACTACTTCAAAATGTATCCTACTCCTCTTTTTTTGGTGTTTTTTTCAATTCATTTTACCTTGTTTCCCAATTCTCTAACTTTTTTGGATCATCAATAAATTGCTTATTTTGTACTTCATATTCATCTGTGCATCTTCTAAATTTTTCTGACTCTGCTGATATTTTTAGTTTATTTGCGATAGTGAGTGATAAATCCTGATCCGTTAATATTGTGCATTGCTTTTATCACACCTTTGAGTATTTTGTTTCCGTTCCCTATTCTATACCCTAGCATTGACACTTGTCTTAATTTCTTTATAGCATTCTCTAATCAATACTTCCATGAATACATTTGATTGTTTTTTCCCCCTCCTTTCCCTTATTACCCCCTCTTTTCCCTTATTACCCTGTGTTTTTGTGGTAAGACTTTATCGGTTATTAATTTGGCTGCGCATCAATGTATCCTGTTTTACTTCTGTTGCATCTCACAAATCTCTTTGGACAGTCCTAATTACTGTGTTCATTTGTTTTATCAAACTATTAGCTTTTTGGGTGTTATTGATCTTCTGCCATCTCTTTAATTGACCTTAATATGTCTATCCATCTCTATTAAATCAAGCAACTGTTTTCTCTGGAATCATTTTCTTCTGAACCGAGGGCACATTCTTTGTTAGCCATTTCCTGTGGGCATTCTATACGAAGTTCCAAAGCTTCTTCCTGTGCTTCATTCTCTTCACTTTCACTGTGTCATCTGTTCCCTCTTCATATGGGAACTCGCTGGCCTATCACTCCATGGCATTGTGACTGTAGTTGCCACAGTTTCCTGTTCTTTCTCCTGCTGTATAGCTCCTACTGAATCTTTGTACTGATTTTCTGTGGGAGGCTTCAAATTATCTTCGTACATCAACTGATTTAGATGGTTCCTGCTCCACTGGTTCCTTCTTATTTTGTGTCCATTGCTATATCCTGTTGTGTTTGAGTTAAATTGTTCTACACTAAATCATTCACTTTGCAGGTAATCTATAACCTCCAATTTGAAGTTAAATCTCGCTGTTTATTCTCACTGATGGGTTCGGAGCCGATCCTCTGCTCTGACACGGCCTATAGCAAAGCTCAAGGTTTGCCAGTAGCTTGAGACCAAGCCCCGTCTCCCATGATGCACTGCTGGAATTGCCTCCGATCTAGTTTGCCGCAGCATAGATCTGTGTTCCAGTTAGCTCGGACCATTATTAATCGATAGATTCATCTATTTGCAAGTTTAAAAAATGTGCCTGTCTGTCTGTGCCTAAGAGTTGGCCTTGTATTAAACACACTTAGGAATTATCTACCACAGTACACCTAAGAATGAGGTTAAATTCTTTAAAATTGTTTAATCTGATAATAGAAATGTCTGATGAGAAAGAGAAGCCTCATCCAAAATCTGGCTTCAAAAAATGTCCGGATTGTGGGCAAAAAATGTCTGTCACTGACTGGCATGTTCAATGTGTTTATTGTGTGGGGGCTAAACATCTCCAAGACTCTTGCAGTATATTTCACTTCTCCTCCAGGGTACCTTTGGAGAGAAGGAGAAAATTAGTAGACAGGGTTTACTTAGCACCCTTTCTCAGAAGTGCTGTGTGACCAGGATGGTGCTAGTAGATCCTCAAAACCTTCCAAATCCTCAGGTGACTCGAAAGCATCCAAAAAGACTCAAAAAAAATGGAGGGTGTAGGGTTATCGGTTCTACTGTCTTCGGAACAGTGTCTTCCTTCTGTTTGGAGCCAGCTCACAGCTTTGGAGCTGGTCTCTGAGATTCCCTCATCTCCTCTGCTCCAATCAGCACCTTCAGTGCACTCCTCAAAGTCTTTTGTCAGCCTCTCCGATATGGACCAGCTAGTGCAGAAGCTTCTATGGGCACCAGGCCTTGCTAAATTGTCGGCTCCACCTTCGGAGATGAAGACCATTAACCAGGACTTGACTACTCCTCCTCAGAGCTGTACTGGACTTTCGTTGCCAAAGAAGCCCGACCTGATAGTTGTTGAGCCTATGAAGCAGAGATCTGCAAAGGTGTTATCGGTTCCATCTACTCTGACATCCTCAGTGCTTATCGGGGACTCTAGGAGCAGACACTCTCTCTCGTGTCTGGTCCGGGGAGGATAGTCGTACTGACTTGTCGGTGCCGACTCTTCCTCTTGGGGCTTTGGCTCGGATGAGCTTGGCTGCTAACTTGGGCTTGGAGCCCATGGCCTCTGTGCAGGAGGATCGGATGGTCCCTTCGGATCAGTCTACCCCTTCTCGTCCGAGCCATGGTGCGTTCGATGCCATGAGGAGAGTCTTGTCTCCAAAGACCTCAGCATCAGGTCTGGCTTCCTTTTCCCCTCAAGCACCTGTGTCCGCTTTTGCTTCTACCAGTCCACCCAAGTGTAGAGACCCTGCGTCTCAAGTAGACCCACAGGCCGCCCCCCTGAACTCTTCTGAGACCTCCCCAGACCCCCCCCCCCCCACTGAGGAGGTACCCACAAAGAGACTGTGCAAGAGGAGGCACTTGGATTCCCCACAGGAGTCTTTGACATCTGACACTGACTTGGGTGAGTCAGAAGGGTCCCCTCAATCCCTCTCTGAGGATATCTCCTTTGCGGAGATATTAGAGATCCTTAATCAGAGGGGTGGCTGGCAGTCCAAAAGCCCTACTGAAAACTTTCGGGTCTCAACCTTCCACTTTTGGGTTTCTCCGCCTTACAATGAGCTCATGAAGCTTATCTCTCGTAAGGCGTGAGAGTCTCCGGAGGCCATGGAACCTGTCCCTCGGAAGCCAAATAAGTTAATCTTTGCCCCAGTGGACAAAGCCTTTTTGACTAAGGGAGTGACTGTTGATGCCATGGTGGTGGTTGCAGCCACCAAAAAGGAAACGTCTGAGATGTCCTCATCTATCCATCCTCCTAACAGATTCTAGGATTATGGATAGATATGGGAAATGCATGTTTAGTTCAGTGACCTTTTCCCTTCGATCACTGAACTATTTAACCCTTTTTACAAGACTACAAAGAGATCTCCTGAAAGAGCTGGGAGATACTCTCCAGGGTACGGTAGCTGCAGGGGTTGCCAACAAAGTTAACACACAGCTCGCTACCCTAAATTCTATTGTGAACTCGTCCATGCGCCTCATATCTTATGCAGCTGATGGTTCGAGTAGAGCCGCTAGTTCAGGCATTGCTTTGTGTAGACAAGCCTGGATGCGTCTCTGTTCCTTTGCGGAGCCTTTAAAGTCTTTCTTTATCAACATCCTATTTGATGGCTCATCTCTGTTTGGGCCCAAGGTAAAGGAAACTCTAACCAGGTGTGAGCAGGAAGGCAAGACGCTATTTGCTGTTGGAGTCTTGTTTTTTTTTTTTTACCTCTACTCTGCCCTGTCCCAAGGTTCGTTCCGAAAAGCACAGGGAGCCTTTCAGGACACACATGGAGAAACCCCTTCTAGAGGCAGAGGAGAGGGTTATAATGGAAGACGCCACCCGCGCGGCAGGGGGTGGGTTCGCAACAGCAGGGTGACAGAGGCCAGTTTTCTGGCCAGCCCTACCAGTGCTCCTGAAAGAAGACCTGGCTGTCTGGCTCTGGAGGCAGGTGGGGGTTTCTTATCTTTGTACCCAAAAGCCTAGCTAAACATAGCGTCCGATACCTGGGTACAAAGCATAATTTTCAGAGGGTATTTCATAACGTTCTCTTCCCCTCCCACTCCTGTAAACAGAATCCTAGATGTTCCACCCAGTCTCGGGGAACAAGCAACCATAGAGGTCCGCAAGTTGCTAGAAAGTCATCCAGCCAGTCCCAGCAGACCAAGTTGGATTCGGAACTTGTTCAAGATTCTTTTTGGTCCCAAAGAAAACAGGGGACTGGAGACCTATCTTGGACCTCGGCAGACTCAACCAATTTGTAAAAAGAGAAGTTCCGAATGGTCACACTTCGGGCCATTCTTCCCTTTCTAGGGAAAGGAGATTGCATGTGCTCTAGCGATCTCAAGGACGCGTACTACCACATAAAGATGGACAGATGCTCCAGAGATCACTTGTGTTTCCGGCTGGGAACCAGTCACTACCAGTTTGGAGCCCGGCCCTTTGGTCTCACTACAGCCAGCAGAGTGTTCACCAAATGCATGGCAATGGTCACGGCTCACCTGAAGCGTCTAGGATTCCAGGTGTTTCCATATCTAGACGATTGGCTCCTCATTGCTACCACCAGGCATCAGTTGATTCAGGCAACACAATCTACTGACACACTGCCACCACTTGGGTATTCCAGTCAACTTCGAAAAGTCTGCCTTGTCGCCATCGCAGCGTACAGTCTTTATAGGAGCAGAGTTAAATACCTCAACCACCACTCTACGTCTTTCAGGTGAAAAGGTCTCACTTCGCCAGCACGTCAACTCATTGGTGTCAAAGAACAGAGCTATAGCCGCAGAGGTCTTAAAGGTACTAGGTTTGATGGCGGCAGCAATTCTAGCAGTTCCACTCGCAAGGATGCATATGCAAATTCTTCAATGGCTCCTGTTCGCTCAATGGTCTTGGCAGAAGTTACCAATTAACCATATGATTCTCATCACAAAATTCTTGCAAGAGAGACCTTCGGTGGTGGTTGACGTCTTCATGTCACAATAGGAAGACCCTTTGTGCCCCCCCCCCCTCATAGCCACTGTGACCACGGATGCTTCCCTGATAGGGTGGGGGGGGGGGCATTTTCAGGGAAAGACTGCCAGAGGCCCATGGATGGATCAAAAGTCACATCTGCATAGCAGTGTTTTGGAGTTGAGAGCAGTGCTTCTGGCGTTGCACTACCAGGACTCTCTTCCTCTAGGGGCAGTTGCAGTTCAGACAGACCAGTCAGTGGTCTGGTACTTGAACAAACAGGGCGGAACCAAGTTTTACCCCCTTTGTTGAGATACCCTCAGGGTATGGCAATGGGCTGTGTCATCCCAGCGTTTTCTGTTAGTAGCACACATCCCGGGGAAATTCAGCGTTATATCGGACAAGCTGAGCAGGGCGATCCTGTGGTTTCTCAACGAACATGTTGCGGACTTGATTTTCTGCAAATGGGGCCAGCCTTGCTGCGACCTCTCCCAGTCACATCCATACCAAATGCAGAAACTACTTTGCCCTGATGTCAATTCTGGGACCCCCCCCCCCCGAGAGACGCACTCGTACAAGATTGGCCTCCGGGTCTCCTGTATGTATACCCACCTATTCCATTGATGCCCAGGTTTTTACAGAAAGCAAAATCGCTGGGAAGGACTGTTATCCTCATAGCCCCCCTTTGGCCTTGACAGATTTGGTTCCCTTTCCTTCACTATCATCTGTTGGAGGATCCATGGATCCTGGACCCAGTTCTAGACCTACTGACACACCCATCAGGGGCCCTCCATCCTTCATTGCAGTCTCTAAAGATGACTGCTTGGCTGATCCGCTTCCCCAAATAGCAGGCTTCATTCACTCTGACACAAGACAAGACAAATTCTTTTGTCTTCTCATAAGCCATCCACCAGAAAACTATATCGCAGTAAGTGAAAAAGTTTCTCAGTTTGGGCCAGTATACAGAAAATTAACCCTTTCCGAGCTCCTCTGTCCATTTTAGAGTTTTTGACAAAGATTTTTAAGGAAGGAGCAGCATCTGCCACAGTTAGGGTTCATTTAGCTGCCGTATCAAATTTCAACCTTGGATTCGATGGGTTAAATGTTATGGCCCATAAGTTATCGAAGGTTTTTCTTAAAGGTGTTTTTCACATGAGCCCTCCTGTCAGAATCCCTTATTCTCCCTGGAGTTTGAATTTTATGCTGTCTCAAGTCTTCCCCCCTTCGAACCAGCATCACCTTGTGATCTCAAATTTTTGTCCTGGAAAAACTATTTTTCTAGTGGCCATTACTTCTGCTCGCAGAGTGTCAGAACTTCATGCATTATCTGTCAGATCTCCTTACATGATTTTTCCATGCTGATAGAGTATCTCTCAGAACATACCCCTCCTTTTTGCCTAAACTCTGTCCCGAGTCCAATATCTATCAGGTCATTAAGTTGCCAGTCTTTTCCCAACCATTCCAACAAATTGGAATACATGCTGCACAAACTTGACGTAAACAGACAGCTCAGATTTTATCTTGATAGAACTAAGGATATTAGAAAATCATATCCACTCTTAGCCTTTTTGGAGGCCAGAAAATGTAGACCAGTGGCTAAGACAACCCTTTCAAAATGGTTATCTGATTGTATCTCATTTGTTCATGCAGATGCTCTCATACCTTTGCCACGCAATGCAAAGGCTCATTTAACCAGAGCCGTTTCTACTTCTGCTTTTCAAGCTAAATTGCCCCTTGACAACATTTGTGCTGCAGCCACTTGGTCTAAGCCTCATACCTTTATCACTCATTACAAAGTAGATAAGGCTTCCAGGGACAGATCTTCTTTTGGTTCCACGGTCCTGAAAAATGTACTCCTGTGAGACACCCAGGATTGCGGGTGCTAGGACGCTACCCATCAGTGAGAGAACGGCGAGATTTAACCACTTCATATATAGAAGTTATGTACTCACCATAACGTTCCATGTGAGTTGTTTATCTCACCTTTATTCTCGCATCCCTCCCTCCATTCCCCTCCTGGCTGACAGTTGACCTAGAGGCTAGTATAATCCTGGTTGTTCAATACTTTTTCCTTCTTGGGGAGTGCTCCCCTTACAGGGGTATATATACATGCAGCAAACAAGATCTGAGGTAATTCTAGCAGTGCATCATGAGATAAGGGGCTTTATCTCGTGCTACTGGCAAACCTTGAGCTTTGCTATAGGCCGTGTCTGAGCGGAGGATCTGCTCTGAACCCACCAGTGAAAATAAAGGCGAGAACTCGCATGGAACGTTATGGTGAGTACATAACTACTTCCATTTCTTGAACTCCATTACTAATGCATTTTTGCTACTTTTCCTCTGTATTTATTTTTTTTTTATTGTAAAATTTTCCATATATGGATGTTTTTGCTTGTATTTTTCTGCAAATATCTATCGGCAATATTTCAGGATGGAGCAGTGGTGCAGCAGTAGCATTGTCACCTCACAGCAAGAGGGTCTGTGGTTCGATTCTTGGCTGGAGTGCCTTCTGTGCAGAGTCCTGCATGTCCTCCCTGCATTCGTGTGGCTTTAAACCATGTCTCTGTGAATGCACAGATGTCTGCATTCTTTAGGGTGAAGAGAACTTCTATGGAGTGGACTATTTTTAAACCCCTAGCATTGAGCAGTAATACCGTTATACATATTATAGAAGTTTTCTGCTTAGCCTAGTAACAATCTATGACTCTGACCCATGGGGCCTTTCTAAGCATAAACAGGTTTTCCTGGAATAATTATGTCCTGTATCCAAATAGGACATATTGCCAGGCATAAGGACCCCCCCCCCCAAGGGATAAGAGTACCAGCCCAATATAAATTTCCTTTTCCTCATCCACTGGTCTAGGTCACACTTAAATTGGGTAATAGACAAACTTAGCTTCACATGGATGAAAAGCCTGCTCTGTAGGAGGGGCAGTCACTGGGACATGTATGTGTTTCTACTGCATGTTCTGTTTAAGACACACAAAGTTCAGGTCTGGTGCTGTCTGACATGCAGGAGTTTCATAAGTGTGGGTATCTGAATGCCTTGTAAGCTAGACATAGATCACCCCTCAGCAAGGCATAGATCACACCTCAGCAATATATAGGAGACTGAGTAGGTGAAAAGGGCTTTAAGGCAGTTTTTTTAATGCCTTTTATTCCTTTTTTGTAAGGAACCTCTTGAGGTCACTCTGGTATGTACCTGACTAGGCATATGTAGCAACTAAAGTGAGCACTGCTTTCTGGTCAGAAAAGGGCAGTGTGCAATGGGATGATGACCTCTTTGGACCTAGGTGGCATACCGTAACTTATAAATTGTGCAGCATAAAAGAATTTCCTCACCACTGTGGCCATGTGCTGGTTGGATGTGTACCCAGATCTCTATCCACTGGGTGGACTTCCCAAAGGGGATATAATTATGCATTTTTTTTTAGCACTGAGGTTAAGACTGTGGCTTTGTAACAATTTGTTAGTCCGAGTTGGGACTTTTTGAATTATATTAGTGTCTGCAGAGGAGTCCATCTTTGTCCTCAGCAAATTTAGCCAGCCATAAATCTTCAGGATTTGCTTCCATTTCGGAGAGATAGATGCAGAAATGTGTGGGCCCAGTATGGATCCTTGGTGGACTGGCCTCTTGATGGAGGTGGCCTTGCCTGTTTTTACCTCCTGGGTCAGTGAACCAGTTGGCTGTCCAGTGGTGTTTATAAAAGGATTTTTACCTAAAAAAAAACTGAGTTTGTATCGTCTAAACCCTTGGCCATGTCAAGGTAAGCTTGGTGTACAGCTTTGCCTTCAGCTTTTGCTTTGGTGAACCTCTCAGTTCACCAGATTTATTAAGCATGACCTTCTTCCAATAAAGCTGAACTGTGATGGGTTCTGTTTGCAGGTTATCTGTGTCCTCATTTATTATATCCATTATGGTTCTTTCCATAGCCTTGCATATGAGGCTGGTCAGACCTGTGGTTAACCAGATCAGTGGTTGGACTTCCTTTGTGCAGGGGAGTGACTGTAACCATCTTCCATTCCTTGGGCACAAAACCTGACTGTAGGCTCCAGTTGAAAATTGATTCGAGTGAACCAGAGAGGTCATGTTTCAAGTTAAGCATCCTGGTATGGTGTAGGGGGGCCATGTTCCTAGTAATGGTTGGGGGATTGTGGTGTATGGTATTTGCTTTAAACTATCAGGGTGGAGTTGAGGGAAAACTTTGAACATAACCTGTCTGCCAAAAGATTGGCAATGACTTCCGGTTCAGTGTGGGTGTTGCCATTTACATCAAGTTCTGTGCATTGTGCATTTCCCCTGAGGTTATGATCACAGCTCTAGAAAGCTTTGCGGTTGTTGGTCTGAGAATCTGTTTTCTTCAAAATTAGCCTTTGAAATATTTATTTTTTATTACCTTTGCTAAACGGGTTGGTCCAACTGAGCCAAAGGCCCATTTTCAGTGGAGACCAGAGGAGAAAAGCTCTAGTTACCATTGCAGTCTTTCAAGACTAACATTTACATTTCAAATGGTATACAGCAAGAGTGTGTGTTTGTGTCGTGTGTGTTTGTGTCGTGTGTGTTTGTGTCGTGTGTGTTTGTGTCGTGTGTGTTTGTGTCGTGTGTGTTTGTGTCGTGTGTGTTTGTGTCGTGTGTGTGTGTGTGTGTGTGTCGGGGTGTGTGTGTGTGTCGGGGTGTGTCGGGGTGTGTCGGTGTGTGTGTGTGTCGGGGTGTGTCGGGGGTGTGTGTGTGTGAGCACTAGGGAGAGGAGAGAAAGATGGCGATAGTAAGAATGTAGAATTTAGGAAGAGGGTAAGTAGAATCCAGTAGGAGCTTGACATGGATAGGACAATGTGTTTTGTACGTAGTCTTTAAGTTCATTGAATTGGGCCTTGTTGGGGATGCTACTTGTTGTTATGAGTAAGGGAGTTCCAGGGGTGATGTACTGAGTATTTGTATAGCTACTTCCCAACTTTTTTTGTTGGTTTGTAGATATGCAGGAGATGTTTCAGATGTACAAAGCTGACGTTGTGGGTTGTATTGTGATACAGTATTAGAGGTAGAGGGGCAGGAAGTGGGGCTCTAAAGAACTGAGTGGTACATCCAGTTGTGGAAGGAGCAGTTTAGGTAATTCAGGCCATTGCAAAGACTTGAGGGCAAGGCAGTGGTGGGTTTTATAGGGAAGAGTGGAGGCAAATTTAGCTGTTTATTGTAGGCTTGCTCTAATTTGTTGAGAAGGGATGACTGAAGGTTAGTAGGGACTGGGGCTGCATACAGAAGACAAGGTAAGAGGAGAGACCTGGCTAGGGAGGGTCTGAAGGATGGAGAAATTTATTATGGTACAGGAGGCCAAGGTTTTGGTCGTTTTACGATTTAATATTTGATCATCAGTGAGACAGATTTCGATGGAAGTGAAAGTGTCTTGTGTAAATGGAGTTCAGGGATGCTGTGGGCAGTGGTAATAAGGGTGGAGTCATCAACATATTGTAAGAATTGAGCGGTTAGTAGAAGAGAGTTGTTGGTAAAGATATATTGAGCAAGAGGAGACCCAAATAGTTATCCCTGTGGTACCTTTTCTGACGCTTCCTGCTTAAAAGCCAGAAGGATCATGAGGCCTTGCTGGCACTCTGTATTAATACTGAATCGAGATTAAGCGAGGTTTTGCCCTTCTGCTCCACAGGAGGTTTTTGTCCTCCCTGAGCTCGCCTTAGGACACCTGCGTTACTCTGACAGGTGTACCGCTCTAGCCAAACTCCCCACCTGACACTGTCCTCAGAACTGGTCGTACCCAGGCACTTGGAGCCAGAAGTGAGAGCCCCATGGGTCCCCCCTGCCTCACCCAGTAAGTGATAAAATGGAGTAGTGGTATTTCACTGGTGTCTGAGGCCTCCTCCTTCTACACCTCTCATGTCTCTTCACAGTGTCAGACAAAATAGAGCCTTGGAGAACACCCTCTTAACTGCCCAAGATTCCCCAGGGAGCTTTTAGTGTGTAGGGCTTTCTTCTGCCTATGCTTGGCCAAGGTTTTTTTTTTTTTTTTTTATGTGATATTGTGATTCCACCAGTGTGGCTTGATTTTTTTGACTTTAGTGTCCACAGCTTGCTCTGTACAGATGTCAATATGGCTGTGCAGGGAATTTGTAAGTAGCTGAGCATATGCTGCAGTGTTTACTGGGTTGAGGGAGCTTGGAATTTATCCATGGTGTTTTAGAGGTTAGCCCTACAAAAGTTCCTAAATTTTTTTTGGTTTTACTGGATTCCCGGTTTTAATTTTATTTCAAGCAGTACTGCTTTATGGTCCAATCCAATGAGCGAAGACATTGTATTGGGTGAGGAACTTGACTCCCCCATGCTCGTGAGTGCATAGTCAAGGATGTTTGTACCCCTGGTAGGAGAATAAACTAAGTTTAGAAATTGCTGTGCTTGTGCTTTTAGAAGTGGTTTCCCAATCTATAGAAGGTTGATTTGTGGTCCCCCATCAGTGTTGTATTGGGTTGAATGGTGAGATACTCCTAGTACATTGAGAAAATGTAGTATGAGTTTCCAGTAACCTGGAACAGGACCCTAGGTTGCAAGCTTGTGGTACAAGACCGTTTATGGTGAGTTGCACATGTGCGAGTTTCAGTAGGTCTTCCACATTAAACAGTCTGTAAAGACAAAATGAAAACTCCAGCAATGCTAGAACTTCCACTGAGTAACCTCTTGTATCAAAGGCACATGGGATATATGCAAATGATCCTTATGAACATCAGGTGTTTCAGCTAATTGGCAATTCTGAATGCCCATGACTTGTTTTGTCGCTTAAATGGACAATTTCAGGCCAATAAAGCCAAACCCCACTAGCTGTGGACAGTCTGGAAGGAGGAGTTGTTTTTAGTGTACAAAACCAGGAACCCAACAAAGACATGACTCAAAACACAAATCCACAGAGCGCAAGGACCATAGTGATCCAAAATAGTATTAATTCTAGTACTGAGCACTTCCGTATAAAGTATAAACGGACTACTTCAGAGTATACAAAAATTGTGTTATTTCATACAACACTGTTATTAAACCCGATGGGGACTTAAACAGATTTCTACAGGTTGTGTTTTAAAATTGAAGTGTGGGGAGGAAATTTGCGTTTAACCTAAGTTGCCAAAGCAACTTTCATTCCAATAAATCCTCCCAAGGACTACCTCCAGGTTTCTTTTAAAACGGTCTAATCCACAAAATTAAAAAATAATGGGATGGGTTGTAATCAACAAGTTTTAGCTAGGGAGTTAGTACCCTTATTTTTTCTGATGTCAAGGGAATGCTCGTATATCAGTTCCCTTAACCTTATCTGGGGTTTTCCCACATAAAAACTGGTGCATTTTTTTGCAAAAAGCCAAAAAATATAATCACACTTGTAGTATTACAATTGCAAGCAAAAGTAGCTTTGAAAGTAGAACCATTTACTTGAATTTGGTCCGCCATCAAAATGAACCTACACTGGGCACAAAAAACACAACTCCTGGTACCAGACTTTTTGTTAAAATACATAACAGGATGTGTAGCCTGGGGTTCCAAAAAGTCTTATGGTTTTACCTTTCTTGTAAACTATAACCGGTCTATCCCCCACTTTGTTCACAACACCATTGAACGGAGAAAAACTGACCAATTCTTAAGAATATTCCTAATAGCACTATCGTCTACATAATAATGCATCGCAAAACATGAAGAAATATCTCCTTGGTTAAATGGCTCCTTAACTGACACAGTATTAGATCTAGTAGGTGGTACATTAGTGCCATTCTGCCTTCTTTGCTTTCAATCATTTATTTTTATTTATTTATTTTACATTTGTTAACCGGGCTAGTCTAGCTGGATACATATCCGTTTTCAGTAGAGGCCCGAGGAGAAAAGCTCCAAACAAACAAAATAGTCAGTACATGTTCAAATAGATACAAAATAGTGTTACAAAAAAAAGAGAGTACAAATAACATTTACAAGATGAAAAAATGACATAGAAATTATATAGGAGAAAGATCATGCTGTTGGTTATACATAGGATTAATTTCACATAGGAATGTAAAATAGACTAGATCAGGTATAATCCTCATTGATATTAGGAATGAGTGATTTTAGAGATCTGGATAAGAGAAATGGGCTAGGAGGAAGTGGGACTAGTAGGGTATGAGATATGTAGTTAGTCAGGTGCACGACAAGGGCATAACCATTGTGTTGTGAGATATTCTTTAAGGTTGTTTTTGAATTGAGTGCGTGAGGTTGCAAGTCTTAGGTAGTTTGGCAAGGAGTTCCACGGCTTGCCAATGGAGTTAGCGTGAGGCATCCCCACCTGAGTTCTTAGCTTTAATGGTTAGGATCAGGGTACTGTTAGATGATCGAAGACTATTGAGATTAGAGTACGGAGTCAGAATGCTGCATAGTGAGGGAGTTTTATCAGGATGGTTTATTTTGTAAGCTTCGGTGAGTTGGTTAAGTTTGAGGAGATTAGGCAGTTCTAGCCAGCCAAGGTTCCTCAAGTTAAGACAATGGTGGGTTCGATAAGGGGAACCTGTTATAAATCTAGCAATGTGGTTGTAGGCAAGAGAGAGCATGTTAAGTTCACGTTTATTGAGGAAAGAGAGGACCAGGGAAGCGTAGAGGAGGGAAGAGAGGAGATGGGTACGGGCAATGGTTAATTTGGTAGAAGGAGTTAAGAAGTTTTTAATTCTGTACATAGATCCTAGTTTTTTGTTAACAGACTTTATGGTTTGAGTAATGTGTATGTCGAATTTGAGCTTCTGATCAATGGTAACTCCAAGTAGTTTGGTACTGGTGACAGGGGTTATGAGGGTCCTATTGTTGGATTTAACATGGAAGGTTATATTGTTAGTGTTTGGGAGTTCTTTGCCATGGGATGAGAAAACGTTGGGGAAGAATAGTAATAATTTCGTTTTAGTTGGGTTAAGTAGGAGTTTCAAGTCGGTGAACCATTTTTCAACTAGAGAAAAACAATGTTGAGTGATGGTTTGGAGATTCAAGATGGAGACGTCTGAGCAGATTAGGGTGGAGTCGTCGGCATATTGTATGCAGGTGGATTTAGGGATGACTGATTGAAGGTCATTTATGAAGATGGAAAACAGAAGTGGACCCAGTATGGAGCCCTGAGGAACACCTATGGTATTTGGGAGTAGTCCTGATATACAGTTTTGCCACAGGACAGCTTGTTGCCTACCCGTGAGGTAGGCCTTAAACCAGTTTAGTGTTGGTGTGTCCAGATGCAGGGTTTCAAGGGTGTTAAGAAGGAGCTGATGATTGACCATATCAAAAGCTTTTGATAGGTCCAAAAAGAGGGCAGAGGATATAAGTTTGTTGTTGCGATTGTTATTGATGGAGTCAACAAAGGAAAGGAGGGCGGTAGTTGTACTATGGTGGGGGCGAAAGCCATGCTGGGAGTTGGACAAGAGATGATTAAAGGTTAGGTAGCGAAGAAGTTGCTTGTGGATGCATCTCTCCATGATTTTCGCTATTGGGGATAGTATAGCTATTGGTCTATAATTTGAGGTTTCCATGGAGGTACCTCCTTTGTGAAGTGGAATGATATAAGAAATCTTCCAGATAGAGGGGATGTTCGTCTCAGTTATAGTTCTATTGATAAGGATTGTTATTGGGTAGTCTATTACTTCAGATGCAATTTGTAAGAATTCTGCAGGAAGGTGGTCAGCCGCTAGGGTGGTTGGTTTGAGTTTTTTTAGGAGGGTACGTATATAAGAGGAAGAGACTGGCTTTAAATTGGAGGGGTAGGGTGTCGACGTGCTGTTGAACAGCAGATGGGGGAGTGGAAGTTAGTTGACTGGCTAGATTTTGGATAGTCTCAGTGAAGAAGGAGTTGAAGGTGTTGGCTACTTCTTCCTGTCCTTTTTCTATCAGTTTCTCGGGGGTTGGGGTGGAGGTTTTACCTGGGTGCAGAAGGTTGTTAAAACCTGCCCAGAATTTCTTTGGGTTGTTCTGGTGTTTTTGCTGGAGGTGGCAGAAGTATTGTTTTTTATCTTGGGTAACAGCTGTTTTAGTGGTGTTTCTTAGTTGTTGAAATTTAGTGCGATCTTGGGAGGTTTTTGTGGCTCTCCATTTATCCCAGGCTTGGTCACGAAGTTTGATTTTGGTTTTGGTTTCTTTAGTTAGCTAAGGTGCTATACGAACTTTGGATCTAATTTGTCTATGTGGGGCATGTGAGTCAAGTATCTTAAGGAATGTGTCATTGAAGTGTGACACACTCTCATCGAGTGGTAGGGTTTTTAGTATGGACCAGTTGCAGGATTTCAGGTCGGCAAGAAATAGTTGTGGGACGAATTTTTTATTTCTGATTAGTCTATATAGGGGGGGGGTTAGAAGTTGGGCATTTATGTTTAATGATATAGGTTATTAGGTGATCACTGAGGTCACTGGGAAGGGTACCTGTGGTGTAGTTGTTTGAGTCCCTATTAGTAAGGATCCAGTCAATGATGCTTTCTTTTTGAAGAGAGTTGCCTATTCTAGTTGGGGATAGGATGGTTTGGGAAAAACCATGTAGATTGATAGGTTGTGGAGTTGTATGGGTAGAACAGAGAGACCAGTCTATGTTAACGTCTCCAAGTACTATGGTTTCTTGTGGGTAGCTGGTGGATAGCCAGCTCAGGGTTTGCTCAGGTTTTCTGTGTTGTTCCCTGGTGGGATATAAGTTACAATGAGGTTGATGCGTTTTGAGAGTTTAAGCAGATCTGTAGGGCAATAATTTCTAGGTTAGAGATTATAGGTGGTTGAATTGGATTCTTAAGGATATTCAGGGTATTTTTAAACATAACAGCTATTCCTCCACCTTTTTTTTGCACGATCAGCCCTAATAATATTGTACCCGGGTGGGAGGATCTCTTCATTCTTAGTAGAGGGCTTTAGCCATGTTTCGGTTAGACACATAATGTCAGGGGAATGAGTAGCTATAATGGCGTGAAGGTTGTGAACTTTGTTGTTAATGCTTCTTAGGTTCAGATGTAATATTAGAAGGGAGTCAGTAGATTTTCGGGTTAATTTATTGGGGTGAGAGTCTGGCGTGGTGGTGGGACCTGGGTTAGGGTGAATATCGCCGTCGATGTTTATACGATTTTTTAGGTAAACTAATAATCTTTGTAGTTTAAATAGGATTTTGAGGTTAGCTTTGTTATGTGGAGATTTAGGGTAATGAAGTGTAGTGTTGACTAATTTGGGGGATACAAATTTGTCCTGGTATAGTGAAGGTGGAATAGAAATGACATGGTGATTGCATTGGGAGTTGGTGTGACGCTTAGGGAAGGGGATAGCTATAAGAGTTTGGTTTTCAAATGCTGTTAGGAAATAAGTGGTGGTGAGAAGTAAAGTTATTAGGGGGGTTATAGTGAGAACGTATTTGGTCATGATGGAGATAGAAAAAGGGTAGTGGGAGAGGGATGACACTTAGTGTAGAATTTGGTAATGGGTGTGGGCCTAGAGGTGGGAGGAGTCGTGAGGTGTGACAGGGGAGCTTAGGATTTGCTAAGAGGGAAAGTGGGAGGGACTGTTTGTTCCTATAAGAGTAGGGGTATTGGGGGCGGGTGGGATAAGGGGGCAGGGAGGGGAGCGGAGCGGGCATACACCACCAGAAAAATCACAGGGTCTTAGAGGGAACAGTACTAATTGACCGGATAAACTGAAGAGGGTAACCCCTAGCACCAAATATGTTTGCCAAAACTTCACTTTCTGCATCAGATAACTTGTCTGAAATCATCCTAGCAAGCCAAATATATTGACCCTTGATTCCCCTTTTTTAGGAGATTAGAATGATTGATTACTTTGGTAATGTAGCAGACTGTTACAGTAAGTTGGTTTTATGTATGTAGTACTTTCAATAGTTTTTCATTTTTAAATATAGAAATTTCCAAATGAATAGAAACAAGGTTAAAGGTGTAGGTGAATAAAAAAAAAAAAGTTAGTAGAATTCGGACAGTCCACGAGTCTGATATATAACCCTCCTATGCAAGCAAATATCATCCAAATATTGAGTGAACACTCTCCAGGGACCCATCTCAAACTTGTTAAATTTCTTTTCCCATTGTATCAATACAATATTAGCAAAAATGGGGCCACAAGAGGCCCCCATCACTGCACCTTTAACCTGTTGAAAGTACTGTCCCCCTAAAAAAAAAAAAAAAGGTTACTTTTGAGTGCAAGTTCCATACAAACATGCATGGTGTCAATTTCATCCTGATTAAAACAATTGGACTCGCGTAGAAAAATCATTGAACAAAGCCCCACATCGTGGGGGATGACAAACAATTCTACAGTATCTATTGTCAAACACCAATTTATCCAAATAAGCAAGTTCCCTTTTTTTAATAAATCCGACTAATCTCTACACAAATAAGTAAGCAAAGCTGTTGACCCTCTCCATTTAAAATATCAATATATTTGGCAACTCGCGTAGAAAAATCATTGAACAAAGCCCCACATCGTGGGGGATGACAAACAATTCTACAGTATCTATTGTCAAACACCAATTTATCCAAATAAGCAAGTTCCCTTTTTTTAATAAATCCGACTAATCTCTACACAAATAAGTAAGCAAAGCTGTTGACCCTCTCCATTTAAAATATCAATATATTTGGCAACTCGCGTAGAAAAATCATTGAACAAAGCCCCACATCGTGGGGGATGACAAACAATTCTACAATATCTATTGTCAAACACCAATTTATCCAAATAAGCAAGTTCCCTTTTTTTAATAAATCCGACTAATCTCTACACAAATAAGTAAGCAAAGCTGTTGACCCTCTCCATTTAAAATATCAATATATTTGGCCAATGTGTGAATTTTGGAATAGTTGGCACTAACTATAGACCTCCATTGAGGGGTGGGGAGGGGTCAGTGATTTTCTTGTGCATCTTCAGAATGCTGAAGGTAGATGGCACCATGGGAAATGTGACAGGTAGAAACTTGTTAAGCACATTACTGATCTGCCCCTGATCAGATAGGTCTTAATCCTTTTATAGGACAGATGTATGAAACTCAATGATTTTTCCTCATAACGTTCACTGTTTTAAAACATAACTCTGCATACAACTCAGTCTTCCCAACTCGTTACTACCCCCCCACCTTTGTCCGGTTTCATAGTTCTGACCTAATCTCTAGCCAGCTTAACTAATAAATTATAGCCAACATTTTGTAAGTTTGTGCTTGTACCATTCCTTAGGTGTTAAAGAAACCAAAGCTCTTGAATCAAACTCTACCAAATTTTCAAAGAACAATACAGGAGAAGATGGCATCGGATTAATGGTACTGCTATGCACTATATCCAACAACTCCTTGCCTGTAATACCATCCAATATTAATTTGAAATTTAACATTCTAAGATGGAGCTTAAAATCCAGCAGTAATTTTTCTGTCTTAATACAATTTGTTGGCACGAAAGAAAACCCTTTACTCAATAAATCTGCATAATCAATGTTGTATACCATTTTCTTGTATACAACTTTACGG